>NW_028295802.1:4200000-4682427 GCF_964341445.2 Mesoplodon mirus | reverse complement strand
CGTAAGTTCCACAATGTTTGGAACCATTTTTATATTTCCTGGGATATTTCAGGTGTACCCAGGTTGAGGTTCTTGTAAGCAGTGCAGCCCTCAATTTGGGGGTGGCTCTGTCTTATGGATTTTCAGTTTTCCCAAGGTATATTCCCTAGACTGGAAGTGCCCTTGGCTCTGTAGCTCTGTTGTTTACTTGTTTTAGGGAACACAATGCACTCCTCCAGTGAGGCAGTTGGCAACTTACATCCCGCCCATCAGCATAACAAGGCTCCCTGTTCTCCAGGGCCTGTCTTGCCTTTCTGGTTTTTACACATTTTGTGGATGTCCCTTTTGACCGGTGGGAAGTGATACTTCTTTGTAGTGCAGATTTGCATTGCCCGCTTGCTTGCTTGGCCAAAAAGGGCGTATGCGTTTTCTCCTGAATATATTCAGGAGAAAACGCATACGCCCTTTTTGGCCAAGTGCATCATTGTCGAAGTTGTGCCCTCTTCCTGTGCTTTACAGGCGATTCTAACGTACCTCTTGAAATCTGTTTCCTGCTATTCTGCCTCGCATTCAAGTCCGCCTCGTTGCCTTCCCTCAACAGATTTTTGGACGATAGTTGGCCTTGATTACCCTGCCAGTTTGTGAATTGCTGTGCCCCTGAGCTCCATTTTTCAACTCGTTTTTTGTGAGCTGAACGCAAGTCCAAACATTTGGTTCAGGACCTATACTGGTTCCCGGTGGGTGGCTGAGACTTTGGTGAATTCTTCTTCCTGCCGGGAACTTAGAGTGGCATGTGCCCATCCAAATGCCTAACAGCTACTCTCTCATTGGTTCTCCCTCTTCCCTTTCCTCCTCTGCCAAATGGGCAACCTGTGTGAACCAGGAGCTTAAAGGGGCTGTCTCTCCAAGTTGGGAGATTGATAGTAAAGCTGTTGGAAAGTCAAACCGGAGCACCGGGAGAGGGACTCTTCGTTGAGTTTTAGAAACCTTTCGTATTCACAGTGTGTCCATTCTCTAGGTTTCCCGTACATGTTATAGCTGTAGTAATATTCCCTTCAACCTGGAGAGGTGGGACCCATGGAATGGTTGCCATGCATTATTGCTTTAAAGGGTCTGCATTTGCTCACCCAATCTCACCAATCCTCTCAGTCCCAAGTGTCCAGCCTCATGCCACATCCAGCTGTCATCGTAGATAGGGTCATTCCAGGTTGCATCAGAGACCCTGAAGGAATTGTAAAGAATTTCCCTGTTTCTTTGTTCTGTTTTTGAAATTCCTTTTTAGAGTGGGTTTGAGCTGATTCTCGCTGCCATGTTTATGCCAGTCTGGACACACTTGATTCCCTTACGGAGACATATCAATACATAGGTTTTAAGATTCTTACTAGTCAGATCTATTCCTCTGCGGGAAATATGGGGTTTTGAGTCCCTTTCACTGAGGAAGGTGTAGGTCTTGTCTATTCCATAGTTGGTTTTTGGAACAGTACCTGTGCTTATATCAAACTCTGGTTTGATGCATCACCCCACCTCTCCTTCCCCCTTAAGCAGGCATAAGAGTGTTTTCTAAATGTGAGACTCTGTTCTCTTTGCTAACTCAGTTCATGTGTAGCCATGTTTACAGGATCTTCCTAAGTGATATCTTATGATAAGTTTCTTTTCCTGTGTGACTTCTTTCCCTTAGAATCATCGTACCTGAATCCACTCATTTTGCTGCTACTGGTCTTATGACATTGATTTCGTGGCTGAGGGATATTCCATCGTACGTAAGTTCCACAATGTTTGGAACCATTTTTATATTTCCTGGGATATTTCAGGTGTACCCAGGTTGAGGTTCTTGTAAGCAGTGCAGCCCTCAATTTGGGGGTGGCTCTGTCTTATGGATTTTCAGTTTTCCCAAGGTATATTCCCTAGACTGGAAGTGCCCTTGGCTCTGTAGCTCTGTTGTTTACTTGTTTTAGGGAACACAATGCACTCCTCCAGTGAGGCAGTTGGCAACTTACATCCCGCCCATCAGCATAACAAGGCTCCCTGTTCTCCAGGGCCTGTCTTGCCTTTCTGGTTTTTACACATTTTGTGGATGTCCCTTTTGACCGGTGGGAAGTGATACTTCTTTGTAGTGCAGATTTGCATTGCCCGCTTGCTTGCTTGGCCAAAAAGGGCGTATGCGTTTTCTCCTGAATATATTCAGGAGAAAACGCATACGCCCTTTTTGGCCAAGTGCATCATTGTCGAAGTTGTGCCCCTCTTCCTGTGCTTTACAGGCGATTCTAACGTACCTCTTGAAATCTGTTTCCTGCTATTCTGCCTCGCATTCAAGTCCGCCTCGTTGCCTTCCCTCAACAGATTTTTGGACGATAGTTGGCCTTGATTACCCTGCCAGTTTGTGAATTGCTGTGCCCCTGAGCTCCATTTTTCAACTCGTTTTTTGTGAGCTGAACGCAAGTCCAAACATTTGGTTCAGGACCTATACTGGTTCCCGGTGGGTGGCTGAGACTTTGGTGAATTCTTCTTCCTGCCGGGAACTTAGAGTGACATGTGCCCATCCAAATGCCTAACAGCTACTCTCTCATTGGTTCTCCCTCTTCCCTTTCCTCCTCTGCCAAATGGGCAACCTGTGTGAACCAGGAGCTTAAAGGGGCTGTCTCTCCAAGTTGGGAGATTGATAGTAAAGCTGTTGGAAAGTCAAACCGGAGCACCGGGAGAGGGACTCTTCGTTGAGTTTTAGAAACCTTTCGTATTCACAGTGTGTCCATTCTCTAGGTTTCCCGTACATGTTATAGCTGTAGTAATATTCCCTTCAACCTGGAGAGGTGGGACCCATGGAATGGTTGCCATGCATTATTGCTTTAAAGGGTCTGCATTTGCTCACCCAATCTCACCAATCCTCTCAGTCCCAAGTGTCCAGCCTCATGCCACATCCAGCTGTCATCGTAGATAGGGTCATTCCAGGTTGCATCAGAGACCCTGAAGGAATTGTAAAGAATTTCCCTGTTTCTTTGTTCTGTTTTTGAAATTCCTTTTTAGAGTGGGTTTGAGCTGATTCTCGCTGCCATGTTTATGCCAGTCTGGACACACTTGATTCCCTTACGGAGACATATCAATACATAGGTTTTAAGATTCTTACTAGTCAGATCTATTCCTCTGTGGGAAATATGGGGTTTTGAGTCCCTTTCACTGAGGAAGGTGTAGGTCTTGTCTATTCCATAGTTGGTTTTTGGAACAGTACCTGTGCTTATATCAAACTCTGGTTTGATGCATCACCCCACCTCTCCTTCCCCCTTAAGCAGGCATAAGAGTGTTTTCTAAATGTGAGACTCTGTTCTCTTTGCTAACTCAGTTCATGTGTAGCCATGTTTACAGGATCTTCCTAAGTGATATCTTATGATAAGTTTCTTTTCCTGTGTGACTTCTTTCCCTTAGAATCATCGTACCTGAATCCACTCATTTTGCTGCTACTGGTCTTATGACATTGATTTCGTGGCTGAGGGATATTCCATCGTACGTAAGTTCCACAATGTTTGGAACCATTTTTATATTTCCTGGGATATTTCAGGTGTACCCAGGTTGAGGTTCTTGTAAGCAGTGCAGCCCTCAATTTGGGGGTGGCTCTGTCTTATGGATTTTCAGTTTTCCCAAGGTATATTCCCTAGACTGGAAGTGCCCTTGGCTCTGTAGCTCTGTTGTTTACTTGTTTTAGGGAACACAATGCACTCCTCCAGTGAGGCAGTTGGCAACTTACATCCCGCCCATCAGCATAACAAGGCTCCCTGTTCTCCAGGGCCTGTCTTGCCTTTCTGGTTTTTACACATTTTGTGGATGTCCCTTTTGACCGGTGGGAAGTGATACTTCTTTGTAGTGCAGATTTGCATTGCCCGCTTGCTTGCTTGGCCAAAAAGGGCGTATGCGTTTTCTCCTGAATATATTCAGGAGAAAACGCATACGCCCTTTTTGGCCAAGTGCATCATTGTCGAAGTTGTGCCCCTCTTCCTGTGCTTTACAGGCGATTCTAACGTACCTCTTGAAATCTGTTTCCTGCTATTCTGCCTCGCATTCAAGTCCGCCTCGTTGCCTTCCCTCAACAGATTTTTGGACGATAGTTGGCCTTGATTACCCTGCCAGTTTGTGAATTGCTGTGCCCCTGAGCTCCATTTTTCAACTCGTTTTTTGTGAGCTGAACGCAAGTCCAAACATTTGGTTCAGGACCTATACTGGTTCCCGGTGGGTGGCTGAGACTTTGGTGAATTCTTCTTCCTGCCGGGAACTTAGAGTGACATGTGCCCATCCAAATGCCTAACAGCTACTCTCTCATTGGTTCTCCCTCTTCCCTTTCCTCCTCTGCCAAATGGGCAACCTGTGTGAACCAGGAGCTTAAAGGGGCTGTCTCTCCAAGTTGGGAGATTGATAGTAAAGCTGTTGGAAAGTCAAACCGGAGCACCGGGAGAGGGACTCTTCGTTGAGTTTTAGAAACCTTTCGTATTCACAGTGTGTCCATTCTCTAGGTTTCCCGTACATGTTATAGCTGTAGTAATATTCCCTTCAACCTGGAGAGGTGGGACCCATGGAATGGTTGCCATGCATTATTGCTTTAAAGGGTCTGCATTTGCTCACCCAATCTCACCAATCCTCTCAGTCCCAAGTGTCCAGCCTCATGCCACATCCAGCTGTCATCGTAGATAGGGTCATTCCAGGTTGCATCAGAGACCCTGAAGGAATTGTAAAGAATTTCCCTGTTTCTTTGTTCTGTTTTTGAAATTCCTTTTTAGAGTGGGTTTGAGCTGATTCTCGCTGCCATGTTTATGCCAGTCTGGACACACTTGATTCCCTTACGGAGACATATCAATACATAGGTTTTAAGATTCTTACTAGTCAGATCTATTCCTCTGCGGGAAATATGGGGTTTTGAGTCCCTTTCACTGAGGAAGGTGTAGGTCTTGTCTATTCCATAGTTGGTTTTTGGAACAGTACCTGTGCTTATATCAAACTCTGGTTTGATGCATCACCCCACCTCTCCTTCCCCCTTAAGCAGGCATAAGAGTGTTTTCTAAATGTGAGACTCTGTTCTCTTTGCTAACTCAGTTCATGTGTAGCCATGTTTACAGGATCTTCCTAAGTGATATCTTATGATAAGTTTCTTTTCCTGTGTGACTTCTTTCCCTTAGAATCATCGTACCTGAATCCACTCATTTTGCTGCTACTGGTCTTATGACATTGATTTCGTGGCTGAGGGATATTCCATCGTACGTAAGTTCCACAATGTTTGGAACCATTTTTATATTTCCTGGGATATTTCAGGTGTACCCAGGTTGAGGTTCTTGTAAGCAGTGCAGCCCTCAATTTGGGGGTGGCTCTGTCTTATGGATTTTCAGTTTTCCCAAGGTATATTCCCTAGACTGGAAGTGCCCTTGGCTCTGTAGCTCTGTTGTTTACTTGTTTTAGGGAACACAATGCACTCCTCCAGTGAGGCAGTTGGCAACTTACATCCCGCCCATCAGCATAACAAGGCTCCCTGTTCTCCAGGGCCTGTCTTGCCTTTCTGGTTTTTACACATTTTGTGGATGTCCCTTTTGACCGGTGGGAAGTGATACTTCTTTGTAGTGCAGATTTGCATTGCCCGCTTGCTTGCTTGGCCAAAAAGGGCGTATGCGTTTTCTCCTGAATATATTCAGGAGAAAACGCATACGCCCTTTTTGGCCAAGTGCATCATTGTCGAAGTTGTGCCCCTCTTCCTGTGCTTTACAGGCGATTCTAACGTACCTCTTGAAATCTGTTTCCTGCTATTCTGCCTCGCATTCAAGTCCGCCTCGTTGCCTTCCCTCAACAGATTTTTGGACGATAGTTGGCCTTGATTACCCTGCCAGTTTGTGAATTGCTGTGCCCCTGAGCTCCATTTTTCAACTCGTTTTTTGTGAGCTGAACGCAAGTCCAAACATTTGGTTCAGGACCTATACTGGTTCCCGGTGGGTGGCTGAGACTTTGGTGAATTCTTCTTCCTGCCGGGAACTTAGAGTGACATGTGCCCATCAAAATGCCTAACAGCTACTCTCTCATTGGTTCTCCCTCTTCCCTTTCCTCCTCTGCCAAATGGGCAACCTGTGTGAACCAGGAGCTTAAAGGGGCTGTCTCTCCAAGTTGGGAGATTGATAGTAAAGCTGTTGGAAAGTCAAACCGGAGCACCGGGAGAGGGACTCTTCGTTGAGTTTTAGAAACCTTTCGTATTCACAGTGTGTCCATTCTCTAGGTTTCCCGTACATGTTATAGCTGTAGTAATATTCCCTTCAACCTGGAGAGGTGGGACCCATGGAATGGTTGCCATGCATTATTGCTTTAAAGGGTCTGCATTTGCTCACCCAATCTCACCAATCCTCTCAGTCCCAAGTGTCCAGCCTCATGCCACATCCAGCTGTCATCGTAGATAGGGTCATTCCAGGTTGCATCAGAGACCCTGAAGGAATTGTAAAGAATTTCCCTGTTTCTTTGTTCTGTTTTTGAAATTCCTTTTTAGAGTGGGTTTGAGCTGATTCTCGCTGCCATGTTTATGCCAGTCTGGACACACTTGATTCCCTTACGGAGACATATCAATACATAGGTTTTAAGATTCTTACTAGTCAGATCTATTCCTCTGCGGGAAATATGGGGTTTTGAGTCCCTTTCACTGAGGAAGGTGTAGGTCTTGTCTATTCCATAGTTGGTTTTTGGAACAGTACCTGTGCTTATATCAAACTCTGGTTTGATGCATCACCCCACCTCTCCTTCCCCCTTAAGCAGGCATAAGAGTGTTTTCTAAATGTGAGACTCTGTTCTCTTTGCTAACTCAGTTCATGTGTAGCCATGTTTACAGGATCTTCCTAAGTGATATCTTATGATAAGTTTCTTTTCCTGTGTGACTTCTTTCCCTTAGAATCATCGTACCTGAATCCACTCATTTTGCTGCTACTGGTCTTATGACATTGATTTCATGGCTGAGGGATATTCCATCGTACGTAAGTTCCACAATGTTTGGAACCATTTTTATATTTCCTGGGATATTTCAGGTGTACCCAGGTTGAGGTTCTTGTAAGCAGTGCAGCCCTCAATTTGGGGGTGGCTCTGTCTTATGGATTTTCAGTTTTCCCAAGGTATATTCCCTAGACTGGAAGTGCCCTTGGCTCTGTAGCTCTGTTGTTTACTTGTTTTAGGGAACACAATGCACTCCTCCAGTGAGGCAGTTGGCAACTTACATCCCGCCCATCAGCATAACAAGGCTCCCTGTTCTCCAGGGCCTGTCTTGCCTTTCTGGTTTTTACACATTTTGTGGATGTCCCTTTTGACCGGTGGGAAGTGATACTTCTTTGTAGTGCAGATTTGCATTGCCCGCTTGCTTGCTTGGCCAAAAAGGGCGTATGCGTTTTCTCCTGAATATATTCAGGAGAAAACGCATACGCCCTTTTTGGCCAAGTGCATCATTGTCGAAGTTGTGCCCCTCTTCCTGTGCTTTACAGGCGATTCTAACGTACCTCTTGAAATCTGTTTCCTGCTATTCTGCCTCGCATTCAAGTCCGCCTCGTTGCCTTCCCTCAACAGATTTTTGGACGATAGTTGGCCTTGATTACTCTGCCAGTTTGTGAATTGCTGTGCCCCTGAGCTCCATTTTTCAACTCGTTTTTTGTGAGCTGAACGCAAGTCCAAACATTTGGTTCAGGACCTATACTGGTTCCCGGTGGGTGGCTGAGACTTTGGTGAATTCTTCTTCCTGCCGGGAACTTAGAGTGACATGTGCCCATCCAAATGCCTAACAGCTACTCTCTCATTGGTTCTCCCTCTTCCCTTTCCTCCTCTGCCAAATGGGCAACCTGTGTGAACCAGGAGCTTAAAGGGGCTGTCTCTCCAAGTTGGGAGATTGATAGTAAAGCTGTTGGAAAGTCAAACCGGAGCACCAGGAGAGGGACTCTTCGTTGAGTTTTAGAAACCTTTCGTATTCACAGTGTGTCCATTCTCTAGGTTTCCCGTACATGTTATAGCTGTAGTAATATTCCCTTCAACCTGGAGAGGTGGGACCCATGGAATGGTTGCCATGCATTATTGCTTTAAAGGGTCTGCATTTGCTCACCCAATCTCACCAATCCTCTCAGTCCCAAGTGTCCAGCCTCATGCCACATCCAGCTGTCATCGTAGATAGGGTCATTCCAGGTTGCATCAGAGACCCTGAAGGAATTGTAAAGAATTTCCCTGTTTCTTTGTTCTGTTTTTGAAATTCCTTTTTAGAGTGGGTTTGAGCTGATTCTCGCTGCCATGTTTATGCCAGTCTGGACACACTTGATTCCCTTACGGAGACATATCAATACATAGGTTTTAAGATTCTTACTAGTCAGATCTATTCCTCTGCGGGAAATATGGGGTTTTGAGTCCCTTTCACTGAGGAAGGTGTAGGTCTTGTCTATTCCATAGTTGGTTTTTGGAACAGTACCTGTGCTTATATCAAACTCTGGTTTGATGCATCACCCCACCTCTCCTTCCCCCTTAAGCAGGCATACGAGTGTTTTCTAAATGTGAGACTCTGTTCTCTTTGCTAACTCAGTTCATGTGTAGCCATGTTTACAGGATCTTCCTAAGTGATATCTTATGATAAGTTTCTTTTCCTGTGTGACTTCTTTCCCTTAGAATCATCGTACCTGAATCCACTCATTTTGCTGCTACTGGTCTTATGACATTGATTTCGTGGCTGAGGGATATTCCATCGTACGTAAGTTCCACAATGTTTGGAACCATTTTTATATTTCCTGGGATATTTCAGGTGTACCCAGGTTGAGGTTCTTGTAAGCAGTGCAGCCCTCAATTTGGGGGTGGCTCTGTCTTATGGATTTTCAGTTTTCCCAAGGTATATTCCCTAGACTGGAAGTGCCCTTGGCTCTGTAGCTCTGTTGTTTACTTGTTTTAGGGAACACAATGCACTCCTCCAGTGAGGCAGTTGGCAACTTACATCCCGCCCATCAGCATAACAAGGCTCCCTGTTCTCCAGGGCCTGTCTTGCCTTTCTGGTTTTTACACATTTTGTGGATGTCCCTTTTGACCGGTGGGAAGTGATACTTCTTTGTAGTGCAGATTTGCATTGCCCGCTTGCTTGCTTGGCCAAAAAGGGCGTATGCGTTTTCTCCTGAATATATTCAGGAGAAAACGCATACGCCCTTTTTGGCCAAGTGCATCATTGTCGAAGTTGTGCCCCTCTTCCTGTGCTTTACAGGCGATTCTAACGTACCTCTTGAAATCTGTTTCCTGCTATTCTGCCTCGCATTCAAGTCCGCCTCGTTGCCTTCCCTCAACAGATTTTTGGACGATAGTTGGCCTTGATTACCCTGCCAGTTTGTGAATTGCTGTGCCCCTGAGCTCCATTTTTCAACTCGTTTTTTGTGAGCTGAACGCAAGTTCAAACATTTGGGTCAGGACCTATACTGGTTCCCGGTGGGTGGCTGAGACTTTGGTGAATTCTTCTTCCTGCCGGGAACTTAGAGTGGCATGTGCCCATCCAAATGCCTAACAGCTACTCTCTCATTGGTTCTCCCTCTTCCCTTTCCTCCTCTGCCAAATGGGCAACCTGTGTGAACCAGGAGCTTAAAGGGGCTGTCTCTCCAAGTTGGGAGATTGATAGTAAAGCTGTTGGAAAGTCAAACCGGAGCACCGGGAGAGGGACTCTTCGTTGAGTTTTAGAAACCTTTCGTATTCACAGTGTGTCCATTCTCTAGGTTTCCCGTACATGTTATAGCTGTAGTAATATTCCCTTCAACCTGGAGAGGTGGGACCCATGGAATGGTTGCCATGCATTATTGCTTTAAAGGGTCTGCATTTGCTCACCCAATCTCACCAATCCTCTCAGTCCCAAGTGTCCAGCCTCATGCCACATCCAGCTGTCATCGTAGATAGGGTCATTCCAGGTTGCATCAGAGACCCTGAAGGAATTGTAAAGAATTTCCCTGTTTCTTTGTTCTGTTTTTGAAATTCCTTTTTAGAGTGGGTTTGAGCTGATTCTCGCTGCCATGTTTATGCCAGTCTGGACACACTTGATTCCCTTACGGAGACATATCAATACATAGGTTTTAAGATTCTTACTAGTCAGATCTATTCCTCTGCGGGAAATATGGGGTTTTGAGTCCCTTTCACTGAGGAAGGTGTAGGTCTTGTCTATTCCATAGTTGGTTTTTGGAACAGTACCTGTGCTTATATCAAACTCTGGTTTGATGCATCACCCCACCTCTCCTTCCCCCTTAAGCAGGCATACGAGTGTTTTCTAAATGTGAGACTCTGTTCTCTTTGCTAACTCAGTTCATGTGTAGCCATGTTTACAGGATCTTCCTAAGTGATATCTTATGATAAGTTTCTTTTCCTGTGTGACTTCTTTCCCTTAGAATCATCGTACCTGAATCCACTCATTTTGCTGCTACTGGTCTTATGACATTGATTTCGTGGCTGAGGGATATTCCATCGTACGTAAGTTCCACAATGTTTGGAACCATTTTTATATTTCCTGGGATATTTCAGGTGTACCCAGGTTGAGGTTCTTGTAAGCAGTGCAGCCCTCAATTTGGGGGTGGCTCTGTCTTATGGATTTTCAGTTTTCCCAAGGTATATTCCCTAGACTGGAAGTGCCCTTGGCTCTGTAGCTCTGTTGTTTACTTGTTTTAGGGAACACAATGCACTCCTCCAGTGAGGCAGTTGGCAACTTACATCCCGCCCATCAGCATAACAAGGCTCCCTGTTCTCCAGGGCCTGTCTTGCCTTTCTGGTTTTTACACATTTTGTGGATGTCCCTTTTGACCGGTGGGAAGTGATACTTCTTTGTAGTGCAGATTTGCATTGCCCGCTTGCTTGCTTGGCCAAAAAGGGCGTATGCGTTTTCTCCTGAATATATTCAGGAGAAAACGCATACGCCCTTTTTGGCCAAGTGCATCATTGTCGAAGTTGTGCCCCTCTTCCTGTGCTTTACAGGCGATTCTAACGTACCTCTTGAAATCTGTTTCCTGCTATTCTGCCTCGCATTCAAGTCCGCCTCGTTGCCTTCCCTCAACAGATTTTTGGACGATAGTTGGCCTTGATTACCCTGCCAGTTTGTGAATTGCTGTGCCCCTGAGCTCCATTTTTCAACTCGTTTTTTGTGAGCTGAACGCAAGTTCAAACATTTGGGTCAGGACCTATACTGGTTCCCGGTGGGTGGCTGAGACTTTGGTGAATTCTTCTTCCTGCCGGGAACTTAGAGTGGCATGTGCCCATCCAAATGCCTAACAGCTACTCTCTCATTGGTTCTCCCTCTTCCCTTTCCTCCTCTGCCAAATGGGCAACCTGTGTGAACCAGGAGCTTAAAGGGGCTGTCTCTCCAAGTTGGGAGATTGATAGTAAAGCTGTTGGAAAGTCAAACCGGAGCACCGGGAGAGGGACTCTTCGTTGAGTTTTAGAAACCTTTCGTATTCACAGTGTGTCCATTCTCTAGGTTTCCCGTACATGTTATAGCTGTAGTAATATTCCCTTCAACCTGGAGAGGTGGGACCCATGGAATGGTTGCCATGCATTATTGCTTTAAAGGGTCTGCATTTGCTCACCCAATCTCACCAATCCTCTCAGTCCCAAGTGTCCAGCCTCATGCCACATCCAGCTGTCATCGTAGATAGGGTCATTCCAGGTTGCATCAGAGACCCTGAAGGAATTGTAAAGAATTTCCCTGTTTCTTTGTTCTGTTTTTGAAATTCCTTTTTAGAGTGGGTTTGAGCTGATTCTCGCTGCCATGTTTATGCCAGTCTGGACACACTTGATTCCCTTACGGAGACATATCAATACATAGGTTTTAAGATTCTTACTAGTCAGATCTATTCCTCTGCGGGAAATATGGGGTTTTGAGTCCCTTTCACTGAGGAAGGTGTAGGTCTTGTCTATTCCATAGTTGGTTTTTGGAACAGTACCTGTGCTTATATCAAACTCTGGTTTGATGCATCACCCCACCTCTCCTTCCCCCTTAAGCAGGCATACGAGTGTTTTCTAAATGTGAGACTCTGTTCTCTTTGCTAACTCAGTTCATGTGTAGCCATGTTTACAGGATCTTCCTAAGTGATATCTTATGATAAGTTTCTTTTCCTGTGTGACTTCTTTCCCTTAGAATCATCGTACCTGAATCCACTCATTTTGCTGCTACTGGTCTTATGACATTGATTTCGTGGCTGAGGGATATTCCATCGTACGTAAGTTCCACAATGTTTGGAACCATTTTTATATTTCCTGGGATATTTCAGGTGTACCCAGGTTGAGGTTCTTGTAAGCAGTGCAGCCCTCAATTTGGGGGTGGCTCTGTCTTATGGATTTTCAGTTTTCCCAAGGTATATTCCCTAGACTGGAAGTGCCCTTGGCTCTGTAGCTCTGTTGTTTACTTGTTTTAGGGAACACAATGCACTCCTCCAGTGAGGCAGTTGGCAACTTACATCCCGCCCATCAGCATAACAAGGCTCCCTGTTCTCCAGGGCCTGTCTTGCCTTTCTGGTTTTTACACATTTTGTGGATGTCCCTTTTGACCGGTGGGAAGTGATACTTCTTTGTAGTGCAGATTTGCATTGCCCGCTTGCTTGCTTGGCCAAAAAGGGCGTATGCGTTTTCTCCTGAATATATTCAGGAGAAAACGCATACGCCCTTTTTGGCCAAGTGCATCATTGTCGAAGTTGTGCCCCTCTTCCTGTGCTTTACAGGCGATTCTAACGTACCTCTTGAAATCTGTTTCCTGCTATTCTGCCTCGCATTCAAGTCCGCCTCGTTGCCTTCCCTCAACAGATTTTTGGACGATAGTTGGCCTTGATTACCCTGCCAGTTTGTGAATTGCTGTGCCCCTGAGCTCCATTTTTCAACTCGTTTTTTGTGAGCTGAACGCAAGTCCAAACATTTGGGTCAGGACCTATACTGGTTCCCGGTGGGTGGCTGAGACTTTGGTGAATTCTTCTTCCTGCCGGGAACTTAGAGTGGCATGTGCCCATCCAAATGCCTAACAGCTACTCTCTCATTGGTTCTCCCTCTTCCCTTTCCTCCTCTGCCAAATGGGCAACCTGTGTGAACCAGGAGCTTAAAGGGGCTGTCTCTCCAAGTTGGGAGATTGATAGTAAAGCTGTTGGAAAGTCAAACCGGAGCACCGGGAGAGGGACTCTTCGTTGAGTTTTAGAAACCTTTCGTATTCACAGTGTGTCCATTCTCTAGGTTTCCCGTACATGTTATAGCTGTAGTAATATTCCCTTCAACCTGGAGAGGTGGGACCCATGGAATGGTTGCCATGCATTATTGCTTTAAAGGGTCTGCATTTGCTCACCCAATCTCACCAATCCTCTCAGTCCCAAGTGTCCAGCCTCATGCCACATCCAGCTGTCATCGTAGATAGGGTCATTCCAGGTTGCATCAGAGACCCTGAAGGAATTGTAAAGAATTTCCCTGTTTCTTTGTTCTGTTTTTGAAATTCCTTTTTAGAGTGGGTTTGAGCTGATTCTCGCTGCCATGTTTATGCCAGTCTGGACACACTTGATTCCCTTACGGAGACATATCAATACATAGGGTTTAAGATTCTTACTAGTCAGATCTATTCCTCTGCGGGAAATATGGGGTTTTGAGTCCCTTTCACTGAGGAAGGTGTAGGTCTTGTCTATTCCATAGTTGGTTTTTGGAACAGTACCTGTGCTTATATCAAACTCTGGTTTGATGCATCACCCCACCTCTCCTTCCCCCTTAAGCAGGCATACGAGTGTTTTCTAAATGTGAGACTCTGTTCTCTTTGCTAACTCAGTTCATGTGTAGCCATGTTTACAGGATCTTCCTAAGTGATATCTTATGATAAGTTTCTTTTCCTGTGTGACTTCTTTCCCTTAGAATCATCGTACCTGAATCCACTCATTTTGCTGCTACTGGTCTTATGACATTGATTTCGTGGCTGAGGGATATTCCATCGTACGTAAGTTCCACAATGTTTGGAACCATTTTTATATTTCCTGGGATATTTCAGGTGTACCCAGGTTGAGGTTCTTGTAAGCAGTGCAGCCCTCAATTTGGGGGTGGCTCTGTCTTATGGATTTTCAGTTTTCCCAAGGTATATTCCCTAGACTGGAAGTGCCCTTGGCTCTGTAGCTCTGTTGTTTACTTGTTTTAGGGAACACAATGCACTCCTCCAGTGAGGCAGTTGGCAACTTACATCCCGCCCATCAGCATAACAAGGCTCCCTGTTCTCCAGGGCCTGTCTTGCCTTTCTGGTTTTTACACATTTTGTGGATGTCCCTTTTGACCGGTGGGAAGTGATACTTCTTTGTAGTGCAGATTTGCATTGCCCGCTTGCTTGCTTGGCCAAAAAGGGCGTATGCGTTTTCTCCTGAATATATTCAGGAGAAAACGCATACGCCCTTTTTGGCCAAGTGCATCATTGTCGAAGTTGTGCCCCTCTTCCTGTGCTTTACAGGCGATTCTAACGTACCTCTTGAAATCTGTTTCCTGCTATTCTGCCTCGCATTCAAGTCCGCCTCGTTGCCTTCCCTCAACAGATTTTTGGACGATAGTTGGCCTTGATTACCCTGCCAGTTTGTGAATTGCTGTGCCCCTGAGCTCCATTTTTCAACTCGTTTTTTGTGAGCTGAACGCAAGTCCAAACATTTGGGTCAGGACCTATACTGGTTCCCGGTGGGTGGCTGAGACTTTGGTGAATTCTTCTTCCTGCCGGGAACTTAGAGTGGCATGTGCCCATCCAAATGCCTAACAGCTACTCTCTCATTGGTTCTCCCTCTTCCCTTTCCTCCTCTGCCAAATGGGCAACCTGTGTGAACCAGGAGCTTAAAGGGGCTGTCTCTCCAAGTTGGGAGATTGATAGTAAAGCTGTTGGAAAGTCAAACCGGAGCACCGGGAGAGGGACTCTTCGTTGAGTTTTAGAAACCTTTCGTATTCACAGTGTGTCCATTCTCTAGGTTTCCCGTACATGTTATAGCTGTAGTAATATTCCCTTCAACCTGGAGAGGTGGGACCCATGGAATGGTTGCCATGCATTATTGCTTTAAAGGGTCTGCATTTGCTCACCCAATCTCACCAATCCTCTCAGTCCCAAGTGTCCAGCCTCATGCCACATCCAGCTGTCATCGTAGATAGGGTCATTCCAGGTTGCATCAGAGACCCTGAAGGAATTGTAAAGAATTTCCCTGTTTCTTTGTTCTGTTTTTGAAATTCCTTTTTAGAGTGGGTTTGAGCTGATTCTCGCTGCCATGTTTATGCCAGTCTGGACACACTTGATTCCCTTACGGAGACATATCAATACATAGGTTTTAAGATTCTTACTAGTCAGATCTATTCCTCTGCGGGAAATATGGGGTTTTGAGTCCCTTTCACTGAGGAAGGTGTAGGTCTTGTCTATTCCATAGTTGGTTTTTGGAACAGTACCTGTGCTTATATCAAACTCTGGTTTGATGCATCACCCCACCTCTCCTTCCCCCTTAAGCAGGCATACGAGTGTTTTCTAAATGTGAGACTCTGTTCTCTTTGCTAACTCAGTTCATGTGTAGCCATGTTTACAGGATCTTCCTAAGTGATATCTTATGATAAGTTTCTTTTCCTGTGTGACTTCTTTCCCTTAGAATCATCGTACCTGAATCCACTCATTTTGCTGCTACTGGTCTTATGACATTGATTTCGTGGCTGAGGGATATTCCATCGTACGTAAGTTCCACAATGTTTGGAACCATTTTTATATTTCCTGGGATATTTCAGGTGTACCCAGGTTGAGGTTCTTGTAAGCAGTGCAGCCCTCAATTTGGGGGTGGCTCTGTCTTATGGATTTTCAGTTTTCCCAAGGTATATTCCCTAGACTGGAAGTGCCCTTGGCTCTGTAGCTCTGTTGTTTACTTGTTTTAGGGAACACAATGCACTCCTCCAGTGAGGCAGTTGGCAACTTACATCCCGCCCATCAGCATAACAAGGCTCCCTGTTCTCCAGGGCCTGTCTTGCCTTTCTGGTTTTTACACATTTTGTGGATGTCCCTTTTGACCGGTGGGAAGTGATACTTCTTTGTAGTGCAGATTTGCATTGCCCGCTTGCTTGCTTGGCCAAAAAGGGCGTATGCGTTTTCTCCTGAATATATTCAGGAGAAAACGCATACGCCCTTTTTGGCCAAGTGCATCATTGTCGAAGTTGTGCCCCTCTTCCTGTGCTTTACAGGCGATTCTAACGTACCTCTTGAAATCTGTTTCCTGCTATTCTGCCTCGCATTCAAGTCCGCCTCGTTGCCTTCCCTCAACAGATTTTTGGACGATAGTTGGCCTTGATTACCCTGCCAGTTTGTGAATTGCTGTGCCCCTGAGCTCCATTTTTCAACTCGTTTTTTGTGAGCTGAACGCAAGTTCAAACATTTGGGTCAGGACCTATACTGGTTCCCGGTGGGTGGCTGAGACTTTGGTGAATTCTTCTTCCTGCCGGGAACTTAGAGTGGCATGTGCCCATCCAAATGCCTAACAGCTACTCTCTCATTGGTTCTCCCTCTTCCCTTTCCTCCTCTGCCAAATGGGCAACCTGTGTGAACCAGGAGCTTAAAGGGGCTGTCTCTCCAAGTTGGGAGATTGATAGTAAAGCTGTTGGAAAGTCAAACCGGAGCACCGGGAGAGGGACTCTTCGTTGAGTTTTAGAAACCTTTCGTATTCACAGTGTGTCCATTCTCTAGGTTTCCCGTACATGTTATAGCTGTAGTAATATTCCCTTCAACCTGGAGAGGTGGGACCCATGGAATGGTTGCCATGCATTATTGCTTTAAAGGGTCTGCATTTGCTCACCCAATCTCACCAATCCTCTCAGTCCCAAGTGTCCAGCCTCATGCCACATCCAGCTGTCATCGTAGATAGGGTCATTCCAGGTTGCATCAGAGACCCTGAAGGAATTGTAAAGAATTTCCCTGTTTCTTTGTTCTGTTTTTGAAATTCCTTTTTAGAGTGGGTTTGAGCTGATTCTCGCTGCCATGTTTATGCCAGTCTGGACACACTTGATTCCCTTACGGAGACATATCAATACATAGGTTTTAAGATTCTTACTAGTCAGATCTATTCCTCTGCGGGAAATATGGGGTTTTGAGTCCCTTTCACTGAGGAAGGTGTAGGTCTTGTCTATTCCATAGTTGGTTTTTGGAACAGTACCTGTGCTTATATCAAACTCTGGTTTGATGCATCACCCCACCTCTCCTTCCCCCTTAAGCAGGCATACGAGTGTTTTCTAAATGTGAGACTCTGTTCTCTTTGCTAACTCAGTTCATGTGTAGCCATGTTTACAGGATCTTCCTAAGTGATATCTTATGATAAGTTTCTTTTCCTGTGTGACTTCTTTCCCTTAGAATCATCGTACCTGAATCCACTCATTTTGCTGCTACTGGTCTTATGACATTGATTTCGTGGCTGAGGGATATTCCATCGTACGTAAGTTCCACAATGTTTGGAACCATTTTTATATTTCCTGGGATATTTCAGGTGTACCCAGGTTGAGGTTCTTGTAAGCAGTGCAGCCCTCAATTTGGGGGTGGCTCTGTCTTATGGATTTTCAGTTTTCCCAAGGTATATTCCCTAGACTGGAAGTGCCCTTGGCTCTGTAGCTCTGTTGTTTACTTGTTTTAGGGAACACAATGCACTCCTCCAGTGAGGCAGTTGGCAACTTACATCCCGCCCATCAGCATAACAAGGCTCCCTGTTCTCCAGGGCCTGTCTTGCCTTTCTGGTTTTTACACATTTTGTGGATGTCCCTTTTGACCGGTGGGAAGTGATACTTCTTTGTAGTGCAGATTTGCATTGCCCGCTTGCTTGCTTGGCCAAAAAGGGCGTATGCGTTTTCTCCTGAATATATTCAGGAGAAAACGCATACGCCCTTTTTGGCCAAGTGCATCATTGTCGAAGTTGTGCCCCTCTTCCTGTGCTTTACAGGCGATTCTAACGTACCTCTTGAAATCTGTTTCCTGCTATTCTGCCTCGCATTCAAGTCCGCCTCGTTGCCTTCCCTCAACAGATTTTTGGACGATAGTTGGCCTTGATTACCCTGCCAGTTTGTGAATTGCTGTGCCCCTGAGCTCCATTTTTCAACTCGTTTTTTGTGAGCTGAACGCAAGTCCAAACATTTGGGTCAGGACCTATACTGGTTCCCGGTGGGTGGCTGAGACTTTGGTGAATTCTTCTTCCTGCCGGGAACTTAGAGTGGCATGTGCCCATCCAAATGCCTAACAGCTACTCTCTCATTGGTTCTCCCTCTTCCCTTTCCTCCTCTGCCAAATGGGCAACCTGTGTGAACCAGGAGCTTAAAGGGGCTGTCTCTCCAAGTTGGGAGATTGATAGTAAAGCTGTTGGAAAGTCAAACCGGAGCACCGGGAGAGGGACTCTTCGTTGAGTTTTAGAAACCTTTCGTATTCACAGTGTGTCCATTCTCTAGGTTTCCCGTACATGTTATAGCTGTAGTAATATTCCCTTCAACCTGGAGAGGTGGGACCCATGGAATGGTTGCCATGCATTATTGCTTTAAAGGGTCTGCATTTGCTCACCCAATCTCACCAATCCTCTCAGTCCCAAGTGTCCAGCCTCATGCCACATCCAGCTGTCATCGTAGATAGGGTCATTCCAGGTTGCATCAGAGACCCTGAAGGAATTGTAAAGAATTTCCCTGTTTCTTTGTTCTGTTTTTGAAATTCCTTTTTAGAGTGGGTTTGAGCTGATTCTCGCTGCCATGTTTATGCCAGTCTGGACACACTTGATTCCCTTACGGAGACATATCAATACATAGGTTTTAAGATTCTTACTAGTCAGATCTATTCCTCTGCGGGAAATATGGGGTTTTGAGTCCCTTTCACTGAGGAAGGTGTAGGTCTTGTCTATTCCATAGTTGGTTTTTGGAACAGTACCTGTGCTTATATCAAACTCTGGTTTGATGCATCACCCCACCTCTCCTTCCCCCTTAAGCAGGCATACAAGTGTTTTCTAAATGTGAGACTCTGTTCTCTTTGCTAACTCAGTTCATGTGTAGCCATGTTTACAGGATCTTCCTAAGTGATATCTTATGATAAGTTTCTTTTCCTGTGTGACTTCTTTCCCTTAGAATCATCGTACCTGAATCCACTCATTTTGCTGCTACTGGTCTTATGACATTGATTTCGTGGCTGAGGGATATTCCATCGTACGTAAGTTCCACAATGTTTGGAACCATTTTTATATTTCCTGGGATATTTCAGGTGTACCCAGGTTGAGGTTCTTGTAAGCAGTGCAGCCCTCAATTTGGGGGTGGCTCTGTCTTATGGATTTTCAGTTTTCCCAAGGTATATTCCCTAGACTGGAAGTGCCCTTGGCTCTGTAGCTCTGTTGTTTACTTGTTTTAGGGAACACAATGCACTCCTCCAGTGAGGCAGTTGGCAACTTACATCCCGCCCATCAGCATAACAAGGCTCCCTGTTCTCCAGGGCCTGTCTTGCCTTTCTGGTTTTTACACATTTTGTGGATGTCCCTTTTGACCGGTGGGAAGTGATACTTCTTTGTAGTGCAGATTTGCATTGCCCGCTTGCTTGCTTGGCCAAAAAGGGCGTATGCGTTTTCTCCTGAATATATTCAGGAGAAAACGCATACGCCCTTTTTGGCCAAGTGCATCATTGTCGAAGTTGTGCCCCTCTTCCTGTGCTTTACAGGCGATTCTAACGTACCTCTTGAAATCTGTTTCCTGCTATTCTGCCTCGCATTCAAGTCCGCCTCGTTGCCTTCCCTCAACAGATTTTTGGACGATAGTTGGCCTTGATTACCCTGCCAGTTTGTGAATTGCTGTGCCCCTGAGCTCCATTTTTCAACTCGTTTTTTGTGAGCTGAACGCAAGTCCAAACATTTGGGTCAGGACCTATACTGGTTCCCGGTGGGTGGCTGAGACTTTGGTGAATTCTTCTTCCTGCCGGGAACTTAGAGTGACATGTGCCCATCAAAATGCCTAACAGCTACTCTCTCATTGGTTCTCCCTCTTCCCTTTCCTCCTCTGCCAAATGGGCAACCTGTGTGAACCAGGAGCTTAAAGGGGCTGTCTCTCCAAGTTGGGAGATTGATAGTAAAGCTGTTGGAAAGTCAAACCGGAGCACCGGGAGAGGGACTCTTCGTTGAGTTTTAGAAACCTTTCGTATTCACAGTGTGTCCATTCTCTAGGTTTCCCGTACATGTTATAGCTGTAGTAATATTCCCTTCAACCTGGAGAGGTGGGACCCATGGAATGGTTGCCATGCATTATTGCTTTAAAGGGTCTGCATTTGCTCACCCAATCTCACCAATCCTCTCAGTCCCAAGTGTCCAGCCTCATGCCACATCCAGCTGTCATCGTAGATAGGGTCATTCCAGGTTGCATCAGAGACCCTGAAGGAATTGTAAAGAATTTCCCTGTTTCTTTGTTCTGTTTTTGAAATTCCTTTTTAGAGTGGGTTTGAGCTGATTCTCGCTGCCATGTTTATGCCAGTCTGGACACACTTGATTCCCTTACGGAGACATATCAATACATAGGGTTTAAGATTCTTACTAGTCAGATCTATTCCTCTGCGGGAAATATGGGGTTTTGAGTCCCTTTCACTGAGGAAGGTGTAGGTCTTGTCTATTCCATAGTTGGTTTTTGGAACAGTACCTGTGCTTATATCAAACTCTGGTTTGATGCATCACCCCACCTCTCCTTCCCCCTTAAGCAGGCATACGAGTGTTTTCTAAATGTGAGACTCTGTTCTCTTTGCTAACTCAGTTCATGTGTAGCCATGTTTACAGGATCTTCCTAAGTGATATCTTATGATAAGTTTCTTTTCCTGTGTGACTTCTTTCCCTTAGAATCATCGTACCTGAATCCACTCATTTTGCTGCTACTGGTCTTATGACATTGATTTCGTGGCTGAGGGATATTCCATCGTACGTAAGTTCCACAATGTTTGGAACCATTTTTATATTTCCTGGGATATTTCAGGTGTACCCAGGTTGAGGTTCTTGTAAGCAGTGCAGCCCTCAATTTGGGGGTGGCTCTGTCTTATGGATTTTCAGTTTTCCCAAGGTATATTCCCTAGACTGGAAGTGCCCTTGGCTCTGTAGCTCTGTTGTTTACTTGTTTTAGGGAACACAATGCACTCCTCCAGTGAGGCAGTTGGCAACTTACATCCCGCCCATCAGCATAACAAGGCTCCCTGTTCTCCAGGGCCTGTCTTGCCTTTCTGGTTTTTACACATTTTGTGGATGTCCCTTTTGACCGGTGGGAAGTGATACTTCTTTGTAGTGCAGATTTGCATTGCCCGCTTGCTTGCTTGGCCAAAAAGGGCGTATGCGTTTTCTCCTGAATATATTCAGGAGAAAACGCATACGCCCTTTTTGGCCAAGTGCATCATTGTCGAAGTTGTGCCCCTCTTCCTGTGCTTTACAGGCGATTCTAACGTACCTCTTGAAATCTGTTTCCTGCTATTCTGCCTCGCATTCAAGTCCGCCTCGTTGCCTTCCCTCAACAGATTTTTGGACGATAGTTGGCCTTGATTACCCTGCCAGTTTGTGAATTGCTGTGCCCCTGAGCTCCATTTTTCAACTCGTTTTTTGTGAGCTGAACGCAAGTCCAAACATTTGGGTCAGGACCTATACTGGTTCCCGGTGGGTGGCTGAGACTTTGGTGAATTCTTCTCCCTGCCGGGAACTTAGAGTGGCATGTGCCCATCCAAATGCCTAACAGCTACTCTCTCATTGGTTCTCCCTCTTCCCTTTCCTCCTCTGCCAAATGGGCAACCTGTGTGAACCAGGAGCTTAAAGGGGCTGTCTCTCCAAGTTGGGAGATTGATAGTAAAGCTGTTGGAAAGTCAAACCGGAGCACCGGGAGAGGGACTCTTCGTTGAGTTTTAGAAACCTTTCGTATTCACAGTGTGTCCATTCTCTAGGTTTCCCGTACATGTTAGAGCTGTAGTAATATTCCCTTCAACCTGGAGAGGTGGGACCCATGGAATGGTTGCCATGCATTATTGCTTTAAAGGGTCTGCATTTGCTCACCCAATCTCACCAATCCTCTCAGTCCCAAGTGTCCAGCCTCATGCCACATCCAGCTGTCATCGTAGATAGGGTCATTCCAGGTTGCATCAGAGACCCTGAAGGAATTGTAAAGAATTTCCCTGTTTCTTTGTTCTGTTTTTGAAATTCCTTTTTAGAGTGGGTTTGAGCTGATTCTCGCTGCCATGTTTATGCCAGTCTGGACACACTTGATTCCCTTACGGAGACATATCAATACATAGGTTTTAAGATTCTTACTAGTCAGATCTATTCCTCTGCGGGAAATATGGGGTTTTGAGTCCCTTTCACTGAGGAAGGTGTAGGTCTTGTCTATTCCATAGTTGGTTTTTGGAACAGTACCTGTGCTTATATCAAACTCTGGTTTGATGCATCACCCCACCTCTCCTTCCCCCTTAAGCAGGCATACGAGTGTTTTCTAAATGTGAGACTCTGTTCTCTTTGCTAACTCAGTTCATGTGTAGCCATGTTTACAGGATCTTCCTAAGTGATATCTTATGATAAGTTTCTTTTCCTGTGTGACTTCTTTCCCTTAGAATCATCGTACCTGAATCCACTCATTTTGCTGCTACTGGTCTTATGACATTGATTTCGTGGCTGAGGGATATTCCATCGTACGTAAGTTCCACAATGTTTGGAACCATTTTTATATTTCCTGGGATATTTCAGGTGTACCCAGGTTGAGGTTCTTGTAAGCAGTGCAGCCCTCAATTTGGGGGTGGCTCTGTCTTATGGATTTTCAGTTTTCCCAAGGTATATTCCCTAGACTGGAAGTGCCCTTGGCTCTGTAGCTCTGTTGTTTACTTGTTTTAGGGAACACAATGCACTCCTCCAGTGAGGCAGTTGGCAACTTACATCCCGCCCATCAGCATAACAAGGCTCCCTGTTCTCCAGGGCCTGTCTTGCCTTTCTGGTTTTTACACATTTTGTGGATGTCCCTTTTGACCGGTGGGAAGTGATACTTCTTTGTAGTGCAGATTTGCATTGCCCGCTTGCTTGCTTGGCCAAAAAGGGCGTATGCGTTTTCTCCTGAATATATTCAGGAGAAAACGCATACGCCCTTTTTGGCCAAGTGCATCATTGTCGAAGTTGTGCCCCTCTTCCTGTGCTTTACAGGCGATTCTAACGTACCTCTTGAAATCTGTTTCCTGCTATTCTGCCTCGCATTCAAGTCCGCCTCGTTGCCTTCCCTCAACAGATTTTTGGACGATAGTTGGCCTTGATTACCCTGCCAGTTTGTGAATTGCTGTGCCCCTGAGCTCCATTTTTCAACTCGTTTTTTGTGAGCTGAACGCAAGTCCAAACATTTGGTTCAGGACCTATACTGGTTCCCGGTGGGTGGCTGAGACTTTGGTGAATTCTTCTTCCTGCCGGGAACTTAGAGTGGCATGTGCCCATCCAAATGCCTAACAGCTACTCTCTCATTGGTTCTCCCTCTTCCCTTTCCTCCTCTGCCAAATGGGCAACCTGTGTGAACCAGGAGCTTAAAGGGGCTGTCTCTCCAAGTTGGGAGATTGATAGTAAAGCTGTTGGAAAGTCAAACCGGAGCACCGGGAGAGGGACTCTTCGTAGAGTTTTAGAAACCTTTCGTATTCACAGTGTGTCCATTCTCTAGGTTTCCCGTACATGTTATAGCTGTAGTAATATTCCCTTCAACCTGGAGAGGTGGGACCCATGGAATGGTTGCCATGCATTATTGCTTTAAAGGGTCTGCATTTGCTCACCCAATCTCACCAATCCTCTCAGTCCCAAGTGTCCAGCCTCATGCCACATCCAGCTGTCATCGTAGATAGGGTCATTCCAGGTTGCATCAGAGACCCTGAAGGAATTGTAAAGAATTTCCCTGTTTCTTTGTTCTGTTTTTGAAATTCCTTTTTAGAGTGGGTTTGAGCTGATTCTCGCTGCCATGTTTATGCCAGTCTAGACACACTTGATTCCCTTACGGAGACATATCAATACATAGGGTTTAAGATTCTTACTAGTCAGATCTATTCCTCTGCGGGAAATATGGGGTTTTGAGTCCCTTTCACTGAGGAAGGTGTAGGTCTTGTCTATTCCATAGTTGGTTTTTGGAACAGTACCTGTGCTTATATCAAACTCTGGTTTGATGCATCACCCCACCTCTCCTTCCCCCTTAAGCAGGCATACGAGTGTTTTCTAAATGTGAGACTCTGTTCTCTTTGCTAACTCAGTTCATGTGTAGCCATGTTTACAGGATCTTCCTAAGTGATATCTTATGATAAGTTTCTTTTCCTGTGTGACTTCTTTCCCTTAGAATCATCGTACCTGAATCCACTCATTTTGCTGCTACTGGTCTTATGACATTGATTTCGTGGCTGAGGGATATTCCATCGTACGTAAGTTCCACAATGTTTGGAACCATTTTTATATTTCCTGGGATATTTCAGGTGTACCCAGGTTGAGGTTCTTGTAAGCAGTGCAGCCCTCAATTTGGGGGTGGCTCTGTCTTATGGATTTTCAGTTTTCCCAAGGTATATTCCCTAGACTGGAAGTGCCCTTGGCTCTGTAGCTCTGTTGTTTACTTGTTTTAGGGAACACAATGCACTCCTCCAGTGAGGCAGTTGGCAACTTACATCCCGCCCATCAGCATAACAAGGCTCCCTGTTCTCCAGGGCCTGTCTTGCCTTTCTGGTTTTTACACATTTTGTGGATGTCCCTTTTGACCGGTGGGAAGTGATACTTCTTTGTAGTGCAGATTTGCATTGCCCGCTTGCTTGCTTGGCCAAAAAGGGCGTATGCGTTTTCTCCTGAATATATTCAGGAGAAAACGCATACGCCCTTTTTGGCCAAGTGCATCATTGTCGAAGTTGTGCCCCTCTTCCTGTGCTTTACAGGCGATTCTAACGTACCTCTTGAAATCTGTTTCCTGCTATTCTGCCTCGCATTCAAGTCCGCCTCGTTGCCTTCCCTCAACAGATTTTTGGACGATAGTTGGCCTTGATTACCCTGCCAGTTTGTGAATTGCTGTGCCCCTGAGCTCCATTTTTCAACTCGTTTTTTGTGAGCTGAACGCAAGTCCAAACATTTGGGTCAGGACCTATACTGGTTCCCGGTGGGTGGCTGAGACTTTGGTGAATTCTTCTTCCTGCCGGGAACTTAGAGTGACATGTGCCCATCCAAATGCCTAACAGCTACTCTCTCATTGGTTCTCCCTCTTCCCTTTCCTCCTCTGCCAAATGGACAACCTGTGTGGACCAGGAGCTTAAAGGGGCTGTCTCTCCAAGTTGGGAGATTGATAGTAAAGCTGTTGGAAAGTCAAACCGGAGCACCAGGAGAGGGACTCTTCGTAGAGTTTTAGAAACCTTTCGTATTCACAGTGTGTCCATTCTCTAGGTTTCCCGTACATGTTATAGCTGTAGTAATATTCCCTTCAACCTGGAGAGGTGGGACCCATGGAATGGTTGCCATGCATTATTGCTTTAAAGGGTCTGCATTTGCTCACCCAATCTCACCAATCCTCTCAGTCCCAAGTGTCCAGCCTCATGCCACATCCAGCTGTCATCGTAGATAGGGTCATTCCAGGTTGCATCAGAGACCCTGAAGGAATTGTAAAGAATTTCCCTGTTTCTTTGTTCTGTTTTTGAAATTCCTTTTTAGAGTGGGTTTGAGCTGATTCTCGCTGCCATGTTTATGCCAGTCTAGACACACTTGATTCCCTTACGGAGACATATCAATACATAGGGTTTAAGATTCTTACTAGTCAGATCTATTCCTCTGCGGGAAATATGGGGTTTTGAGTCCCTTTCACTGAGGAAGGTGTAGGTCTTGTCTATTCCATAGTTGGTTTTTGGAACAGTACCTGTGCTTATATCAAACTCTGGTTTGATGCATCACCCCACCTCTCCTTCCCCCTTAAGCAGGCATACGAGTGTTTTCTAAATGTGAGACTCTGTTCTCTTTGCTAACTCAGTTCATGTGTAGCCATGTTTACAGGATCTTCCTAAGTGATATCTTATGATAAGTTTCTTTTCCTGTGTGACTTCTTTCCCTTAGAATCATCGTACCTGAATCCACTCATTTTGCTGCTACTGGTCTTATGACATTGATTTCGTGGCTGAGGGATATTCCATCGTACGTAAGTTCCACAATGTTTGGAACCATTTTTATATTTCCTGGGATATTTCAGGTGTACCCAGGTTGAGGTTCTTGTAAGCAGTGCAGCCCTCAATTTGGGGGTGGCTCTGTCTTATGGATTTTCAGTTTTCCCAAGGTATATTCCCTAGACTGGAAGTGCCCTTGGCTCTGTAGCTCTGTTGTTTACTTGTTTTAGGGAACACAATGCACTCCTCCAGTGAGGCAGTTGGCAACTTACATCCCGCCCATCAGCATAACAAGGCTCCCTGTTCTCCAGGGCCTGTCTTGCCTTTCTGGTTTTTACACATTTTGTGGATGTCCCTTTTGACCGGTGGGAAGTGATACTTCTTTGTAGTGCAGATTTGCATTGCCCGCTTGCTTGCTTGGCCAAAAAGGGCGTATGCGTTTTCTCCTGAATATATTCAGGAGAAAACGCATGCGCCCTTTTTGGCCAAGTGCATCATTGTCGAAGTTGTGCCCCTCTTCCTGTGCTTTACAGGCGATTCTAACGTACCTCTTGAAATCTGTTTCCTGCTATTCTGCCTCGCATTCAAGTCCGCCTCGTTGCCTTCCCTCAACAGATTTTTGGACGATAGTTGGCCTTGATTACCCTGCCAGTTTGTGAATTGCTGTGCCCCTGAGCTCCATTTTTCAACTCGTTTTTTGTGAGCTGAACGCAAGTCCAAACATTTGGGTCAGGACCTATACTGGTTCCCGGTGGGTGGCTGAGACTTTGGTGAATTCTTCTTCCTGCCGGGAACTTAGAGTGACATGTGCCCATCCAAATGCCTAACAGCTACTCTCTCATTGGTTCTCCCTCTTCCCTTTCCTCCTCTGCCAAATGGACAACCTGTGTGGACCAGGAGCTTAAAGGGGCTGTCTCTCCAAGTTGGGAGATTGATAGTAAAGCTGTTGGAAAGTCAAACCGGAGCACCGGGAGAGGGACTCTTCGTAGAGTTTTAGAAACCTTTCGTATTCACAGTGTGTCCATTCTCTAGGTTTCCCGTACATGTTATAGCTGTAGTAATATTCCCTTCAACCTGGAGAGGTGGGACCCATGGAATGGTTGCCATGCATTATTGCTTTAAAGGGTCTGCATTTGCTCACCCAATCTCACCAATCCTCTCAGTCCCAAGTGTCCAGCCTCATGCCACATCCAGCTGTCATCGTAGATAGGGTCATTCCAGGTTGCATCAGAGACCCTGAAGGAATTGTAAAGAATTTCCCTGTTTCTTTGTTCTGTTTTTGAAATTCCTTTTTAGAGTGGGTTTGAGCTGATTCTCGCTGCCATGTTTATGCCAGTCTAGACACACTTGATTCCCTTACGGAGACATATCAATACATAGGGTTTAAGATTCTTACTAGTCAGATCTATTCCTCTGCGGGAAATATGGGGTTTTGAGTCCCTTTCACTGAGGAAGGTGTAGGTCTTGTCTATTCCATAGTTGGTTTTTGGAACAGTACCTGTGCTTATATCAAACTCTGGTTTGATGCATCACCCCACCTCTCCTTCCCCCTTAAGCAGGCATACGAGTGTTTTCTAAATGTGAGACTCTGTTCTCTTTGCTAACTCAGTTCATGTGTAGCCATGTTTACAGGATCTTCCTAAGTGATATCTTATGATAAGTTTCTTTTCCTGTGTGACTTCTTTCCCTTAGAATCATCGTACCTGAATCCACTCATTTTGCTGCTACTGGTCTTATGACATTGATTTCGTGGCTGAGGGATATTCCATCGTACGTAAGTTCCACAATGTTTGGAACCATTTTTATATTTCCTGGGATATTTCAGGTGTACCCAGGTTGAGGTTCTTGTAAGCAGTGCAGCCCTCAATTTGGGGGTGGCTCTGTCTTATGGATTTTCAGTTTTCCCAAGGTATATTCCCTAGACTGGAAGTGCCCTTGGCTCTGTAGCTCTGTTGTTTACTTGTTTTAGGGAACACAATGCACTCCTCCAGTGAGGCAGTTGGCAACTTACATCCCGCCCATCAGCATAACAAGGCTCCCTGTTCTCCAGGGCCTGTCTTGCCTTTCTGGTTTTTACACATTTTGTGGATGTCCCTTTTGACCGGTGGGAAGTGATACTTCTTTGTAGTGCAGATTTGCATTGCCCGCTTGCTTGCTTGGCCAAAAAGGGCGTATGCGTTTTCTCCTGAATATATTCAGGAGAAAACGCATACGCCCTTTTTGGCCAAGTGCATCATTGTCGAAGTTGTGCCCCTCTTCCTGTGCTTTACAGGCGATTCTAACGTACCTCTTGAAATCTGTTTCCTGCTATTCTGCCTCGCATTCAAGTCCGCCTCGTTGCCTTCCCTCAACAGATTTTTGGACGATAGTTGGCCTTGATTACCCTGCCAGTTTGTGAATTGCTGTGCCCCTGAGCTCCATTTTTCAACTCGTTTTTTGTGAGCTGAACGCAAGTCCAAACATTTGGTTCAGGACCTATACTGGTTCCCGGTGGGTGGCTGAGACTTTGGTGAATTCTTCTTCCTGCCGGGAACTTAGAGTGACATGTGCCCATCCAAATGCCTAACAGCTACTCTCTCATTGGTTCTCCCTCTTCCCTTTCCTCCTCTGCCAAATGGACAACCTGTGTGGACCAGGAGCTTAAAGGGGCTGTCTCTCCAAGTTGGGAGATTGATAGTAAAGCTGTTGGAAAGTCAAACCGGAGCACCGGGAGAGGGACTCTTCGTTGAGTTTTAGAAACCTTTCGTATTCACAGTGTGTCCATTCTCTAGGTTTCCCGTACATGTTATAGCTGTAGTAATATTCCCTTCAACCTGGAGAGGTGGGACCCATGGAATGGTTGCCATGCATTATTGCTTTAAAGGGTCTGCATTTGCTCACCCAATCTCACCAATCCTCTCAGTCCCAAGTGTCCAGCCTCATGCCACATCCAGCTGTCATCGTAGATAGGGTCATTCCAGGTTGCATCAGAGACCCTGAAGGAATTGTAAAGAATTTCCCTGTTTCTTTGTTCTGTTTTTGAAATTCCTTTTTAGAGTGGGTTTGAGCTGATTCTCGCTGCCATGTTTATGCCAGTCTAGACACACTTGATTCCCTTACGGAGACATATCAATACATAGGGTTTAAGATTCTTACTAGTCAGATCTATTCCTCTGCGGGAAATATGGGGTTTTGAGTCCCTTTCACTGAGGAAGGTGTAGGTCTTGTCTATTCCATAGTTGGTTTTTGGAACAGTACCTGTGCTTATATCAAACTCTGGTTTGATGCATCACCCCACCTCTCCTTCCCCCTTAAGCAGGCATACGAGTGTTTTCTAAATGTGAGACTCTGTTCTCTTTGCTAACTCAGTTCATGTGTAGCCATGTTTACAGGATCTTCCTAAGTGATATCTTATGATAAGTTTCTTTTCCTGTGTGACTTCTTTCCCTTAGAATCATCGTACCTGAATCCACTCATTTTGCTGCTACTGGTCTTATGACATTGATTTCGTGGCTGAGGGATATTCCATCGTACGTAAGTTCCACAATGTTTGGAACCATTTTTATATTTCCTGGGATATTTCAGGTGTACCCAGGTTGAGGTTCTTGTAAGCAGTGCAGCCCTCAATTTGGGGGTGGCTCTGTCTTATGGATTTTCAGTTTTCCCAAGGTATATTCCCTAGACTGGAAGTGCCCTTGGCTCTGTAGCTCTGTTGTTTACTTGTTTTAGGGAACACAATGCACTCCTCCAGTGAGGCAGTTGGCAACTTACATCCCGCCCATCAGCATAACAAGGCTCCCTGTTCTCCAGGGCCTGTCTTGCCTTTCTGGTTTTTACACATTTTGTGGATGTCCCTTTTGACCGGTGGGAAGTGATACTTCTTTGTAGTGCAGATTTGCATTGCCCGCTTGCTTGCTTGGCCAAAAAGGGCGTATGCGTTTTCTCCTGAATATATTCAGGAGAAAACGCATACGCCCTTTTTGGCCAAGTGCATCATTGTCGAAGTTGTGCCCCTCTTCCTGTGCTTTACAGGCGATTCTAACGTACCTCTTGAAATCTGTTTCCTGCTATTCTGCCTCGCATTTAAGTCCGCCTCGTTGCCTTCCCTCAACAGATTTTTGGACGATAGTTGGCCTTGATTACCCTGCCAGTTTGTGAATTGCTGTGCCCCTGAGCTCCATTTTTCAACTCGTTTTTTGTGAGCTGAACGCAAGTCCAAACATTTGGGTCAGGACCTATACTGGTTCCCGGTGGGTGGCTGAGACTTTGGTGAATTCTTCTTCCTGCCGGGAACTTAGAGTGACATGTGCCCATCCAAATGCCTAACAGCTACTCTCTCATTGGTTCTCCCTCTTCCCTTTCCTCCTCTGCCAAATGGACAACCTGTGTGGACCAGGAGCTTAAAGGGGCTGTCTCTCCAAGTTGGGAGATTGATAGTAAAGCTGTTGGAAAGTCAAACCGGAGCACCGGGAGAGGGACTCTTCGTTGAGTTTTAGAAACCTTTCGTATTCACAGTGTGTCCATTCTCTAGGTTTCCCGTACATGTTATAGCTGTAGTAATATTCCCTTCAACCTGGAGAGGTGGGACCCATGGAATGGTTGCCATGCATTATTGCTTTAAAGGGTCTGCATTTGCTCACCCAATCTCACCAATCCTCTCAGTCCCAAGTGTCCAGCCTCATGCCACATCCAGCTGTCATCGTAGATAGGGTCATTCCAGGTTGCATCAGAGACCCTGAAGGAATTGTAAAGAATTTCCCTGTTTCTTTGTTCTGTTTTTGAAATTCCTTTTTAGAGTGGGTTTGAGCTGATTCTCGCTGCCATGTTTATGCCAGTCTAGACACACTTGATTCCCTTACGGAGACATATCAATACATAGGGTTTAAGATTCTTACTAGTCAGATCTATTCCTCTGCGGGAAATATGGGGTTTTGAGTCCCTTTCACTGAGGAAGGTGTAGGTCTTGTCTATTCCATAGTTGGTTTTTGGAACAGTACCTGTGCTTATATCAAACTCTGGTTTGATGCATCACCCCACCTCTCCTTCCCCCTTAAGCAGGCATAAGAGTGTTTTCTAAATGTGAGACTCTGTTCTCTTTGCTAACTCAGTTCATGTGTAGCCATGTTTACAGGATCTTCCTAAGTGATATCTTATGATAAGTTTCTTTTCCTGTGTGACTTCTTTCCCTTAGAATCATCGTACCTGAATCCACTCATTTTGCTGCTACTGGTCTTATGACATTGATTTCGTGGCTGAGGGATATTCCATCGTACGTAAGTTCCACAATGTTTGGAACCATTTTTATATTTCCTGGGATATTTCAGGTGTACCCAGGTTGAGGTTCTTGTAAGCAGTGCAGCCCTCAATTTGGGGGTGGCTCTGTCTTATGGATTTTCAGTTTTCCCAAGGTATATTCCCTAGACTGGAAGTGCCCTTGGCTCTGTAGCTCTGTTGTTTACTTGTTTTAGGGAACACAATGCACTCCTCCAGTGAGGCAGTTGGCAACTTACATCCCGCCCATCAGCATAACAAGGCTCCCTGTTCTCCAGGGCCTGTCTTGCCTTTCTGGTTTTTACACATTTTGTGGATGTCCCTTTTGACCGGTGGGAAGTGATACTTCTTTGTAGTGCAGATTTGCATTGCCCGCTTGCTTGCTTGGCCAAAAAGGGCGTATGCGTTTTCTCCTGAATATATTCAGGAGAAAACGCATACGCCCTTTTTGGCCAAGTGCATCATTGTCGAAGTTGTGCCCCTCTTCCTGTGCTTTACAGGCGATTCTAACGTACCTCTTGAAATCTGTTTCCTGCTATTCTGCCTCGCATTCAAGTCCGCCTCGTTGCCTTCCCTCAACAGATTTTTGGACGATAGTTGGCCTTGATTACCCTGCCAGTTTGTGAATTGCTGTGCCCCTGAGCTCCATTTTTCAACTCGTTTTTTGTGAGCTGAACGCAAGTCCAAACATTTGGTTCAGGACCTATACTGGTTCCCGGTGGGTGGCTGAGACTTTGGTGAATTCTTCTTCCTGCCGGGAACTTAGAGTGACATGTGCCCATCCAAATGCCTAACAGCTACTCTCTCATTGGTTCTCCCTCTTCCCTTTCCTCCTCTGCCAAATGGACAACCTGTGTGGACCAGGAGCTTAAAGGGGCTGTCTCTCCAAGTTGGGAGATTGATAGTAAAGCTGTTGGAAAGTCAAACCGGAGCACCGGGAGAGGGACTCTTCGTTGAGTTTTAGAAACCTTTCGTATTCACAGTGTGTCCATTCTCTAGGTTTCCCGTACATGTTATAGCTGTAGTAATATTCCCTTCAACCTGGAGAGGTGGGACCCATGGAATGGTTGCCATGCATTATTGCTTTAAAGGGTCTGCATTTGCTCACCCAATCTCACCAATCCTCTCAGTCCCAAGTGTCCAGCCTCATGCCACATCCAGCTGTCATCGTAGATAGGGTCATTCCAGGTTGCATCAGAGACCCTGAAGGAATTGTAAAGAATTTCCCTGTTTCTTTGTTCTGTTTTTGAAATTCCTTTTTAGAGTGGGTTTGAGCTGATTCTCGCTGCCATGTTTATGCCAGTCTAGACACACTTGATTCCCTTACGGAGACATATCAATACATAGGGTTTAAGATTCTTACTAGTCAGATCTATTCCTCTGCGGGAAATATGGGGTTTTGAGTCCCTTTCACTGAGGAAGGTGTAGGTCTTGTCTATTCCATAGTTGGTTTTTGGAACAGTACCTGTGCTTATATCAAACTCTGGTTTGATGCATCACCCCACCTCTCCTTCCCCCTTAAGCAGGCATACGAGTGTTTTCTAAATGTGAGACTCTGTTCTCTTTGCTAACTCAGTTCATGTGTAGCCATGTTTACAGGATCTTCCTAAGTGATATCTTATGATAAGTTTCTTTTCCTGTGTGACTTCTTTCCCTTAGAATCATCGTACCTGAATCCACTCATTTTGCTGCTACTGGTCTTATGACATTGATTTCGTGGCTGAGGGATATTCCATCGTACGTAAGTTCCACAATGTTTGGAACCATTTTTATATTTCCTGGGATATTTCAGGTGTACCCAGGTTGAGGTTCTTGTAAGCAGTGCAGCCCTCAATTTGGGGGTGGCTCCGTCTTATGGATTTTCAGTTTTCCCAAGGTATATTCCCTAGACTGGAAGTGCCCTTGGCTCTGTAGCTCTGTTGTTTACTTGTTTTAGGGAACACAATGCACTCCTCCAGTGAGGCAGTTGGCAACTTACATCCCGCCCATCAGCATAACAAGGCTCCCTGTTCTCCAGGGCCTGTCTTGCCTTTCTGGTTTTTACACATTTTGTGGATGTCCCTTTTGACCGGTGGGAAGTGATACTTCTTTGTAGTGCAGATTTGCATTGCCCGCTTGCTTGCTTGGCCAAAAAGGGCGTATGCGTTTTCTCCTGAATATATTCAGGAGAAAACGCATACGCCCTTTTTGGCCAAGTGCATCATTGTCGAAGTTGTGCCCCTCTTCCTGTGCTTTACAGGCGATTCTAACGTACCTCTTGAAATCTGTTTCCTGCTATTCTGCCTCGCATTCAAGTCCGCCTCGTTGCCTTCCCTCAACAGATTTTTGGACGATAGTTGGCCTTGATTACCCTGCCAGTTTGTGAATTGCTGTGCCCCTGAGCTCCATTTTTCAACTCGTTTTTTGTGAGCTGAACGCAAGTCCAAACATTTGGGTCAGGACCTATACTGGTTCCCGGTGGGTGGCTGAGACTTTGGTGAATTCTTCTTCCTGCCGGGAACTTAGAGTGACATGTGCCCATCCAAATGCCTAACAGCTACTCTCTCATTGGTTCTCCCTCTTCCCTTTCCTCCTCTGCCAAATGGGCAACCTGTGTGAACCAGGAGCTTAAAGGGGCTGTCTCTCCAAGTTGGGAGATTGATAGTAAAGCTGTTGGAATGTCAAACCGGGGCACCAGGAGAGGGACTCTTCGTTGAGTTTTAGAAACCTTTCGTATTCACAGTGTGTCCATTCTCTAGGTTTCCCGTACATGTTATAGCTGTAGTAATATTCCCTTCAACCTGGAGAGGTGGGACCCATGGAATGGTTGCCATGCATTATTGCTTTAAAGGGTCTGCATTTGCTCACCCAATCTCACCAATCCTCTCAGTCCCAAGTGTCCAGCCTCATGCCACATCCAGCTGTCATCGTAGATAGGGTCATTCCAGGTTGCATCAGAGACCCTGAAGGAATTGTAAAGAATTTCCCTGTTTCTTTGTTCTGTTTTTGAAATTCCTTTTTAGAGTGGGTTTGAGCTGATTCTCGCTGCCATGTTTATGCCAGTCTAGACACACTTGATTCCCTTACGGAGACATATCAATACATAGGGTTTAAGATTCTTACTAGTCAGATCTATTCCTCTGCGGGAAATATGGGGTTTTGAGTCCCTTTCACTGAGGAAGGTGTAGGTCTTGTCTATTCCATAGTTGGTTTTTGGAACAGTACCTGTGCTTATATCAAACTCTGGTTTGATGCATCACCCCACCTCTCCTTCCCCCTTAAGCAGGCATACGAGTGTTTTCTAAATGTGAGACTCTGTTCTCTTTGCTAACTCAGTTCATGTGTAGCCATGTTTACAGGATCTTCCTAAGTGATATCTTATGATAAGTTTCTTTTCCTGTGTGACTTCTTTCCCTTAGAATCATCGTACCTGAATCCACTCATTTTGCTGCTACTGGTCTTATGACATTGATTTCGTGGCTGAGGGATATTCCATCGTACGTAAGTTCCACAATGTTTGGAACCATTTTTATATTTCCTGGGATATTTCAGGTGTACCCAGGTTGAGGTTCTTGTAAGCAGTGCAGCCCTCAATTTGGGGGTGGCTCCGTCTTATGGATTTTCAGTTTTCCCAAGGTATATTCCCTAGACTGGAAGTGCCCTTGGCTCTGTAGCTCTGTTGTTTACTTGTTTTAGGGAACACAATGCACTCCTCCAGTGAGGCAGTTGGCAACTTACATCCCGCCCATCAGCATAACAAGGCTCCCTGTTCTCCAGGGCCTGTCTTGCCTTTCTGGTTTTTACACATTTTGTGGATGTCCCTTTTGACCGGTGGGAAGTGATACTTCTTTGTAGTGCAGATTTGCATTGCCCGCTTGCTTGCTTGGCCAAAAAGGGCGTATGCGTTTTCTCCTGAATATATTCAGGAGAAAACGCATACGCCCTTTTTGGCCAAGTGCATCATTGTCGAAGTTGTGCCCCTCTTCCTGTGCTTTACAGGCGATTCTAACGTACCTCTTGAAATCTGTTTCCTGCTATTCTGCCTCGCATTCAAGTCCGCCTCGTTGCCTTCCCTCAACAGATTTTTGGACGATAGTTGGCCTTGATTACCCTGCCAGTTTGTGAATTGCTGTGCCCCTGAGCTCCATTTTTCAACTCGTTTTTTGTGAGCTGAACGCAAGTCCAAACATTTGGGTCAGGACCTATACTGGTTCCCGGTGGGTGGCTGAGACTTTGGTGAATTCTTCTTCCTGCCGGGAACTTAGAGTGACATGTGCCCATCCAAATGCCTAACAGCTACTCTCTCATTGGTTCTCCCTCTTCCCTTTCCTCCTCTGCCAAATGGGCAACCTGTGTGAACCAGGAGCTTAAAGGGGCTGTCTCTCCAAGTTGGGAGATTGATAGTAAAGCTGTTGGAAAGTCAAACCGGAGCACCAGGAGAGGGACTCTTCGTTGAGTTTTAGAAACCTTTCGTATTCACAGTGTGTCCATTCTCTAGGTTTCCCGTACATGTTATAGCTGTAGTAATATTCCCTTCAACCTGGAGAGGTGGGACCCATGGAATGGTTGCCATGCATTATTGCTTTAAAGGGTCTGCATTTGCTCACCCAATCTCACCAATCCTCTCAGTCCCAAGTGTCCAGCCTCATGCCACATCCAGCTGTCATCGTAGATAGGGTCATTCCAGGTTGCATCAGAGACCCTGAAGGAATTGTAAAGAATTTCCCTGTTTCTTTGTTCTGTTTTTGAAATTCCTTTTTAGAGTGGGTTTGAGCTGATTCTCGCTGCCATGTTTATGCCAGTCTAGACACACTTGATTCCCTTACGGAGACATATCAATACATAGGTTTTAAGATTCTTACTAGTCAGATCTATTCCTCTGCGGGAAATATGGGGTTTTGAGTCCCTTTCACTGAGGAAGGTGTAGGTCTTGTCTATTCCATAGTTGGTTTTTGGAACAGTACCTGTGCTTATATCAAACTCTGGTTTGATGCATCACCCCACCTCTCCTTCCCCCTTAAGCAGGCATACGAGTGTTTTCTAAATGTGAGACTCTGTTCTCTTTCCTAACTCAGTTCATGTGTAGCCATGTTTACAGGATCTTCCTAAGTGATATCTTATGATAAGTTTCTTTTCCTGTGTGACTTCTTTCCCTTAGAATCATCGTACCTGAATCCACTCATTTTGCTGCTACTGGTCTTATGACATTGATTTCGTGGCTGAGGGATATTCCATCGTACGTAAGTTCCACAATGTTTGGAACCATTTTTATATTTCCTGGGATATTTCAGGTGTACCCAGGTTGAGGTTCTTGTAAGCAGTGCAGCCCTCAATTTGGGGGTGGCTCCGTCTTATGGATTTTCAGTTTTCCCAAGGTATATTCCCTAGACTGGAAGTGCCCTTGGCTCTGTAGCTCTGTTGTTTACTTGTTTTAGGGAACACAATGCACTCCTCCAGTGAGGCAGTTGGCAACTTACATCCCGCCCATCAGCATAACAAGGCTCCCTGTTCTCCAGGGCCTGTCTTGCCTTTCTGGTTTTTACACATTTTGTGGATGTCCCTTTTGACCGGTGGGAAGTGATACTTCTTTGTAGTGCAGATTTGCATTGCCCGCTTGCTTGCTTGGCCAAAAAGGGCGTATGCGTTTTCTCCTGAATATATTCAGGAGAAAACGCATACGCCCTTTTTGGCCAAGTGCATCATTGTCGAAGTTGTGCCCCTCTTCCTGTGCTTTACAGGCGATTCTAACGTACCTCTTGAAATCTGTTTCCTGCTATTCTGCCTCGCATTCAAGTCCGCCTCGTTGCCTTCCCTCAACAGATTTTTGGACGATAGTTGGCCTTGATTACTCTGCCAGTTTGTGAATTGCTGTGCCCCTGAGCTCCATTTTTCAACTCGTTTTTTGTGAGCTGAACGCAAGTCCAAACATTTGGTTCAGGACCTATACTGGTTCCCGGTGGGTGGCTGAGACTTTGGTGAATTCTTCTTCCTGCCGGGAAATTAGAGTGACATGTGCCCATCCAAATGCCTAACAGCTACTCTCTCATTGGTTCTCCCTCTTCCCTTTCCTCCTCTGCCAAATGGGCAACCTGTGTGAACCAGGAGCTTAAAGGGGCTGTCTCTCCAAGTTGGGAGATTGATAGTAAAGCTGTTGGAAAGTCAAACCGGGGCACCAGGAGAGGGACTCTTCGTTGAGTTTTAGAAACCTTTCGTATTCACAGTGTGTCCATTCTCTAGGTTTCCCGTACATGTTATAGCTGTAGTAATATTCCCTTCAACCTGGAGAGGTGGGACCCATGGAATGGTTGCCATGCATTATTGCTTTAAAGGGTCTGCATTTGCTCACCCAATCTCACCAATCCTCTCAGTCCCAAGTGTCCAGCCTCATGCCACATCCAGCTGTCATCGTAGATAGGGTCATTCCAGGTTGCATCAGAGACCCTGAAGGAATTGTAAAGAATTTCCCTGTTTCTTTGTTCTGTTTTTGAAATTCCTTTTTAGAGTGGGTTTGAGCTGATTCTCGCTGCCATGTTTATGCCAGTCTAGACACACTTGATTCCCTTACGGAGACATATCAATACATAGGGTTTAAGATTCTTACTAGTCAGATCTATTCCTCTGCGGGAAATATGGGGTTTTGAGTCCCTTTCACTGAGGAAGGTGTAGGTCTTGTCTATTCCATAGTTGGTTTTTGGAACAGTACCTGTGCTTATATCAAACTCTGGTTTGATGCATCACCCCACCTCTCCTTCCCCCTTAAGCAGGCATACGAGTGTTTTCTAAATGTGAGACTCTGTTCTCTTTCCTAACTCAGTTCATGTGTAGCCATGTTTACAGGATCTTCCTAAGTGATATCTTATGATAAGTTTCTTTTCCTGTGTGACTTCTTTCCCTTAGAATCATCGTACCTGAATCCACTCATTTTGCTGCTACTGGTCTTATGACATTGATTTCGTGGCTGAGGGATATTCCATCGTACGTAAGTTCCACAATGTTTGGAACCATTTTTATATTTCCTGGGATATTTCAGGTGTACCCAGGTTGAGGTTCTTGTAAGCAGTGCAGCCCTCAATTTGGGGGTGGCTCCGTCTTATGGATTTTCAGTTTTCCCAAGGTATATTCCCTAGACTGGAAGTGCCCTTGGCTCTGTAGCTCTGTTGTTTACTTGTTTTAGGGAACACAATGCACTCCTCCAGTGAGGCAGTTGGCAACTTACATCCCGCCCATCAGCATAACAAGGCTCCCTGTTCTCCAGGGCCTGTCTTGCCTTTCTGGTTTTTACACATTTTGTGGATGTCCCTTTTGACCGGTGGGAAGTGATACTTCTTTGTAGTGCAGATTTGCATTGCCCGCTTGCTTGCTTGGCCAAAAAGGGCGTATGCGTTTTCTCCTGAATATATTCAGGAGAAAACGCATACGCCCTTTTTGGCCAAGTGCATCATTGTCGAAGTTGTGCCCCTCTTCCTGTGCTTTACAGGCGATTCTAACGTACCTCTTGAAATCTGTTTCCTGCTATTCTGCCTCGCATTCAAGTCCGCCTCGTTGCCTTCCCTCAACAGATTTTTGGACGATAGTTGGCCTTGATTACCCTGCCAGTTTGTGAATTGCTGTGCCCCTGAGCTCCATTTTTCAACTCGTTTTTTGTGAGCTGAACGCAAGTCCAAACATTTGGTTCAGGACCTATACTGGTTCCCGGTGGGTGGCTGAGACTTTGGTGAATTCTTCTTCCTGCCGGGAAATTAGAGTGACATGTGCCCATCCAAATGCCTAACAGCTACTCTCTCATTGGTTCTCCCTCTTCCCTTTCCTCCTCTGCCAAATGGGCAACCTGTGTGAACCAGGAGCTTAAAGGGGCTGTCTCTCCAAGTTGGGAGATTGATAGTAAAGCTGTTGGAAAGTCAAACCGGGGCACCAGGAGAGGGACTCTTCGTTGAGTTTTAGAAACCTTTCGTATTCACAGTGTGTCCATTCTCTAGGTTTCCCGTACATGTTATAGCTGTAGTAATATTCCCTTCAACCTGGAGAGGTGGGACCCATGGAATGGTTGCCATGCATTATTGCTTTAAAGGGTCTGCATTTGCTCACCCAATCTCACCAATCCTCTCAGTCCCAAGTGTCCAGCCTCATGCCACATCCAGCTGTCATCGTAGATAGGGTCATTCCAGGTTGCATCAGAGACCCTGAAGGAATTGTAAAGAATTTCCCTGTTTCTTTGTTCTGTTTTTGAAATTCCTTTTTAGAGTGGGTTTGAGCTGATTCTCGCTGCCATGTTTATGCCAGTCTAGACACACTTGATTCCCTTACGGAGACATATCAATACATAGGTTTTAAGATTCTTACTAGTCAGATCTATTCCTCTGCGGGAAATATGGGGTTTTGAGTCCCTTTCACTGAGGAAGGTGTAGGTCTTGTCTATTCCATAGTTGGTTTTTGGAACAGTACCTGCGCTTATATCAAACTCTGGTTTGATGCATCACCCCACCTCTCCTTCCCCCTTAAGCAGGCATACGAGTGTTTTCTAAATGTGAGACTCTGTTCTCTTTCCTAACTCAGTTCATGTGTAGCCATGTTTACAGGATCTTCCTAAGTGATATCTTATGATAAGTTTCTTTTCCTGTGTGACTTCTTTCCCTTAGAATCATCGTACCTGAATCCACTCATTTTGCTGCTACTGGTCTTATGACATTGATTTCGTGGCTGAGGGATATTCCATCGTACGTAAGTTCCACAATGTTTGGAACCATTTTTATATTTCCTGGGATATTTCAGGTGTACCCAGGTTGAGGTTCTTGTAAGCAGTGCAGCCCTCAATTTGGGGGTGGCTCCGTCTTATGGATTTTCAGTTTTCCCAAGGTATATTCCCTAGACTGGAAGTGCCCTTGGCTCTGTAGCTCTGTTGTTTACTTGTTTTAGGGAACACAATGCACTCCTCCAGTGAGGCAGTTGGCAACTTACATCCCGCCCATCAGCATAACAAGGCTCCCTGTTCTCCAGGGCCTGTCTTGCCTTTCTGGTTTTTACACATTTTGTGGATGTCCCTTTTGACCGGTGGGAAGTGATACTTCTTTGTAGTGCAGATTTGCATTGCCCGCTTGCTTGCTTGGCCAAAAAGGGCGTATGCGTTTTCTCCTGAATATATTCAGGAGAAAACGCATACGCCCTTTTTGGCCAAGTGCATCATTGTCGAAGTTGTGCCCCTCTTCCTGTGCTTTACAGGCGATTCTAACGTACCTCTTGAAATCTGTTTCCTGCTATTCTGCCTCGCATTCAAGTCCGCCTCGTTGCCTTCCCTCAACAGATTTTTGGACGATAGTTGGCCTTGATTACTCTGCCAGTTTGTGAATTGCTGTGCCCCTGAGCTCCATTTTTCAACTCGTTTTTTGTGAGCTGAACGCAAGTCCAAACATTTGGTTCAGGACCTATACTGGTTCCCGGTGGGTGGCTGAGACTTTGGTGAATTCTTCTTCCTGCCGGGAAATTAGAGTGACATGTGCCCATCCAAATGCCTAACAGCTACTCTCTCATTGGTTCTCCCTCTTCCCTTTCCTCCTCTGCCAAATGGGCAACCTGTGTGAACCAGGAGCTTAAAGGGGCTGTCTCTCCAAGTTGGGAGATTGATAGTAAAGCTGTTGGAAAGTCAAACCGGGGCACCAGGAGAGGGACTCTTCGTTGAGTTTTAGAAACCTTTCGTATTCACAGTGTGTCCATTCTCTAGGTTTCCCGTACATGTTATAGCTGTAGTAATATTCCCTTCAACCTGGAGAGGTGGGACCCATGGAATGGTTGCCATGCATTATTGCTTTAAAGGGTCTGCATTTGCTCACCCAATCTCACCAATCCTCTCAGTCCCAAGTGTCCAGCCTCATGCCACATCCAGCTGTCATCGTAGATAGGGTCATTCCAGGTTGCATCAGAGACCCTGAAGGAATTGTAAAGAATTTCCCTGTTTCTTTGTTCTGTTTTTGAAATTCCTTTTTAGAGTGGGTTTGAGCTGATTCTCGCTGCCATGTTTATGCCAGTCTAGACACACTTGATTCCCTTACGGAGACATATCAATACATAGGTTTTAAGATTCTTACTAGTCAGATCTATTCCTCTGCGGGAAATATGGGGTTTTGAGTCCCTTTCACTGAGGAAGGTGTAGGTCTTGTCTATTCCATAGTTGGTTTTTGGAACAGTACCTGTGCTTATATCAAACTCTGGTTTGATGCATCACCCCACCTCTCCTTCCCCCTTAAGCAGGCATACGAGTGTTTTCTAAATGTGAGACTCTGTTCTCTTTCCTAACTCAGTTCATGTGTAGCCATGTTTACAGGATCTTCCTAAGTGATATCTTATGATAAGTTTCTTTTCCTGTGTGACTTCTTTCCCTTAGAATCATCGTACCTGAATCCACTCATTTCGCTGCTACTGGTCTTATGACATTGATTTCGTGGCTGAGGGATATTCCATCGTACGTAAGTTCCACAATGTTTGGAACCATTTTTATATTTCCTGGGATATTTCAGGTGTACCCAGGTTGAGGTTCTTGTAAGCAGTGCAGCCCTCAATTTGGGGGTGGCTCCGTCTTATGGATTTTCAGTTTTCCCAAGGTATATTCCCTAGACTGGAAGTGCCCTTGGCTCTGTAGCTCTGTTGTTTACTTGTTTTAGGGAACACAATGCACTCCTCCAGTGAGGCAGTTGGCAACTTACATCCCGCCCATCAGCATAACAAGGCTCCCTGTTCTCCAGGGCCTGTCTTGCCTTTCTGGTTTTTACACATTTTGTGGATGTCCCTTTTGACCGGTGGGAAGTGATACTTCTTTGTAGTGCAGATTTGCATTGCCCGCTTGCTTGCTTGGCCAAAAAGGGCGTATGCGTTTTCTCCTGAATATATTCAGGAGAAAACGCATACGCCCTTTTTGGCCAAGTGCATCATTGTCGAAGTTGTGCCCCTCTTCCTGTGCTTTACAGGCGATTCTAACGTACCTCTTGAAATCTGTTTCCTGCTATTCTGCCTCGCATTCAAGTCCGCCTCGTTGCCTTCCCTCAACAGATTTTTGGACGATAGTTGGCCTTGATTACTCTGCCAGTTTGTGAATTGCTGTGCCCCTGAGCTCCATTTTTCAACTCGTTTTTTGTGAGCTGAACGCAAGTCCAAACATTTGGTTCAGGACCTATACTGGTTCCCGGTGGGTGGCTGAGACTTTGGTGAATTCTTCTTCCTGCCGGGAAATTAGAGTGACATGTGCCCATCCAAATGCCTAACAGCTACTCTCTCATTGGTTCTCCCTCTTCCCTTTCCTCCTCTGCCAAATGGGCAACCTGTGTGAACCAGGAGCTTAAAGGGGCTGTCTCTCCAAGTTGGGAGATTGATAGTAAAGCTGTTGGAAAGTCAAACCGGGGCACCAGGAGAGGGACTCTTCGTTGAGTTTTAGAAACCTTTCGTATTCACAGTGTGTCCATTCTCTAGGTTTCCCGTACATGTTATAGCTGTAGTAATATTCCCTTCAACCTGGAGAGGTGGGACCCATGGAATGGTTGCCATGCATTATTGCTTTAAAGGGTCTGCATTTGCTCACCCAATCTCACCAATCCTCTCAGTCCCAAGTGTCCAGCCTCATGCCACATCCAGCTGTCATCGTAGATAGGGTCATTCCAGGTTGCATCAGAGACCCTGAAGGAATTGTAAAGAATTTCCCTGTTTCTTTGTTCTGTTTTTGAAATTCCTTTTTAGAGTGGGTTTGAGCTGATTCTCGCTGCCATGTTTATGCCAGTCTAGACACACTTGATTCCCTTACGGAGACATATCAATACATAGGGTTTAAGATTCTTACTAGTCAGATCTATTCCTCTGCGGGAAATATGGGGTTTTGAGTCCCTTTCACTGAGGAAGGTGTAGGTCTTGTCTATTCCATAGTTGGTTTTTGGAACAGTACCTGTGCTTATATCAAACTCTGGTTTGATGCATCACCCCACCTCTCCTTCCCCCTTAAGCAGGCATACGAGTGTTTTCTAAATGTGAGACTCTGTTCTCTTTCCTAACTCAGTTCATGTGTAGCCATGTTTACAGGATCTTCCTAAGTGATATCTTATGATAAGTTTCTTTTCCTGTGTGACTTCTTTCCCTTAGAATCATCGTACCTGAATCCACTCATTTTGCTGCTACTGGTCTTATGACATTGATTTCGTGGCTGAGGGATATTCCATCGTACGTAAGTTCCACAATGTTTGGAACCATTTTTATATTTCCTGGGATATTTCAGGTGTACCCAGGTTGAGGTTCTTGTAAGCAGTGCAGCCCTCAATTTGGGGGTGGCTCCGTCTTATGGATTTTCAGTTTTCCCAAGGTATATTCCCTAGACTGGAAGTGCCCTTGGCTCTGTAGCTCTGTTGTTTACTTGTTTTAGGGAACACAATGCACTCCTCCAGTGAGGCAGTTGGCAACTTACATCCCGCCCATCAGCATAACAAGGCTCCCTGTTCTCCAGGGCCTGTCTTGCCTTTCTGGTTTTTACACATTTTGTGGATGTCCCTTTTGACCGGTGGGAAGTGATACTTCTTTGTAGTGCAGATTTGCATTGCCCGCTTGCTTGCTTGGCCAAAAAGGGCGTATGCGTTTTCTCCTGAATATATTCAGGAGAAAACGCATACGCCCTTTTTGGCCAAGTGCATCATTGTCGAAGTTGTGCCCCTCTTCCTGTGCTTTACAGGCGATTCTAACGTACCTCTTGAAATCTGTTTCCTGCTATTCTGCCTCGCATTCAAGTCCGCCTCGTTGCCTTCCCTCAACAGATTTTTGGACGATAGTTGGCCTTGATTACCCTGCCAGTTTGTGAATTGCTGTGCCCCTGAGCTCCATTTTTCAACTCGTTTTTTGTGAGCTGAACGCAAGTCCAAACATTTGGTTCAGGACCTATACTGGTTCCCGGTGGGTGGCTGAGACTTTGGTGAATTCTTCTTCCTGCCGGGAAATTAGAGTGACATGTGCCCATCCAAATGCCTAACAGCTACTCTCTCATTGGTTCTCCCTCTTCCCTTTCCTCCTCTGCCAAATGGGCAACCTGTGTGAACCAGGAGCTTAAAGGGGCTGTCTCTCCAAGTTGGGAGATTGATAGTAAAGCTGTTGGAAAGTCAAACCGGGGCACCAGGAGAGGGACTCTTCGTTGAGTTTTAGAAACCTTTCGTATTCACAGTGTGTCCATTCTCTAGGTTTCCCGTACATGTTATAGCTGTAGTAATATTCCCTTCAACCTGGAGAGGTGGGACCCATGGAATGGTTGCCATGCATTATTGCTTTAAAGGGTCTGCATTTGCTCACCCAATCTCACCAATCCTCTCAGTCCCAAGTGTCCAGCCTCATGCCACATCCAGCTGTCATCGTAGATAGGGTCATTCCAGGTTGCATCAGAGACCCTGAAGGAATTGTAAAGAATTTCCCTGTTTCTTTGTTCTGTTTTTGAAATTCCTTTTTAGAGTGGGTTTGAGCTGATTCTCGCTGCCATGTTTATGCCAGTCTAGACACACTTGATTCCCTTACGGAGACATATCAATACATAGGTTTTAAGATTCTTACTAGTCAGATCTATTCCTCTGCGGGAAATATGGGGTTTTGAGTCCCTTTCACTGAGGAAGGTGTAGGTCTTGTCTATTCCATAGTTGGTTTTTGGAACAGTACCTGCGCTTATATCAAACTCTGGTTTGATGCATCACCCCACCTCTCCTTCCCCCTTAAGCAGGCATACGAGTGTTTTCTAAATGTGAGACTCTGTTCTCTTTCCTAACTCAGTTCATGTGTAGCCATGTTTACAGGATCTTCCTAAGTGATATCTTATGATAAGTTTCTTTTCCTGTGTGACTTCTTTCCCTTAGAATCATCGTACCTGAATCCACTCATTTTGCTGCTACTGGTCTTATGACATTGATTTCGTGGCTGAGGGATATTCCATCGTACGTAAGTTCCACAATGTTTGGAACCATTTTTATATTTCCTGGGATATTTCAGGTGTACCCAGGTTGAGGTTCTTGTAAGCAGTGCAGCCCTCAATTTGGGGGTGGCTCCGTCTTATGGATTTTCAGTTTTCCCAAGGTATATTCCCTAGACTGGAAGTGCCCTTGGCTCTGTAGCTCTGTTGTTTACTTGTTTTAGGGAACACAATGCACTCCTCCAGTGAGGCAGTTGGCAACTTACATCCCGCCCATCAGCATAACAAGGCTCCCTGTTCTCCAGGGCCTGTCTTGCCTTTCTGGTTTTTACACATTTTGTGGATGTCCCTTTTGACCGGTGGGAAGTGATACTTCTTTGTAGTGCAGATTTGCATTGCCCGCTTGCTTGCTTGGCCAAAAAGGGCGTATGCGTTTTCTCCTGAATATATTCAGGAGAAAACGCATACGCCCTTTTTGGCCAAGTGCATCATTGTCGAAGTTGTGCCCCTCTTCCTGTGCTTTACAGGCGATTCTAACGTACCTCTTGAAATCTGTTTCCTGCTATTCTGCCTCGCATTCAAGTCCGCCTCGTTGCCTTCCCTCAACAGATTTTTGGACGATAGTTGGCCTTGATTACTCTGCCAGTTTGTGAATTGCTGTGCCCCTGAGCTCCATTTTTCAACTCGTTTTTTGTGAGCTGAACGCAAGTCCAAACATTTGGTTCAGGACCTATACTGGTTCCCGGTGGGTGGCTGAGACTTTGGTGAATTCTTCTTCCTGCCGGGAAATTAGAGTGACATGTGCCCATCCAAATGCCTAACAGCTACTCTCTCATTGGTTCTCCCTCTTCCCTTTCCTCCTCTGCCAAATGGGCAACCTGTGTGAACCAGGAGCTTAAAGGGGCTGTCTCTCCAAGTTGGGAGATTGATAGTAAAGCTGTTGGAAAGTCAAACCGGGGCACCAGGAGAGGGACTCTTCGTTGAGTTTTAGAAACCTTTCGTATTCACAGTGTGTCCATTCTCTAGGTTTCCCGTACATGTTATAGCTGTAGTAATATTCCCTTCAACCTGGAGAGGTGGGACCCATGGAATGGTTGCCATGCATTATTGCTTTAAAGGGTCTGCATTTGCTCACCCAATCTCACCAATCCTCTCAGTCCCAAGTGTCCAGCCTCATGCCACATCCAGCTGTCATCGTAGATAGGGTCATTCCAGGTTGCATCAGAGACCCTGAAGGAATTGTAAAGAATTTCCCTGTTTCTTTGTTCTGTTTTTGAAATTCCTTTTTAGAGTGGGTTTGAGCTGATTCTCGCTGCCATGTTTATGCCAGTCTAGACACACTTGATTCCCTTACGGAGACATATCAATACATAGGTTTTAAGATTCTTACTAGTCAGATCTATTCCTCTGCGGGAAATATGGGGTTTTGAGTCCCTTTCACTGAGGAAGGTGTAGGTCTTGTCTATTCCATAGTTGGTTTTTGGAACAGTACCTGTGCTTATATCAAACTCTGGTTTGATGCATCACCCCACCTCTCCTTCCCCCTTAAGCAGGCATACGAGTGTTTTCTAAATGTGAGACTCTGTTCTCTTTCCTAACTCAGTTCATGTGTAGCCATGTTTACAGGATCTTCCTAAGTGATATCTTATGATAAGTTTCTTTTCCTGTGTGACTTCTTTCCCTTAGAATCATCGTACCTGAATCCACTCATTTCGCTGCTACTGGTCTTATGACATTGATTTCGTGGCTGAGGGATATTCCATCGTACGTAAGTTCCACAATGTTTGGAACCATTTTTATATTTCCTGGGATATTTCAGGTGTACCCAGGTTGAGGTTCTTGTAAGCAGTGCAGCCCTCAATTTGGGGGTGGCTCCGTCTTATGGATTTTCAGTTTTCCCAAGGTATATTCCCTAGACTGGAAGTGCCCTTGGCTCTGTAGCTCTGTTGTTTACTTGTTTTAGGGAACACAATGCACTCCTCCAGTGAGGCAGTTGGCAACTTACATCCCGCCCATCAGCATAACAAGGCTCCCTGTTCTCCAGGGCCTGTCTTGCCTTTCTGGTTTTTACACATTTTGTGGATGTCCCTTTTGACCGGTGGGAAGTGATACTTCTTTGTAGTGCAGATTTGCATTGCCCGCTTGCTTGCTTGGCCAAAAAGGGCGTATGCGTTTTCTCCTGAATATATTCAGGAGAAAACGCATACGCCCTTTTTGGCCAAGTGCATCATTGTCGAAGTTGTGCCCCTCTTCCTGTGCTTTACAGGCGATTCTAACGTACCTCTTGAAATCTGTTTCCTGCTATTCTGCCTCGCATTCAAGTCCGCCTCGTTGCCTTCCCTCAACAGATTTTTGGACGATAGTTGGCCTTGATTACTCTGCCAGTTTGTGAATTGCTGTGCCCCTGAGCTCCATTTTTCAACTCGTTTTTTGTGAGCTGAACGCAAGTCCAAACATTTGGTTCAGGACCTATACTGGTTCCCGGTGGGTGGCTGAGACTTTGGTGAATTCTTCTTCCTGCCGGGAACTTAGAGTGACATGTGCCCATCCAAATGCCTAACAGCTACTCTCTCATTGGTTCTCCCTCTTCCCTTTCCTCCTCTGCCAAATGGGCAACCTGTGTGAACCAGGAGCTTAAAGGGGCTGTCTCTCCAAGTTGGGAGATTGATAGTAAAGCTGTTGGAAAGTCAAACCGGGGCACCAGGAGAGGGACTCTTCGTTGAGTTTTAGAAACCTTTCGTATTCACAGTGTGTCCATTCTCTAGGTTTCCCGTACATGTTATAGCTGTAGTAATATTCCCTTCAACCTGGAGAGGTGGGACCCATGGAATGGTTGCCATGCATTATTGCTTTAAAGGGTCTGCATTTGCTCACCCAATCTCACCAATCCTCTCAGTCCCAAGTGTCCAGCCTCATGCCACATCCAGCTGTCATCGTATATAGGGTCATTCCAGGTTGCATCAGAGACCCTGAAGGAATTGTAAAGAATTTCCCTGTTTCTTTGTTCTGTTTTTGAAATTCCTTTTTAGAGTGGGTTTGAGCTGATTCTCGCTGCCATGTTTATGCCAGTCTAGACACACTTGATTCCCTTACGGAGACATATCAATACATAGGTTTTAAGATTCTTACTAGTCAGATCTATTCCTCTGCGGGAAATATGGGGTTTTGAGTCCCTTTCACTGAGGAAGGTGTAGGTCTTGTCTATTCCATAGTTGGTTTTTGGAACAGTACCTGTGCTTATATCAAACTCTGGTTTGATGCATCACCCCACCTCTCCTTCCCCCTTAAGCAGGCATAAGAGTGTTTTCTAAATGTGAGACTCTGTTCTCTTTCCTAACTCAGTTCATGTGTAGCCATGTTTACAGGATCTTCCTAAGTGATATCTTATGATAAGTTTCTTTTTCTGTGTGACTTCTTTCACTTAGAATCATCGTACCTGAATCCACTCATTTTGCTGCTACTGGTCTTATGACATTGATTTCATGGCTGAGGGATATTCCATCGTACGTAAGTTCCACAATGTTTGGAACCATTTTTATATTTCCTGGGATATTTCAGGTGTACCCAGATTGAGGTTCTTGTAAGCAGTGCAGCCCTCAATTTGGGGGTGGCTCTGTCTTATTGATTTTCAGTTTTCCCAAGGTATATTCCCTAGACTGGAAGTGCCCTTGGCTCTGTAGCTCTGTCGTTTACTTGTTTTAGGGAACACAATGCACTCCTCCAGTGAGGCAGTTGGCAACTTACATCCCGCCCATCAGCATAACAAGGCTCCCTGTTCTCCAGGGCCTGTCTTGACTTTCTGGTTTTTACACATTTTGTGGATGTCCCTTTTGACCGTTGGGAAGTGATACTTCTTTGTAGTGCAGATTTGCATTGCCCGCTTGCTTGCTTGGCCAAAAAGGGCGTATGCGTTTTCTCCTGAATATATTCAGGAGAAAACGCATACGCCCTTTTTGGCCAAGTGCATCATTGTCGAAGTTGTGCCCCTCTTCCTGTGCTTTACAGGCGATTCTAACGTACCTCTTGAAATCTGTTTCCTGCTATTCTGCCTCGCATTCAAGTCCGCCTCGTTGCCTTCCCTCAACAGATTTTTGGACGATAGTTGGCCTTGATTACTCTGCCAGTTTGTGAATTGCTGTGCCCCTGAGCTCCATTTTTCAACTCGTTTTTTGTGAGCTGAACGCAAGTCCAAACATTTGGTTCAGGACCTATACTGGTTCCCGGTGGGTGGCTGAGACTTTGGTGAATTCTTCTTCCTGCCGGGAACTTAGAGTGACATGTGCCCATCCAAATGCCTAACAGCTACTCTCTCATTGGTTCTCCCTCTTCCCTTTCCTCCTCTGCCAAATGGGCAACCTGTGTGAACCAGGAGCTTAAAGGGGCTGTCTCTCCAAGTTGGGAGATTGATAGTAAAGCTGTTGGAAAGTCAAACCGGAGCACCAGGAGAGGGACTCTTCGTTGAGTTTTAGAAACCTTTCGTATTCACAGTGTGTCCATTCTCTAGGTTTCCCGTACATGTTATAGCTGTAGTAATATTCCCTTCAACCTGGAGAGGTAGGACCCATGGAATGGTTGCCATGCATTATTGCTTTAAAGGGTCTGCATTTGCTCACCCAATCTCACCAATCCTCTCAGTCCCAAGTGTCCAGCCTCATGCCACATCCAGCTGTCATCGTAGATAGGGTCATTCCAGGTTGCATCAGAGACCCTGAAGGAATTGTAAAGAATTTCCCTGTTTCTTTGTTCTGTTTTTGAAATTCCTTTTTAGAGTGGGTTTGAGCTGATTCTCGCTGCCATGTTTATGCCAGTCTAGACACACTTGATTCCCTTACGGAGACATATCAATACATAGGTTTTAAGATTCTTACTAGTCAGATCTATTCCTCTGCGGGAAATATGGGGTTTTGAGTCCCTTTCACTGAGGAAGGTGTAGGTCTTGTCTGTTCCATAGTTGGTTTTTGGAACAGTACCTGTGCTTATATCAAACTCTGGTTTGATGCATCACCCCACCTCTCCTTCCCCCTTAAGCAGGCATAAGAGTGTTTTCTAAATGTGAGACTCTGTTCTCTTTCCTAACTCAGTTCATGTGTAGCCATGTTTACAGGATCTTCCTAAGTGATATCTTATGATAAGTTTCTTTTTCTGTGTGACTTCTTTCACTTAGAATCATCGTACCTGAATCCACTCATTTTGCTGCTACTGGTCTTATGACATTGATTTCATGGCTGAGGGATATTCCATCGTACGTAAGTTCCACAATGTTTGGAACCATTTTTATATTTCCTGGGATATTTCAGGTGTACCCAGATTGAGGTTCTTGTAAGCAGTGCAGCCCTCAATTTGGGGGTGGCTCTGTCTTATTGATTTTCAGTTTTCCCAAGGTATATTCCCTAGACTGGAAGTGCCCTTGGCTCTGTAGCTCTGTCGTTTACTTGTTTTAGGGAACACAATGCACTCCTCCAGTGAGGCAGTTGGCAACTTACATCCCGCCCATCAGCATAACAAGGCTCCCTGTTCTCCAGGGCCTGTCTTGACTTTCTGGTTTTTACACATTTTGTGGATGTCCCTTTTGACCGTTGGGAAGTGATACTTCTTTGTAGTGCAGATTTGCATTGCCCGCTTGCTTGCTTGGCCAAAAAGGGCGTATGCGTTTTCTCCTGAATATATTCAGGAGAAAACGCATACGCCCTTTTTGGCCAAGTGCATCATTGTCGAAGTTGTGCCCCTCTTCCTGTGCTTTACAGGCGATTCTAACGTACCTCTTGAAATCTGTTTCCTGCTATTCTGCCTCGCATTCAAGTCCGCCTCGTTGCCTTCCCTCAACAGATTTTTGGACGATAGTTGGCCTTGATTACTCTGCCAGTTTGTGAATTGCTGTGCCCCTGAGCTCCATTTTTCAACTCGTTTTTTGTGAGCTGAACGCAAGTCCAAACATTTGGTTCAGGACCTATACTGGTTCCCGGTGGGTGGCTGAGACTTTGGTGAATTCTTCTTCCTGCCGGGAACTTAGAGTGACATGTGCCCATCCAAATGCCTAACAGCTACTCTCTCATTGGTTCTCCCTCTTCCCTTTCCTCCTCTGCCAAATGGGCAACCTGTGTGAACCAGGAGCTTAAAGGGGCTGTCTCTCCAAGTTGGGAGATTGATAGTAAAGCTGTTGGAAAGTCAAACCGGAGCACCAGGAGAGGGACTCTTCGTTGAGTTTTAGAAACCTTTCGTATTCACAGTGTGTCCATTCTCTAGGTTTCCCGTACATGTTATAGCTGTAGTAATATTCCCTTCAACCTGGAGAGGTAGGACCCATGGAATGGTTGCCATGCATTATTGCTTTAAAGGGTCTGCATTTGCTCACCCAATCTCACCAATCCTCTCAGTCCCAAGTGTCCAGCCTCATGCCACATCCAGCTGTCATCGTAGATAGGGTCATTCCAGGTTGCATCAGAGACCCTGAAGGAATTGTAAAGAATTTCCCTGTTTCTTTGTTCTGTTTTTGAAATTCCATTTTAGAGTGGGTTTGAGCTGATTCTCGCTGCCATGTTTATGCCAGTCTAGACACACTTGATTCCCTTACGGAGACATATCAATACATAGGTTTTAAGATTCTTACTAGTCAGATCTATTCCTCTGTGGGAAATATGGGGTTTTGAGTCCCTTTCACTGAGGAAGGTGTAGGTCTTGTCTATTCCATAGTTGATTTTTGGAACAGTACCTGTGCTTATATCAAACTCTGGTTTGATGCATCACCCCACCTCTCCTTCCCCCTTAAGCAGGCATAAGAGTGTTTTCTAAATGTGAGACTCTGTTCTCTTTCCTAACTCAGTTCATGTGTAGCCATGTTTACAGGATCTTCCTAAGTGATATCTTATGATAAGTTTCTTTTCCTGTGTGACTTCTTTCCCTTAGAATCATCGTACCTGAATCCACTCATTTTGCTGCTACTGGTCTTATGACATTGATTTCATGGCTGAGGGATATTCCATCGTATGTAATTTCCACAATTTTTTGAACCATTTTTATATTTCCTGGGATATTTCCGGTGTACCCAGGTTGAGGTTCTTGTAAGCAGTGCAGCCCTCAATTTGGGGGTGGCTCTGTCTTATGGATTTTCAGTTTTCCCAAGGTATATTCCCTAGACTGGAAGTGCCCTTGGCTCTGTAGCTCTGTTGTTTACTTGTTTTAGGGAGCACAATGCACTCCTCCAGTGAGGCAGTTGGCAACTTACATCCTGCCCATCAGCATAACAAGGCTCCCATTTCACCACGGCCTGTCTTGCCTTTCTGGTTTTTACACATTTTGTGGATGTCCCTTTTGACCCGTGGGAAGTGATAATTCATTGTAGTGCAGATTTGCATTGCCCGCTTGCTTGCTTGGCCAAAAGGGCGTATGCGTTTTCTCCTGAATATATTCAGGAGAAAACGCATACGCCCTTTTTGGCCAAGTGCATCATTGTCGAAGTTGTGCCCCTCTTCCTGTGCTTTACAGGTGATTCCAACGTACCTCTTGAAATCTGTTTCCTGCTATTCTGCCTCGCATTCAAGTCCGCCTCGTTGCCTTCCCTCAACAGATTTTTGGACGATAGTTGGCCTTGATTACTCTGCCTGTTTGTGAATTGCTGTGCCCCTGAGCTCCATTTTCAAACTCGTTTTTTGTGAGCTGAACGCAAGTCCAAACTTTTGGTTCAGGACCTATACTGGTTCCCGGTGGGTGGCTGAGACTTTGGTTAATTCTTCTTCCTGCCGGGAAATTAGAGTGACATGTGCCCATCCAAATGCCTAACAGCGACTCTCTCATTGGTTCTCCCTCTTCCCTTTCATCCTCTGCCAAATTGGCAACCTGTGTGAACCAGGAGCTTAAAGGGGCTGTCTCTCCAAGTTGGGAGATTGATAGTAAAGCAGTTGGAAAGTCAAACCAGAGCACCAGGAGAGGGACTCTTCATTGAGTTTTAGAAACTTTTCGTATTCACAGTGTGTCCATTCTCTAGGTTTCCCGTACATGTTATAGCTGTAGTAATATTCCCTTCAACCTGGAGAGGTGGGACCCATGGAATGGTTGCCATGCATTATTGCTTTAAAGGGTCTGCATTTGCTCACCCAATCTCACCAATCCTCTCAGTCCCAAGTGTCCAGCCTCATGCCGCATCCAGCTGTCATCGTAGATAGGGTCATTCCAGGTTGCATCAGAGACCCTGAAGGAATTGTTAAGAATTTCCCTGTTTCTTTGTTCTGTTTTTGAAATTCCTTTTTAGAGTGGGTTTGAGCTGATTCTCGCTGCCATATTTATGCCAGTCTAGACACACTTGATTCCCTTACGGAGACATATCAATACATAGGTTTTAAGATTCTTACTAGTCAGATCTATTCCTCTGCGGGAAATATGGGGTTTTGAGTCCCTTTCACTGAGGAAGGTGTAGGTCTTGTCTATTCCATAGTTGGTTTTTGGAACAGTACCTGTGCTTATATCAAACTCTGGTTTGATGCATCACCCCACCTCTCCTTCCCCCTTAAGCAGGCATAAGAGTGTTTTCTAAATGTGAGACTCTGTTCTCTTTCCTAACTCAGTTCATGTGTAGCCATGTTTACAGGATCTTCCTAAGTGATATCATATGATAAGTTTCTTTTTCTGTGTGACTTCTTTCCCTTAGAATCATCGTACCTGAATCCAATCATTTTGCTGCTACTGGTCTTATGACATTGATTTCATGGCTGAGGGATATTCCATCGTACGTAAGTTCCACAATGTTTGGAACCATTTTTATATTTCCTGGGATATTTCAGGTGTACCCAGGTTGAGGTTCTTGTAAGCAGTGCAGCCCTCAATTTGGGGGTGGCTCTGTCTTATTGATTTTCAGTTTTCCCAAGGTATATTCCCTAGACTGGAAGTGCCCTTGGCTCTGTAGCTCTGTCATTTACTTGTTTTAGGGAACACAATGCACTCCTCCAGTGAGGCAGTTGGCAACTTACATCCCGCCCATCAGCATAACAAGGCTCCCTGTTCTCCAGGGCCTGTCTTGACTTTCTGGTTTTTACACATTTTGTGGATGTCCCTTTTGACCGTTGGGAAGTGATACTCCTTTGTAGTGCAGATTTGCATTGCCCGCTTGCTTGCTTGGCCAAAAAGGGCGTATGCGTTTTCTCCTGAATATATTCAGGAGAAAACGCATACGCCCTTTTTGGCCAAGTGCATCATTGTCGAAGTTGTGCCCCTCTTCCTGTGCTTTACAGGCGATTCTAACGTACCTCTTGAAATCTGTTTCCTGCTATTCTGCCTCGCATTCAAGTCCGCCTCGTTGCCTTCCCTCAACAGATTTTTGGACGATAGTTGGCCTTGATTACTCTGCCAGTTTGTGAATTGCTGTGCCCCTGAGCTCCATTTTTCAACTCGTTTTTTGTGAGCTGAACGCAAGTCCAAACATTTGGTTCAGGACCTATACTGGTTCCCGGTGGGTGGCTGAGACTTTGGTGAATTCTTCTTCCTGCCGGGAACTTAGAGTGGCATGTGCCCATCCAAATGCCTAACAGCTACTCTCTCATTGGTTCTCCCTCTTCCCTTTCCTCCTCTGCCAAATGGGCAACCTGTGTGAACCAGGAGCTTAAAGGGGCTGTCTCTCCAAGTTGGGAGATTGATAGTAAAGCTGTTGGAAAGTCAAACCGGAGCACCAGGAGAGGGACTCTTCGTTGAGTTTTAGAAACCTTTCGTATTCACAGTGTGTCCATTCTCTAGGTTTCCCGTACATGTTATAGCTGTAGTAATATTCCCTTCAACCTGGAGAGGTAGGACCCATGGAATGGTTGCCATGCATTATTGCTTTAAAGGGTCTGCATTTGCTCACCCAATCTCACCAATCCTCTCAGTCCCAAGTGTCCAGCCTCATGCCACATCCAGCTGTCATCGTAGATAGGGTCATTCCAGGTTGCATCAGAGACCCTGAAGGAATTGTAAAGAATTTCCCTGTTTCTTTGTTCTGTTTTTGAAATTCCATTTTAGAGTGGGTTTGAGCTGATTCTCGCTGCCATGTTTATGCCAGTCTAGACACACTTGATTCCCTTACGGAGACATATCAATACATAGGTTTTAAGATTCTTACTAGTCAGATCTATTCCTCTGTGGGAAATATGGGGTTTTGAGTCCCTTTCACTGAGGAAGGTGTAGGTCTTGTCTATTCCATAGTTGATTTTTGGAACAGTACCTGTGCTTATATCAAACTCTGGTTTGATGCATCACCCCACCTCTCCTTCCCCCTTAAGCAGGCATAAGAGTGTTTTCTAAATGTGAGACTCTGTTCTCTTTCCTAACTCAGTTCATGTGTAGCCATGTTTACAGGATCTTCCTAAGTGATATCTTATGATAAGTTTCTTTTCCTGTGTGACTTCTTTCCCTTAGAATCATCGTACCTGAATCCACTCATTTTGCTGCTACTGGTCTTATGACATTGATTTCATGGCTGAGGGATATTCCATCGTATGTAATTTCCACAATTTTTTGAACCATTTTTATATTTCCTGGGATATTTCCGGTGTACCCAGGTTGAGGTTCTTGTAAGCAGTGCAGCCCTCAATTTGGGGGTGGCTCTGTCTTATGGATTTTCAGTTTTCCCAAGGTATATTCCCTAGACTGGAAGTGCCCTTGGCTCTGTAGCTCTGTTGTTTACTTGTTTTAGGGAGCACAATGCACTCCTCCAGTGAGGCAGTTGGCAACTTACATCCTGCCCATCAGCATAACAAGGCTCCCATTTCACCACGGCCTGTCTTGCCTTTCTGGTTTTTACACATTTTGTGGATGTCCCTTTTGACCCGTGGGAAGTGATAATTCATTGTAGTGCAGATTTGCATTGCCCGCTTGCTTGCTTGGCCAAAAGGGCGTATGCGTTTTCTCCTGAATATATTCAGGAGAAAACGCATACGCCCTTTTTGGCCAAGTGCATCATTGTCGAAGTTGTGCCCCTCTTCCTGTGCTTTACAGGTGATTCCAACGTACCTCTTGAAATCTGTTTCCTGCTATTCTGCCTCGCATTCAAGTCCGCCTCGTTGCCTTCCCTCAACAGATTTTTGGACGATAGTTGGCCTTGATTACTCTGCCTGTTTGTGAATTGCTGTGCCCCTGAGCTCCATTTTCAAACTCGTTTTTTGTGAGCTGAACGCAAGTCCAAACTTTTGGTTCAGGACCTATACTGGTTCCCGGTGGGTGGCTGAGACTTTGGTTAATTCTTCTTCCTGCCGGGAAATTAGAGTGACATGTGCCCATCCAAATGCCTAACAGCGACTCTCTCATTGGTTCTCCCTCTTCCCTTTCATCCTCTGCCAAATTGGCAACCTGTGTGAACCAGGAGCTTAAAGGGGCTGTCTCTCCAAGTTGGGAGATTGATAGTAAAGCAGTTGGAAAGTCAAACCAGAGCACCAGGAGAGGGACTCTTCATTGAGTTTTAGAAACTTTTCGTATTCACAGTGTGTCCATTCTCTAGGTTTCCCGTACATGTTATAGCTGTAGTAATATTCCCTTCAACCTGGAGAGGTGGGACCCATGGAATGGTTGCCATGCATTATTGCTTTAAAGGGTCTGCATTTGCTCACCCAATCTCACCAATCCTCTCAGTCCCAAGTGTCCAGCCTCATGCCGCATCCAGCTGTCATCGTAGATAGGGTCATTCCAGGTTGCATCAGAGACCCTGAAGGAATTGTTAAGAATTTCCCTGTTTCTTTGTTCTGTTTTTGAAATTCCTTTTTAGAGTGGGTTTGAGCTGATTCTCGCTGCCATATTTATGCCAGTCTAGACACACTTGATTCCCTTACGGAGACATATCAATACATAGGTTTTAAGATTCTTACTAGTCAGATCTATTCCTCTGCGGGAAATATGGGGTTTTGAGTCCCTTTCACTGAGGAAGGTGTAGGTCTTGTCTATTCCATAGTTGGTTTTTGGAACAGTACCTGTGCTTATATCAAACTCTGGTTTGATGCATCACCCCACCTCTCCTTCCCCCTTAAGCAGGCATAAGAGTGTTTTCTAAATGTGAGACTCTGTTCTCTTTCCTAACTCAGTTCATGTGTAGCCATGTTTACAGGATCTTCCTAAGTGATATCATATGATAAGTTTCTTTTTCTGTGTGACTTCTTTCCCTTAGAATCATCGTACCTGAATCCAATCATTTTGCTGCTACTGGTCTTATGACATTGATTTCATGGCTGAGGGATATTCCATCGTACGTAAGTTCCACAATGTTTGGAACCATTTTTATATTTCCTGGGATATTTCAGGTGTACCCAGGTTGAGGTTCTTGTAAGCAGTGCAGCCCTCAATTTGGGGGTGGCTCTGTCTTATTGATTTTCAGTTTTCCCAAGGTATATTCCCTAGACTGGAAGTGCCCTTGGCTCTGTAGCTCTGTCATTTACTTGTTTTAGGGAACACAATGCACTCCTCCAGTGAGGCAGTTGGCAACTTACATCCCGCCCATCAGCATAACAAGGCTCCCTGTTCTCCAGGGCCTGTCTTGACTTTCTGGTTTTTACACATTTTGTGGATGTCCCTTTTGACCGTTGGGAAGTGATACTTCTTTGTAGTGCAGATTTGCATTGCCCGCTTGCTTGCTTGGCCAAAAAGGGCGTATGCGTTTTCTCCTGAATATATTCAGGAGAAAACGCATACGCCCTTTTTGGCCAAGTGCATCATTGTCGAAGTTGTGCCCCTCTTCCTGTGCTTTACAGGCGATTCTAACGTACCTCTTGAAATCTGTTTCCTGCTATTCTGCCTCGCATTCAAGTCCGCCTCGTTGCCTTCCCTCAACAGATTTTTGGACGATAGTTGGCCTTGATTACTCTGCCAGTTTGTGAATTGCTGTGCCCCTGAGCTCCATTTTTCAACTCGTTTTTTGTGAGCTGAACGCAAGTCCAAACATTTGGTTCAGGACCTATACTGGTTCCCGGTGGGTGGCTGAGACTTTGGTGAATTCTTCTTCCTGCCGGGAACTTAGAGTGGCATGTGCCCATCCAAATGCCTAACAGCTACTCTCTCATTGGTTCTCCCTCTTCCCTTTCCTCCTCTGCCAAATGGGCAACCTGTGTGAACCAGGAGCTTAAAGGGGCTGTCTCTCCAAGTTGGGAGATTGATAGTAAAGCTGTTGGAAAGTCAAACCGGAGCACCAGGAGAGGGACTCTTCGTTGAGTTTTAGAAACCTTTCGTATTCACAGTGTGTCCATTCTCTAGGTTTCCCGTACATGTTATAGCTGTAGTAATATTCCCTTCAACCTGGAGAGGTAGGACCCATGGAATGGTTGCCATGCATTATTGCTTTAAAGGGTCTGCATTTGCTCACCCAATCTCACCAATCCTCTCAGTCCCAAGTGTCCAGCCTCATGCCACATCCAGCTGTCATCGTAGATAGGGTCATTCCAGGTTGCATCAGAGACCCTGAAGGAATTGTAAAGAATTTCCCTGTTTCTTTGTTCTGTTTTTGAAATTCCTTTTTAGAGTGGGTTTGAGCTGATTCTCGCTGCCATGTTTATGCCAGTCTAGACACACTTGATTCCCTTACGGAGACATATCAATACATAGGTTTTAAGATTCTTACTAGTCAGATCTATTCCTCTGTGGGAAATATGGGGTTTTGAGTCCCTTTCACTGAGGAAGGTGTAGGTCTTGTCTATTCCATAGTTGATTTTTGGAACAGTACCTGTGCTTATATCAAACTCTGGTTTGATGCATTACCCCACCTCTCCTTCCCCCTTAAGCAGGCATAAGAGTGTTTTCTAAATGTGAGACTCTGTTCTCTTTCTTAACTCAGTTCATGTGTAGCCATGTTTACAGGATCTTCCTAAGTGATATCTTATGATAAGTTTCTTTTCCTGTGTGACTTCTTTCCCATAGAATCATCGTACCTGAATCCACTCATTTTGCTGCTACTGGTCTTATGACATTGATTTCATGGCTGAGGGATATTCCATCGTATGTAATTTCCACAATTTTTTGAACCATTTTTATATTTCCTGGGATATTTCCGGTGTACCCAGGTTGAGGTTCTTGTAAGCAGTGCAGCCCTCAATTTGGGGGTGGCTCTGTCTTATGGATTTTCAGTTTTCCCAAGGTATATTCCCTAGACTGGAAGTGCCCTTGGCTCTGTAGCTCTGTTGTTTACTTGTTTTAGGGAGCACAATGCACTCCTCCAGTGAGGCAGTTGGCAACTTACATCCTGCCCATCAGCATAACAAGGCTCCCATTTCACCACGGCCTGTCTTGCCTTTCTGGTTTTTACACATTTTGTGGATGTCCCTTTTGACCCGTGGGAAGTGATAATTCTTTGTAGTGCAGATTTGCATTGCCCGCTTGCTTGCTTGGCCAAAAGGGCGTATGCGTTTTCTCCTGAATATATTCAGGAGAAAACGCATACGCCCTTTTTGGCCAAGTGCATCATTGTCGAAGTTGTGCCCCTCTTCCTGTGCTTTACAGGTGATTCCAACGTACTTCTTGAAATCTGTTTCCTGCTATTCTGCCTCGCATTCAAGTCCGCCTCGTTGCCTTCCCTCAACAGATTTTTGGACGATAGTTGGCCTTGATTACTCTGCCTGTTTGTGAATTGCTGTGCCCCTGAGCTCCATTTTCAAACTCGTTTTTTGTGAGCTGAACGCAAGTCCAAACTTTTGGTTCAGGACCTATACTGGTTCCCGGTGGGTGGCTGAGACTTTGGTTAATTCTTCTTCCTGCCGGGAAATTAGAGTGACATGTGCCCATCCAAATGCCTAACAGCGACTCTCTCATTGGTTCTCCCTCTTCCCTTTCATCCTCTGCCAAATTGGCAACCTGTGTGAACCAGGAGCTTAAAGGGGCTGTCTCTCCAAGTTGGGAGATTGATAGTAAAGCAGTTGGAAAGTCAAACCAGAGCACCAGGAGAGGGACTCTTCATTGAGTTTTAGAAACCTTTCGTATTCACAGTGTGTCCATTCTCTAGGTTTCCCGTACATGTTATAGCTGTAGTAATATTCCCTTCAACCTGGAGAGGTGGGACCCATGGAATGGTTGCCATGCATTATTGCTTTAAAGGGTCTGCATTTGCTCACCCAATCTCACCAATCCTCTCAGTCCCAAGTGTCCAGCCTCATGCCGCATCCAGCTGTCATCGTAGATATGGTCATTCCAGGTTGCATCAGAGACCCTGAAGGAATTGTTAAGAATTTCCCTGTTTCTTTGTTCTGTTTTTGAAATTCCTTTTTAGAGTGGGTTTGAGCTGATTCTCGCTGCCATATTTATGCCAGTCTAGACACACTTGATTCCCTTACGGAGACATATCAATACATAGGTTTTAAGATTCTTACTAGTCAGATCTATTCCTCTGCGGGAAATATGGGGTTTTGAGTCCCTTTCACTGAGGAAGGTGTAGGTCTTGTCTATTCCATAGTTGGTTTTTGGAACAGTACCTGTGCTTATATCAAACTCTGGTTTGATGCATCACCCCACCTCTCCTTCCCCCTTAAGCAGGCATAAGAGTGTTTTCTAAATGTGAGACTCTGTTCTCTTTCCTAACTCAGTTCATGTGTAGCCATGTTTACAGGATCTTCCTAAGTGATATCTTATGATAAGTTTCTTTTTCTGTGTGACTTCTTTCCCTTACAATCATCGTACCTGAATCCAATCATTTTGCTGCTACTGGTCTTATGACATTGATTTCGTGGCTGAGGGATATTCCATCGTCAGTAATTTCCACAATGTTTTGAACCATTTTTATATTTCCTGGGATATTTCAGGTGTACCCAGGTTGAGGTTCTTGTAAGCAGTGCAGCCCTCAATTTGGGGGTGGCTCTGTCTTATGGATTTTCAGTTTTCCCAAGGTATATTCCCTAGACTGGAAGTGCCCTTGGCTCTGTAGCTCTGTTGTTTACTTGTTTTAGGGAACACAATGCACTCCTCCAGTGAGGCAGTTGGCAACTTACATCCCGCCCATCAGCATAACAAGGCTCCCTGTTCTCCAGGGCCTGTCTTGACTTTCTGGTTTTTACACATTTTGTGGATGTCCCTTTTGACCGGTGGGAAGTGATACTTCTTTGTAGTGCAGATTTGCATTGCCCGCTTGCTTGCTTGGCCAAAAAGGGCGTATGCGTTTTCTCCTGAATATATTCAGGAGAAAACGCATACGCCCTTTTTGGCCAAGTGCATCATTGTCGAAGTTGTGCCCCTCTTCCTGTGCTTTACAGGCGATTCTAACGTACCTCTTGAAATCTGTTTCCTGCTATTCTGCCTCGCATTCAAGTCCGCCTCGTTGCCTTCCCTCAACAGATTTTTGGACGATAGTTGGCCTTGATTACTCTGCCAGTTTGTGAATTGCTGTGCCCCTGAGCTCCATTTTTCAACTCGTTTTTTGTGAGCTGAACGCAAGTACAAACATTTGGTTCAGGATCTATACTGGTTCCCGGTGTGTGGCTGAGACTTTGGTTAATTCTTCTTCCTGCCGGGAAATTAGAGTGACATGTGCCCATCCAAATGCCTAACAGCTACTCTCTCATTGGTTCTCCCTCTTCCCTTTCATCCTCGGCCATATTGGCAACCTGTGTGAACCAGGAGCTTAAAGGGGCTGTCTCTCCAAGTTGGGAGATTGATAGGAAAGCAGTTGGAAAATCAAACCGGAGCACCAGGAGAGGGACTCTTCGTTGAGATTTAGAAACTTTTTGTATTCACAGTGTGTCCATTCTCTAGGTTTCCCGTACATGTTATAGCTGTAGTAATATTCCCTTCAACCTGGAGAGGTAGGACCCATGGAATGGTTGCCATGCATTATTGCTTTAAAGGGTCTGCATTTGCTCACCCAATCTCACCAATCCTCTCAGTCCCAAGTGTCCAGCCTCATGCCACATCCAGCTGTCATCGTAGATAGGGTCATTCCAGGTTGCATCAGAGACCCTGAAGGAATTGTAAAGAATTTCCCTGTTTCTTTGTTCTGTTTTTGAAATTCCTTTTTAGAGTGGGTTTGAGCTGATTCTCGCTGCCATGTTTATGCCAGTCTAGACACACTTGATTCCCTTACGGAGACATATCAATACATAGGTTTTAAGATTCTTACTAGTCAGATCTATTCCTCTGCGGGAAATATGGGGTTTTGAGTCCCTTTCACTGAGGAAGGTGTAGGTCTTGTCTATTCCATAGTTGATTTTTGGAACAGTACCTGTGCTTATATCAAACTCTGGTTTGATGCATCACCCCACCTCTCCTTCCCCCTTAAGCAGGCATAAGAGTGTTTTCTAAATGTGAGACTCTGTTCTCTTTCCTAACTCAGTTCATGTGTAGCCATGTTTACAGGATCTTCCTAAGTGATATCTTATGATAAGTTTCTTTTCCTGTGTGACTTCTTTCCCTTAGAATCATCGTACCTGAATCCACTCATTTTGCTGCTACTGGTCTTATGACATTGATTTCATGGCTGAGGGATATTCCATCGTATGTAATTTCCACAATTTTTTGAACCATTTTTATATTTCCTGGGATATTTCCGGTGTACCCAGGTTGAGGTTCTTGTAAGCAGTGCAGCCCTCAATTTGGGGGTGGCTCTGTCTTATGGATTTTCAGTTTTCCCAAGGTATATTCCCTAGACTGGAAGTGCCCTTGGCTCTGTAGCTCTGTTGTTTACTTGTTTTAGGGAGCACAATGCACTCCTCCAGTGAGGCAGTTGCAACTTACATCCTGCCCATCAGCATAACAAGGCTCCCATTTCACCACGGCCTGTCTTGCCTTTCTGGTTTTTACACATTTTGTGGATGTCCCTTTTGACCCGTGGGAAGTGATAATTCTTTGTAGTGCAGATTTGCATTGCCCGCTTGCTTGCTTGGCCAAAAGGACGTATGCGTGTTCTCCTGAATATATTCAGGAGAAAACGCATACGCCCTTTTTGGCCAAGTGCATCATTGTCGAAGTTGTGCCCCTCTTCCTGTGCTTTACAGGCGATTCCAACGTACCTCTTGAAATCTGTTTCCTGCTATTCTGCCTCGCATTCAAGTCCGCCTCGTTGCCTTCCCTCAACAGATTTTTGGACGATAGTTGGCCTTGATTACTCTGCCTGTTTGTGAATTGCTGTGCCCCTGAGCTCCATTTTCAAACTCGTTTTTTGTGAGCTGAACGCAAGTCCAAACTTTTGGTTCAGGACCTATACTGGTTCCCGGTGGGTGGCTGAGACTTTGGTTAATTCTTCTTCCTGCCGGGAAATTAGAGTGACATGTGCCCATCCAAATGCCTAACAGCGACTCTCTCATTGGTTCTCCCTCTTCCCTTTCATCCTCTGCCAAATTGGCAACCTGTGTGAACCAGGAGCTTAAAGGGGCTGTCTCTCAAAGTTGGGAGATTGATAGTAAAGCTGTTGGAAAGTCAAACCAGAGCACCAGGAGAGGGACTCTTCATTGAGTTTTAGAAACCTTTCGTATTCACAGTGTGTCCATTCTCTAGGTTTCCCGTACATGTTAAAGCTGTAGTAATATTCCCTTCAACCTGGAGAGTTGGGAATCATGGAAGGGGTGCCATGCATTATTGCTATAAAGGGTCTGCCTTTGCTCACCCAATCTCTCCAATCCTCTCAGTCCCAAGTGTCCAGCCTCATGCCGCATCCAGCTGTCATTGTAGATAGGGTCATTCCAGGTTGCATCAGAGACCCTGAAGGAATTGTTAAGAATTTCCCTGTTTCTTTGTTCTGTTTTTGAAATTCCTTTTTAGAGTGGGTTTGAGCTGATTCTCGCTGCCATATTTATGCCAGTCTAGACACACTTGATTCCCTTACGGAGACATATCAATACATAGGTTTTAAGATTCTTACTAGTCAGATCTATTCCTCTGCGGGAAATATGGGGTTTTGAGTCCCTTTCACTGAGGAAGGTGTAGGTCTTGTCTATTCCATAGTTGGTTTTTGGAACAGTACCTGTGCTTATATCAAACTCTGGTTTGATGCATCACCCCACCTCTCCTTCCCCCTTAAGCAGGCATAAGAGTGTTTTCTAAATGTGAGACTCTGTTCTCTTTCCTAACTCAGTTCATGTGTAGCCATGTTTACAGGATCTTCCTAAGTGATATCTTATGATAAGTTTCTTTTTCTGTGTGACTTCTTTCACTTAGAATCATCGTACCTGAATCCAATCATTTTGCTGCTACTGGTCTTATGACATTGATTTTGTGGCTGAGGGATATTCCATCGTCAGTAAGTTCCACAATGTTTTGAACCATTTTTATATTTCCTGGGATATTTCAGGTGTACCCAGGTTGAGGTTCTTGTAAGCAGTGCAGCCCTCAATTTGGGGGTGGCTCTGTCTTATGGATTTTCAGTTTTCCCAAGGTATATTCCCTAGACTGGAAGTGCCCTTGGCTCTGTAGCTCTGTTGTTTACTTGTTTTAGGGAACACAATGCACTCCTCCAGTGAGGCAGTTGGCAACTTACATCCCGCCCATCAGCATAACAAGGCTCCCTGTTCTCCAGGGCCTGTCTTGCCTTTCTGGTTTTTACACATTTTGTGGATGTCCCTTTTGACCGGTGGGAAGTGATACTTCTTTGTAGTGCAGATTTGCATTGCCCGCTTGCTTGCTTGGCCAAAAAGGGCGTATGCGTTTTCTCCTGAATATATTCAGGAGAAAACGCATACGCCCTTTTTGGCCAAGTGAATCATTGTCGAAGTTGTGCCCCTCTTCCTGTGCTTTACAGGCGATTCTAACGTACCTCTTGAAATCTGTTTCCTGCTATTCTGCCTCGCATTCAAGTCCGCCTCGTTGCCTTCCCTCAACAGATTTTTGGACGATAGTTGGCCTTGATTACTCTGCCAGTTTGTGAATTGCTGTGCCCCTGAGCTCCATTTTTCAACTCGTTTTTTGTGAGCTGAACGCAAGTACAAACATTTGGTTCAGGATCTATACTGGTTCCCGGTGTGTGGCTGAGACTTTGGTTAATTCTTCTTCCTGCCGGGAAATTAGAGTGACATGTGCCCATCCAAATGCCTAACAGCTACTCTCTCATTGGTTCTCCCTCTTCCCTTTCATCCTCGGCCATATTGGCAACCTGTGTGAACCAGGAGCTTAAAGGGGCTGTCTCTCCAAGTTGGGAGATTGATAGGAAAGCAGTTGGAAAATCAAACCGGAGCACCAGGAGAGGGACTCTTCGTTGAGATTTAGAAACTTTTTGTATTCACAGTGTGTCCATTCTCTAGGTTTCCCGTACATGTTATAGCTGTAGTAATATTCCCTTCAACCTGGAGAGGTAGGACCCATGGAATGGTTGCCATGCATTATTGCTTTAAAGGGTCTGCATTTGCTCACCCAATCTCACCAATCCTCTCAGTCCCAAGTGTCCAGCCTCATGCCACATCCAGCTGTCATCGTAGATAGGGTCATTCCAGGTTGCATCAGAGACCCTGAAGGAATTGTAAAGAATTTCCCTGTTTCTTTGTTCTGTTTTTGAAATTCCTTTTTAGAGTGGGTTTGAGCTGATTCTCGCTGCCATGTTTATGCCAGTCTAGACACACTTGATTCCCTTACGGAGACATATCAATACATAGGTTTTAAGATTCTTACTAGTCAGATCTATTCCTCTGCGGGAAATATGGGGTTTTGAGTCCCTTTCACTGAGGAAGGTGTAGGTCTTGTCTATTCCATAGTTGATTTTTGGAACAGTACCTGTGCTTATATCAAACTCTGGTTTGATGCATCACCCCACCTCTCCTTCCCCCTTAAGCAGGCATAAGAGTGTTTTCTAAATGTGAGACTCTGTTCTCTTTCCTAACTCAGTTCATGTGTAGCCATGTTTACAGGATCTTCCTAAGTGATATCTTATGATAAGTTTCTTTTCCTGTGTGACTTCTTTCCCTTAGAATCATCGTACCTGAATCCACTCATTTTGCTGCTACTGGTCTTATGACATTGATTTCATGGCTGAGGGATATTCCATCGTATGTAATTTCCACAATTTTTTGAACCATTTTTATATTTCCTGGGATATTTCCGGTGTACCCAGGTTGAGGTTCTTGTAAGCAGTGCAGCCCTCAATTTGGGGGTGGCTCTGTCTTATGGATTTTCAGTTTTCCCAAGGTATATTCCCTAGACTGGAAGTGCCCTTGGCTCTGTAGCTCTGTTGTTTACTTGTTTTAGGGAGCACAATGCACTCCTCCAGTGAGGCAGTTGCAACTTACATCCTGCCCATCAGCATAACATGGCTCCCATTTCACCACGGCCTGTCTTGCCTTTCTGGTTTTTACACATTTTGTGGATGTCCCTTTTGACCCGTGGGAAGTGATAATTCTTTGTAGTGCAGATTTGCATTGCCCGCTTGCTTGCTTGGCCAAAAGGGCGTATGCGTGTTCTCCTGAATATATTCAGGAGAAAACGCATACGCCCTTTTTGGCCAAGTGCATCATTGTCGAAGTTGTGCCCCTCTTCCTGTGCTTTACAGGCGATTCCAACGTACCTCTTGAAATCTGTTTCCTGCTATTCTGCCTCGCATTCAAGTCCGCCTCGTTGCCTTCCCTCAACAGATTTTTGGACGATAGTTGGCCTTGATTACTCTGCCTGTTTGTGAATTGCTGTGCCCCTGAGCTCCATTTTCAAACTCGTTTTTTGTGAGCTGAACGCAAGTCCAAACTTTTGGTTCAGGACCTATACTGGTTCCCGGTGGGTGGCTGAGACTTTGGTTAATTCTTCTTCCTGCCGGGAAATTAGAGTGACATGTGCCCATCCAAATGCCTAACAGCGACTCTCTCATTGGTTCTCCCTCTTCCCTTTCATCCTCTGCCAAATTGGCAACCTGTGTGAACCAGGAGCTTAAAGGGGCTGTCTCTCCAAGTTGGGAGATTGATAGTAAAGCTGTTGGAAAGTCAAACCAGAGCACCAGGAGAGGGACTCTTCATTGAGTTTTAGAAACCTTTCGTATTCACAGTGTGTCCATTCTCTAGGTTTCCCGTACATGTTAAAGCTGTAGTAATATTCCCTTCAACCTGGAGAGTTGGGAATCATGGAAGGGGTGCCATGCATTATTGCTATAAAGGGTCTGCCTTTGCTCACCCAATCTCTCCAATCCTCTCAGTCCCAAGTGTCCAGCCTCATGCCGCATCCAGCTGTCATTGTAGATAGGGTCATTCCAGGTTGCATCAGAGACCCTGAAGGAATTGTTAAGAATTTCCCTGTTTCTTTGTTCTGTTTTTGAAATTCCTTTTTAGAGTGGGTTTGAGCTGATTCTCGCTGCCATATTTATGCCAGTCTAGACACACTTGATTCCCTTACGGAGACATATCAATACATAGGTTTTAAGATTCTTACTAGTCAGATCTATTCCTCTGCGGGAAATATGGGGTTTTGAGTCCCTTTCACTGAGGAAGGTGTAGGTCTTGTCTATTCCATAGTTGGTTTTTGGAACAGTACCTGTGCTTATATCAAACTCTGGTTTGATGCATCACCCCACCTCTCCTTCCCCCTTAAGCAGGCATAAGAGTGTTTTCTAAATGTGAGACTCTGTTCTCTTTCCTAACTCAGTTCATGTGTAGCCATGTTTACAGGATCTTCCTAAGTGATATCTTATGATAAGTTTCTTTTTCTGTGTGACTTCTTTCACTTAGAATCATCGTACCTGAATCCAATCATTTTGCTGCTACTGGTCTTATGACATTGATTTTGTGGCTGAGGGATATTCCATCGTCAGTAAGTTCCACAATGTTTTGAACCATTTTTATATTTCCTGGGATATTTCAGGTGTACCCAGGTTGAGGTTCTTGTAAGCAGTGCAGCCCTCAATTTGGGGGTGGCTCTGTCTTATGGATTTTCAGTTTTCCCAAGGTATATTCCCTAGACTGGAAGTGCCCTTGGCTCTGTAGCTCTGTTGTTTACTTGTTTTAGGGAACACAATGCACTCCTCCAGTGAGGCAGTTGGCAACTTACATCCCGCCCATCAGCATAACAAGGCTCCCTGTTCTCCAGGGCCTGTCTTGCCTTTCTGGTTTTTACACATTTTGTGGATGTCCCTTTTGACCGGTGGGAAGTGATCCTTCTTTGTAGTGCAGATTTGCATTGCCCGCTTGCTTGCTTGGCCAAAAAGGGCGTATGCGTTTTCTCCTGAATATATTTAGGAGAAAACGCATACGCCCTTTTTGGCCAAGTGCATCATTGTCGAAGTTGTGCCCCTGTTACTGTGCTTTACATGCGACGACCACCCTGGCTGGCCTGCAGGCACCAAGTTGGCCTGCGTGCTCTCGCTGGTGTGGCTCCACGGTCCTTCCTCTAGGCTTTCAAGCCCTTGTACATATTCAGGTGTTTTACCTGGAAAGGGTGGGAACAGTTCAGCAGCAGCAGGCCTGTGGCTCAGCTCACGTTTACTCACAGATGCCTCGGCACGGTTCCCCAGCTTTGCAATGAGGACGCTCCTTGCGTGGGGGGTGGGTTGATGGCTGTATGGGAGATGGTTCTCCACCTCTGACCAATTTCAGAATTGTTTACCACTGTAGCAAGTGCCCTGATAGGTTTTTCCTGTGTATAACTGGTGGGTTCAGGTTTTTTTTTTCTTTTATGGTTCAAGTTAGATTTTATTCCTCTTTTATGTATTTATAGATATAAGCATGGAAATAATTCATTCCTATAAATACATCTGTGTGACGGGAAGGTTTTTTCTGTTTTATTTTTAAATTTTATTTTTTAAAATTTTGAAATTTAATTTTATTTATTTTTTTATACAGCACATTATTATTATTTATGTATTTTATGCGTATACATGTATACAGGTCAATCCCAAACTCCCAACTCATCCCACCACCACCACCCCATGGCTTCCCACACTTGGTGTCCATACGTTTTTTCTCTACATCTGTGTCTCTATTTCTTCCCTGCAAACCAGTTCATCTGTACCATCTTTAGGCTCCACATATGTGCATTAATATACAATATTTGTTTTCCTCTTTCTGACTTACTTCATTCTGTATGACAGTCTCTCGATCCATCGATGTCTCTACAAATGACCCAGTTTCATTCCTTTTTATGGCCGAGTAATATTCCATTTCATATATGTACCACATCTTTATCCATTCATCTGTCTGTGTGCATTTAGGTTGCTTCCATTACCTGGCTATTGTAAATAGTGCTGCAACGAACATTGTGGTGAATGTGTCTTTTTGAAATACGGTTTTCTCTGGGTATATGTCCAGAAGTGGGATTGCTGGATCAGATGATAATTCTATTTCTAGTTTTTTTAAGGAAACTCCATACTGTTCTCCATAGTGACTGTATCAATTTACATTCCCACCAATAGTGGAAGAGGGCTCCTTTTGTCCACACCCTCCCCAGAATTGGTTGTTTTTAGATTTCCTGATGATGCCGATTCTAACAGGTGTGAGGTGATACCTCATTGTAGTTTTGATTTGCATTTCTCTAATAATTAGTGCTGTTGAGCAGCTTTTCATGTGCGTCTTGGCCATCTCTGTGCCTTCTTTGAAGAAACGTCTCTTTAGATCCTCTGCCCATTTTTGTATTTTGATGTTTGTTTTTTTAATATTAGGCTGCATGTGTTGTTTATATATATTGGAGATTAAACCTCTGTCCATTGATTCGTCTGCAACGATTTTGGCCCATTCTGAGGGATGCCTTTTTCCATTCCCGTGTTTTTTAACAGAAAAGGAAAGAAAGGAAAAGAAGCAGAACACTAATGTGCGTAAAATATGCCTTTTGAAACGGTCGTTTTGAAATATGGACGTGCTTTGAATTTTTTGGTCGATATGTGACCCCAGGATTTGTTTTCAGGGCAGGTGTCATTTACAGGCCTGCAATGATTTTGAATATCAACTGACCATTAGCGTTGGGATTAAACTGCTGTTGTGTGAAACGGCCACAAGGTGGCAGCAGTTCACCCTTACCAAATCTGGTTACTAGGGCAAGAGAGCCTCAGTGGAAGTGGTGTTCTAGTTTGGAGTTTAGAATGGAATGTTCCAGGAGAAAGCCCCTCACGTTTGTCTCACTACTTCTTGTTCGTGTTTTTAATTTAATTTTTTATTTTTTATTACAGCAAGTTTGATTACAATGTTTGGCTTGTTGTAGATGTGGAAGATGTGGTTCTTTTACACATATACAGATGACTGTTCTTCCTGGGATCCTTTTCCCATGTACGTTATGACAGAGTTAAGTAGTCCTCTCTTGGTATTCTGTAGGTCTTTGGTGATTATATATGTCACCTGTGTTTGTATATGTCTGTTAACCCCGATATCGTAATGAAACCAATCCTCACACCTTTCCATTGGTGAACCATAAGTTTGTTTAATGAATCTGTGATTGCCCTTCTCCGTGGAAATATCTGCCCTGGTATCCATTTTTAGGTAACACCTATAAGTGATATGATTTGATATGTGTCTTTCACTTTCTGACTTACTACAAGTCACGTGATTACTTCTAGACTCATCTACGGTGCTGCAAATGGCATTGTGTCCTTTTTTCCCTTGACTTCTCTTCTGCCTTAGCGGGGTCCATTTTCAACAATGTGATTCCCTGAGGGTTGAAGATTAGCTGACCTGGGCAGCCTTACCCTGCCGGCCCGCCCTCCCCAGGTGTGCCTCGTTGAGGTCAATATAAACAGAGCTCCAGGCAGCAATAGCCCCTGAAGCTGTGCCTGACTCCATATTCTCTGCCCCGTCAGCAGTCTCGGGGCTGTGCTGGTGGGAGGGAGTGAGGGGCCACAGCTTTGTTGGTGGCCCGGTGTGAGTGGGGTTCTGCTGGCCTTTCTGAAGGAGTTGCCAGGCTGCCCCCTGTAAAGAAGAGGTTGTGTCACCCATACCTTCCGCTGGAATTTCTCTCCGGACAGAGGTGAGGAAGGAAAAAAGCAGTGGGGGCCGGGACAGGAGGGGTATCTCAGGTAGGGCAATGGAAAGCTTCTGGAAGAGCGCCCGGGGCCAGGACCACCCTGGCTGGCCTGCAGGCACCAAGTTGGCCTGCGTGCTGTCGCTGGTGTGGCTCCACGGTCCTTCCTCTAGGCTTTCAAGCCCTTGTACATATTCAGGTGTTTTACCTGGAAAGGGTGGGAACAGTTCAGCAGCAGCTGGCCTGGGGCTCAGCTCACGTTTACTCACAGATACCTCGGCACGGTCCCCCAGCTTTGCAATGAGGACGCTCCTTGCTTGGGGGGTGGGTTGCTGGCTGTATGGGAGATGATTCCCCACCTCTGACCAATTTCAGAATTGTTTACCACTGGAGCAAGTGCCCTGCTAGGGTTTTCCTGTGTATAACTGGTGGGTTCAGGTTTTTTTTTTTCTTTTATGGTTCAAGTTAGATTTTATTCCTCTTTTATGTATTTATAGATATAAGCATGGAAATAATTCATTCCTATAAATACATCTGTGTGATGAGAAGAATTTTTTTCTGTTTTATTTTTAAATTTTATTTTTTAAAATTTTGAAATTTAATTTTATTTATGTTTTTAAACAGCACATTATTATTAGTTATGTATTTTATGAATATACATGTATACAGGTCAATCCCAATCTCTCAACTCATCCCACCACCACCACCCCATGGCTTCCCACACTTGGTGTCCATACGTTTGTTCTCTACCTCTGTGTCTCTATTTCTTCCCTGCAAACCAGTTCATCTGTACCATTTTTAGGCTCCACATATATGCATTAATATACAATATTTGTTTTCCTCTTTCTGACTTACTTCATTCTGTATGACAGTCTCTCGATCCATCGATGTCTCTACAAATGACCCAGTTTCATTCCTTTTAATGGCCGAGTAATATTCCATTTTATATATGTACCACATCTTTATCCATTCATCTGTCTGTGGGCATTTAGGTTGCTTCCATTACCTGGCTATTGTAAATAGTGCTGCAACGAACACTGTGGTGAATGTGCCTTTTTGAAATACGGTTTTCTCTGGGTATATGCCCTGAAGTGGGATTGGTGGATCAGATGGTAATTCGATTTCTAATATTTTTAAGGAAACTCCATACTGATCTCCATAGTGACTGTATCAATTTACATTCCCACCAATAGTGGAAGAGGGCTCCTTTTGTCCACAACCTCCACAGAATTGGTTGTTTGTAGATTTTCTGATGATTCCGATTCTAACAGGTGTGAGGTGATACCTCATTGTAGTTTTGATTTGCATTTCTCTAATAATTAGTGCTGTTGAGCAGCTTTTCATGTGCGTCTTGGCCATCTCTGTGTCTCCTTTGAAGAAACGTCTCTTTAGATCTTCTGCCCATTTTTTTTGGGTTGTTTGTTTTTTTTAATATTAAGCTGCATGAGCTGTTTATATATATTGGAGATTAAACCTCTGTCCATTGATTCGTCTGCAACGATTTTCGCCCATTCTGAGGGATGCCTTTTTCCATTCCCGTGATTTTTAACAAAAAAGGAAAGAAAGGAAAAGAAGCAGAACACTAATGTGCGTAAAATATGCCTAATGAAATGGTCGTTTTGAAATATGGACGTCCTTTGAATTTTTTGGTCGATATGTGACCCAAGGATTTGTTTTCAGGGCAGGTGTCATTTACAGGCCTGCAATGATTTTGAATATCAACTGACCATAAGCATTGGGATTAATCGGCTGTTGTGTGAAACGGACACAAAGTGGCAGCAGTTCACCCTTACCAAATCTGGTTACTAGGGCAAGAGAGCCTCAGTGGAAGTGGTGTTCAAGATTGGAGTTTAGAATGGAATGTGCCAGGAGAAAGCCCCTCACTTTGTCTCACTACTTCTTGTTCGTGTTTTTAAATTAATTTTTTATTTTTTATTACAGCAAGTTTGATTACAATGTTTGGCTTGTTGTAGGTGTGGAAGATGTGGTTCTTTTACACATATACAGATGTCTGTTTTTCCTGGGATCCTTTTCCCATGTACGTTATGACAAAATGTTGAGTAGTCCTCTCTTGGTATTCTGTAGGTCTTTGGTGATTATATATGTCACCTGTGTTTGTATATGTCTGTTAACCCCGATATCGTAATGAAACCAATCCTCACACCTTTCCATTGGTGAACCATAAGTTTGTTTAATGAATCTGTGATTGCTCTTCTCCGTGGAAATATCTGCCCTGGTATCCATTTTTAGGTAACACCTATAAGTGATATGATATGATATGTGTCTTCCACTTTCTGACTTACTACAAGTCACGTGATTACTTCTAGACTCATCTACGGTGCTGCAAATGGCATTGTGTCCGTTTTTCCCTTGGCTTCTCTTCTGCCTTAGCGGGGTTCATTTTCAACAATGTGATTCCCTGAGGGTTGTGGATTAGCTGACCTGGGCAGCCTTACCCTGCCGGCCCGCCCTCCCCTGGTGTGCCTCGTTGAGGTCAATATAAACAGCGCTCCAGGCAGCAATAGCCCCTGAAGCTGTGCCTGACTCCATATTCTCTGCCCCATCAGCAGTCTCGGGGCTGTGCTGGTGGGAGGGAGTGAGGGGCCACAGCTTTGTGGGTGGCCCGGTGTGAGTGGGGTTCTGCTGGCCTTTCTGCAGGAGTTGCCAGGCTGCCGCCTGTAAAGAAGAGGTTGTGTCACCCATACTTTCCGCTGGAATTTCTCTTCGGACAGAGGTGAGGAAGGAAAAAAGCAGTGGGGGCCGGGACAGGAGGGGTATCTCAGGCAGGGCAATGGAAAGCTTCTGGAAGAGCGCCCGGGGACAGGACCACCCTGGCTGGCCTGCAGGCACCAAGTTGGCCTGCGTGCTGTCGCTGGTGTGGCTCCACGGTCCTTCCTCTAGGCTTTCAAGCCCTTGTATATATTTAGGTGTTTTACCTGGAAAGGGTGGGAACAGTTCAGCAGTAGCTGGCCTGGGGCTCAGCTCACGTTTACTCACAGATGCCTCGGCATGGTCCCCCAGCTTTTCAATGAGGACGCTCCTTGAGTGGGGGGTGGGTTGATGGCTGTATGGGAGATGGTTCCCCACCTATGACCAATTTCAAAATTGTTTACCACTGGAGCAAGTGCCCTGATAGGGTTTTCCTCTGTATAACTCGTGGGTTCAGGTTTTTTTTTCTTTTATGGTTCAAGTTAGATTTTATTCCCCTTTTATGTATTTATAGATATAAGCATGGAAATAATTCACTCCTATAAATACATCTGTGTGACGGGAAGAACTTTTTTCTGTTTTATTTTTAAATTTTATTTTTTAAAATTTTGAAATTTAATTTTATTTATTTTTTTATACAGCACGTTATTATTAGTTATGAATTTTATGCATATACATGTATACAGCTCAATCCTAATCTCCCAACTCATTCCACCACCACCACCCCATGGCTTCCCACACTTGGTGTCCATACGTTTGTTCTCTACCTCTGTGTCTCTATTTCTTCCCTGCAAACCAGTTCATCTGTACCATTTTTAGGCTCCACATATATGCATTAATATACAATATTTGTTTTCCTCTTTCTGACTTACTTCATTCTGTATGACAGTCTCTCGATCCATCGATGTCTCTACAAATGACCCAGTTTCATTCCTTTTTATGGCCGAGTCATATTCCATTTTATATATGTACCACATCTTTATCCATTCATCTGTCTGTGGGCATTTAGGTTGCTTCCATTACCTGGCTATTGTAAATAGTGCTGCAACGAACATTGTGGTGAATGTGCCTTTTTGAAATACGGTTTTCTCTGGGTATATGCCCAGAAGTGGGATTGCTGGATCAGATGGTAATTCTATTTCTAGTTATTTTAAGGAAACTCCATACTGTTCTCCAAAGTGACTGTATCAATTTACATTCCCACCAATAGTGGAAGAGGCCTCCTTTTGTCCACACCCTCCCCAGAATTGGTTGTTTGTAGATTTTCTGATGATGCCGATTCTAACAGGTGTGAGGTGATACCTCATTGTAATTTTGATTTGCATTTCTCTAATAATTAGTGCTGTTGAGCAGCTTTTCATGGGCGTCTTGGCCATCTCTGTGTCTTCTTTGAAGAAACGCCTCTTTAGATCTTCTGCCCATTTTTGTATTGGTTTGTTTGTTTTTTTAATATTAGGCTGCATGAGCTGTTTATATATATTGGAGATTACACCTCTGTCCATTGATTCGTCTGCAACGATTTTCGCCCATCCTGAGGGATGCCTTTTTCCATTCCCGTGTTTTTTAACAAAAAAGGAAAGAAAGGAAAAGAAGCAGAACACTAATGTGCGTAAAATATGCCTTTTGAAACGGTCGTTTTGAAATATGGACGTCCTTTGAATTTTTTTGTCGATATGTGACCCCAGGATTTGTTTTCAGGGCAGGTGTCATTTACAGGCCTGCAATGATTTTGAATATCAACTGACCATTAGCGTTGGGATTAAAGCTGCTGTTGTGTGAAACGGCCACAAGGTGGCAGCAGTTCACCCTTACCAAATCTGGTTACTAGGGCAAGAGAGCCTCAGTGGAAGTGGTGTTCTAGATTGGAGTTTAGAATGGAATGTGCCAGGAGAAAGCCCCTCACGTTTGTCTCACTACTTCTTGTTCGTGTTTTTAATTTAATTTTTTTATTTTTTATTACAGCAAGTTTGATTACAATGTTTGGCTTCTTGTAGGTGTGGAAGATGTGGTTCTTTTACACATATACAGATGACTGATCTTCCTGGGATCCTTTTCCCATGTCCGTTATGACAGAATGTTGAGTAGTCCTCTCTTGGTATTCTGTAGGTCTTTGGTGATTATATATGTCACCTGTGTTTGCATATGTCTGTTAACCCCAATATCGTAATGAAACCAATCCTCACACCTTTCCATTGGTGAACCATAACTTTGTTTAATGAATCTGTGATTGCCCTTCTCCGTGGAAATATCTGCCCTGGTATCCATTTTTAGGTAACACCTATAAGTGATATGATATGATATGTGTCTTTCACTTTCTGACTTACTACAAGTCACGTGATTACTTCTAGACTCATCTACGGTGCGGCAAATGGCATTGTGTCCTTTTTTTCCTTGGCATCTCTTCTGCCTTAGCGGGGTCCATTTTCAACAATGTGATTCCCTGAGGGTTGTGGATTAGCTGACCTGGGCAGCCTTACCCTGCAGGCCCGCCCTCCCCAGCTGTGCCTCGTTGAGGTCAATATAAACAGAGCTCCAGGCAGCAATAGCCCCTGAAGCTGTGCCTGACTCCATATTCTCTGCCCCGTCAGCAGTCTCGGGGCTGTGCTGGTGGGAGGGAGTGAGGGGCCACAGCTTTGTTGGTGGCCCGGTGTGAGTGGGGTTCTGCTGGCCTTTCTGAAGGAGTTGCCAGGCTGCCCCCTGTAAAGAAGAGGTTGTGTCACCCATACCTTCCGCTGGAATTTCTCTCCGGACAGAGGTGAGGAAGGAAAAAAGCAGTGGGGGCCGGGACAGGAGGGGTATCTCAGGTAGGGCAATGGAAAGCTTCTGGAAGAGCGCCCGGGGCCAGGACCACCCTGGCTGGCCTGCAGGCACCAAGTTGGCCTGCGTGCTGTCGCTGGTGTGGCTCCACGGTCCTTCCTCTAGGCTTTCAAGCCCTTGTACATATTCAGGTGTTTTACCTGGAAAGGGTGGGAACAGTTCAGCAGCAGCTGGCCTGGGGCTCAGCTCACGTTTACTCACAGATACCTCGGCACGGTCCCCCAGCTTTGCAATGAGGACGCTCCTTGCTTGGGGGGTGGGTTGCTGGCTGTATGGGAGATGATTCCCCACCTCTGACCAATTTCAGAATTGTTTACCACTGGAGCAAGTGCCCTGCTAGGGTTTTCCTGTGTATAACTGGTGGGTTCAGGTTTTTTTTTTTCTTTTATGGTTCAAGTTAGATTTTATTCCTCTTTTATGTATTTATAGATATAAGCATGGAAATAATTCATTCCTATAAATACATCTGTGTGATGAGAAGAATTTTTTTCTGTTTTATTTTTAAATTTTATTTTTTAAAATTTTGAAATTTAATTTTATTTATGTTTTTAAACAGCACATTATTATTAGTTATGTATTTTATGAATATACATGTATACAGGTCAATCCCAATCTCTCAACTCATCCCACCACCACCACCCCATGGCTTCCCACACTTGGTGTCCATACGTTTGTTCTCTACCTCTGTGTCTCTATTTCTTCCCTGCAAACCAGTTCATCTGTACCATTTTTAGGCTCCACATATATGCATTAATATACAATATTTGTTTTCCTCTTTCTGACTTACTTCATTCTGTATGACAGTCTCTCGATCCATCGATGTCTCTACAAATGACCCAGTTTCATTCCTTTTAATGGCCGAGTAATATTCCATTTTATATATGTACCACATCTTTATCCATTCATCTGTCTGTGGGCATTTAGGTTGCTTCCATTACCTGGCTATTGTAAATAGTGCTGCAACGAACACTGTGGTGAATGTGCCTTTTTGAAATACGGTTTTCTCTGGGTATATGCCCTGAAGTGGGATTGGTGGATCAGATGGTAATTCGATTTCTAATATTTTTAAGGAAACTCCATACTGATCTCCATAGTGACTGTATCAATTTACATTCCCACCAATAGTGGAAGAGGGCTCCTTTTGTCCACAACCTCCACAGAATTGGTTGTTTGTAGATTTTCTGATGATTCCGATTCTAACAGGTGTGAGGTGATACCTCATTGTAGTTTTGATTTGCATTTCTCTAATAATTAGTGCTGTTGAGCAGCTTTTCATGTGCGTCTTGGCCATCTCTGTGTCTCCTTTGAAGAAACGTCTCTTTAGATCTTCTGCCCATTTTTTTTGGGTTGTTTGTTTTTTTTAATATTAAGCTGCATGAGCTGTTTATATATATTGGAGATTAAACCTCTGTCCATTGATTCGTCTGCAACGATTTTCGCCCATTCTGAGGGATGCCTTTTTCCATTCCCGTGATTTTTAACAAAAAAGGAAAGAAAGGAAAAGAAGCAGAACACTAATGTGCGTAAAATATGCCTAATGAAATGGTCGTTTTGAAATATGGACGTCCTTTGAATTTTTTGGTCGATATGTGACCCAAGGATTTGTTTTCAGGGCAGGTGTCATTTACAGGCCTGCAATGATTTTGAATATCAACTGACCATAAGCATTGGGATTAATCGGCTGTTGTGTGAAACGGACACAAAGTGGCAGCAGTTCACCCTTACCAAATCTGGTTACTAGGGCAAGAGAGCCTCAGTGGAAGTGGTGTTCAAGATTGGAGTTTAGAATGGAATGTGCCAGGAGAAAGCCCCTCACTTTGTCTCACTACTTCTTGTTCGTGTTTTTAAATTAATTTTTTATTTTTTATTACAGCAAGTTTGATTACAATGTTTGGCTTGTTGTAGGTGTGGAAGATGTGGTTCTTTTACACATATACAGATGTCTGTTTTTCCTGGGATCCTTTTCCCATGTACGTTATGACAAAATGTTGAGTAGTCCTCTCTTGGTATTCTGTAGGTCTTTGGTGATTATATATGTCACCTGTGTTTGTATATGTCTGTTAACCCCGATATCGTAATGAAACCAATCCTCACACCTTTCCATTGGTGAACCATAAGTTTGTTTAATGAATCTGTGATTGCTCTTCTCCGTGGAAATATCTGCCCTGGTATCCATTTTTAGGTAACACCTATAAGTGATATGATATGATATGTGTCTTCCACTTTCTGACTTACTACAAGTCACGTGATTACTTCTAGACTCATCTACGGTGCTGCAAATGGCATTGTGTCCGTTTTTCCCTTGGCTTCTCTTCTGCCTTAGCGGGGTTCATTTTCAACAATGTGATTCCCTGAGGGTTGTGGATTAGCTGACCTGGGCAGCCTTACCCTGCCGGCCCGCCCTCCCCTGGTGTGCCTCGTTGAGGTCAATATAAACAGCGCTCCAGGCAGCAATAGCCCCTGAAGCTGTGCCTGACTCCATATTCTCTGCCCCATCAGCAGTCTCGGGGCTGTGCTGGTGGGAGGGAGTGAGGGGCCACAGCTTTGTGGGTGGCCCGGTGTGAGTGGGGTTCTGCTGGCCTTTCTGCAGGAGTTGCCAGGCTGCCGCCTGTAAAGAAGAGGTTGTGTCACCCATACTTTCCGCTGGAATTTCTCTTCGGACAGAGGTGAGGAAGGAAAAAAGCAGTGGGGGCCGGGACAGGAGGGGTATCTCAGGCAGGGCAATGGAAAGCTTCTGGAAGAGCGCCCGGGGACAGGACCACCCTGGCTGGCCTGCAGGCACCAAGTTGGCCTGCGTGCTGTCGCTGGTGTGGCTCCACGGTCCTTCCTCTAGGCTTTCAAGCCCTTGTATATATTTAGGTGTTTTACCTGGAAAGGGTGGGAACAGTTCAGCAGTAGCTGGCCTGGGGCTCAGCTCACGTTTACTCACAGATGCCTCGGCATGGTCCCCCAGCTTTTCAATGAGGACGCTCCTTGAGTGGGGGGTGGGTTGATGGCTGTATGGGAGATGGTTCCCCACCTATGACCAATTTCAGAATTGTTTACCACTGGAGCAAGTGCCCTGATAGGGTTTTCCTCTGTATAACTCGTGGGTTCAGGTTTTTTTTTCTTTTATGGTTCAAGTTAGATTTTATTCCCCTTTTATGTATTTATAGATATAAGCATGGAAATAATTCACTCCTATAAATACATCTGTGTGACGGGAAGAACTTTTTTCTGTTTTATTTTTAAATTTTATTTTTTAAAATTTTGAAATTTAATTTTATTTATTTTTTTATACAGCACGTTATTATTAGTTATGAATTTTATGCATATACATGTATACAGCTCAATCCTAATCTCCCAACTCATTCCACCACCACCACCCCATGGCTTCCCACACTTGGTGTCCATACGTTTGTTCTCTACCTCTGTGTCTCTATTTCTTCCCTGCAAACCAGTTCATCTGTACCATTTTTAGGCTCCACATATATGCATTAATATACAATATTTGTTTTCCTCTTTCTGACTTACTTCATTCTGTATGACAGTCTCTCGATCCATCGATGTCTCTACAAATGACCCAGTTTCATTCCTTTTTATGGCCGAGTCATATTCCATTTTATATATGTACCACATCTTTATCCATTCATCTGTCTGTGGGCATTTAGGTTGCTTCCATTACCTGGCTATTGTAAATAGTGCTGCAACGAACATTGTGGTGAATGTGCCTTTTTGAAATACGGTTTTCTCTGGGTATATGCCCAGAAGTGGGATTGCTGGATCAGATGGTAATTCTATTTCTAGTTATTTTAAGGAAACTCCATACTGTTCTCCAAAGTGACTGTATCAATTTACATTCCCACCAATAGTGGAAGAGGCCTCCTTTTGTCCACACCCTCCCCAGAATTGGTTGTTTGTAGATTTTCTGATGATGCCGATTCTAACAGGTGTGAGGTGATACCTCATTGTAATTTTGATTTGCATTTCTCTAATAATTAGTGCTGTTGAGCAGCTTTTCATGGGCGTCTTGGCCATCTCTGTGTCTTCTTTGAAGAAACGCCTCTTTAGATCTTCTGCCCATTTTTGTATTGGTTTGTTTGTTTTTTTAATATTAGGCTGCATGAGCTGTTTATATATATTGGAGATTACACCTCTGTCCATTGATTCGTCTGCAACGATTTTCGCCCATCCTGAGGGATGCCTTTTTCCATTCCCGTGTTTTTTAACAAAAAAGGAAAGAAAGGAAAAGAAGCAGAACACTAATGTGCGTAAAATATGCCTTTTGAAACGGTCGTTTTGAAATATGGACGTCCTTTGAATTTTTTTGTCGATATGTGACCCCAGGATTTGTTTTCAGGGCAGGTGTCATTTACAGGCCTGCAATGATTTTGAATATCAACTGACCATTAGCGTTGGGATTAAAGCTGCTGTTGTGTGAAACGGCCACAAGGTGGCAGCAGTTCACCCTTACCAAATCTGGTTACTAGGGCAAGAGAGCCTCAGTGGAAGTGGTGTTCTAGATTGGAGTTTAGAATGGAATGTGCCAGGAGAAAGCCCCTCACGTTTGTCTCACTACTTCTTGTTCGTGTTTTTAATTTAATTTTTTTATTTTTTATTACAGCAAGTTTGATTACAATGTTTGGCTTCTTGTAGGTGTGGAAGATGTGGTTCTTTTACACATATACAGATGACTGATCTTCCTGGGATCCTTTTCCCATGTCCGTTATGACAGAATGTTGAGTAGTCCTCTCTTGGTATTCTGTAGGTCTTTGGTGATTATATATGTCACCTGTGTTTGCATATGTCTGTTAACCCCAATATCGTAATGAAACCAATCCTCACACCTTTCCATTGGTGAACCATAACTTTGTTTAATGAATCTGTGATTGCCCTTCTCCGTGGAAATATCTGCCCTGGTATCCATTTTTAGGTAACACCTATAAGTGATATGATATGATATGTGTCTTTCACTTTCTGACTTACTACAAGTCACGTGATTACTTCTAGACTCATCTACGGTGCGGCAAATGGCATTGTGTCCTTTTTTTCCTTGGCATCTCTTCTGCCTTAGCGGGGTCCATTTTCAACAATGTGATTCCCTGAGGGTTGTGGATTAGCTGACCTGGGCAGCCTTACCCTGCAGGCCCGCCCTCCCCAGCTGTGCCTCGTTGAGGTCAATATAAACAGAGCTCCAGGCAGCAATAGCCCCTGAAGCTGTGCCTGACTCCATATTCTCTGCCCCATCAGCAGCCTCGGGGCTGTGCTGGTGGGAAGGAGTGAGGGGCCACAGCTTTGTGGGTGGCCCGGTGTGAGTGGGGTCCTGCTGGCCTTTCTGCAGGAGTTGCCAGGCTGCCACCTGTAAAGAAGAGGATGTGTCACCCATACCTTCCGCTGGAATTTCTCTCCGGACAGAGGTGAGGAAGGAAAAAAGCAGTGGGGGCCGGGACAGGAGGGGTATCTCAGGAAGGGCAATGGAAAGCTTCTGAAAGAGCGCCAGGGTCCAGGACCACCATGGCTGGCCTGCAGGCACCAAGTTGTCCTGCGTGCTGTCGCTGGTGTGGCTCCACAGTCCTTCCTCTTGGGTTTCAAGCCCTTGTACATATTCAGGTGTTTTACCTGGAAAGGGTGGGGACAGTTCAGCAGCAGCTGGCCTGGGGCTCAGCTCACTTTTACTCACAGATGCCTCGGCACGGTACCCCAGCTTTGCAATGAGGACGCTCCTTGCGTGGGGGGTGGGTTGCTGGCTGTATGGGAGAGGGTTCCCCACCTCTGACCAATTTCAGAATTGTTTACCGCTGGAGCAAGTGCCGTGATAGGGTTTTCCTCTGTATAACTCGTGGGTTCACTTTTTTCTTCTTTTATCGTTCAAGTTAGATTTTATTCCTCTTTTATGTATTTATAGATATAAGCATGGAAATAATTCATTCCTATAAATACATCTGTGTGACGGGAAGAACTTTTTTCTGTTTTATTTTTAAATTTTATTTTTTAAAATTTTGAAATTTAATTTTATTTATTTTTTTATACAGCACGTTATTATTAGTTATGTATTTTATGCATATACATGTATACAGGTCAATCCCAAACTCCCAACTCATCCCACCACCACCACCCTATGGCTTCCCACACTTGGTGTCCATACGTTTGTTCTCTACCTCTAAGTCTCTATTTCTTCCCTGCAAACCAGTTCATCTGTACCATTTTTAGGCTCCACATATATGCATTAATATACAATATTTGTTTTCCTCTTTCTGACTTACTTCATTCTGTATGACAGTCTCTCGATCCATCGATGTCTCTACAAATGACCCAGTTTCATTCCTTTTTATGGCCAAGTAATATTCCATTTTATATATGTACCACATCTTTATCCATTCATCTGTCTGTGGGCATTTAGGTTGCTTCCATTACCTGGCTATTGTAAATAGTGCTGCAACGAACATTGTGGTGAATGTGCCTTTTTGAAATTCGGTTTTCTCTGGGTATATGCCCAGAAGTGCGATTGCTGGATCAGATGGTAATTCTATTTCTAATTTTTTTAAGGAAACTCCATACTGTTCTCCAAAGTGACTGTATCAATTTACATTCCCACCAATAGTGGAAGAGGCCTCCTTTTGTCCACACCCTCCCCAGAATTGGTTGTTTGTAGATTTTCTGATGATGCCGATTCTAACCGGTGTGAGGTGATACCTCATTGTAGTTTTGATTTGCATTTCTCTACTAATTAGTGCTGTTGAGCAGCTTTTCATGTGCGTCTTGGCCATCTCTGTGTCTCCTTTGAAGAAACGTCTCTTTAGATCTTCTGCCCATTTTTTTGGGTTGTTTGTTTTTTTAATATTAAGCTGCATGATCTGTTTATATATATTGGAGATTACACCTTTGTCCATTGATTCGTCTGCAACGATTTTCGCCCATTCTGAGGGATGCCTTTTTCCATTCCCGTGTTTTTTAACAAAAAAGGAAACAAAGGAAAAGAAGCAGAACACTAATGTGCGTAAAATATGCCTTTTGAAACGGTCGTTTTTAAATATGGACGTCCTTTGAATTTTTTGGTCGATATGTGACCCCAGGATTTGTTTTCAGGGCAGGTGTCATTTACAGGCCTGCAATGATTTTGAATATCAACTGACCATTAGCGCTGGGATTGAAGCTGCTGTTGTGTGAAACGGCCACAAGGTGGCAGCAGTTCACCCTTACCAAATCTGGTTACTAGGGCAAGAGAGCCTCAGTGGAAGTGGTGTTCTAGATTGGAGTTTAGAATGGAATGTGCCAGGAGAAAGCCCCTCACGTTTGTCTCACTACTTCTTGTTCGTGTTTTTAATTTATTTTTTTTTTATTTTTTATTACAGCAAGTTTGATTACAATGTTTGGCTTGTTGTAGGTGTGGAAGATGTGGTTCTTTTACACATATACAGATGTCTGTTCTTCCTGGGATCCTTTTCCCATGTACGTTATAACAGAATGTTGAGTACTCCTCTCTTGGTATTCTGTAGGTCTTTGGTGATTATATATGTCTCCTGTGTTTGTATATGTCTGTTAATCCCGATATCGTAATGAAACCAATCTTCACACCTTTCCATTGGTGAACCATAAGTTTGTTTAATGAATCTGTGATTGCCCCTCTCCGTGGAAATATCTGCCCTGGTATCCATTTTTAGGTAACACCTCTAAGTGATATGATATGATATGTGTCTTTCACTTTCTGACTTACTACAAGTCACGTGATTACTTCTACACTCATCTACGGTGCTGCAAATGGCATTGTGTCCTTTTTTCCCTTGGCTTCTCTTCTGCCTTAGCGGGGTCCATTTTCAACAATGTGATTCCCTGAGGGTTGTGGATTAGCTGACCTGGGCAGCCTTACCCTGCCGGCCCGCCCTCCCCAGGTGTGCCTCATTGAGGTCAATATAAACAGCGCTCCAGGCAGCAATAGCCCCTGAAGCTGTGCCTGACACCATATTCTCTGCCTCGTGAGCAGTCTCGGGGCTGTGCTGGTGGGAGGGAGTGAGGGGCCACAGCTTTGTGGGTGGCCCGGTGTGAGTGGGGTTCTGCTGGCCTTTCTGCAGGAGATGCCAGGCTGCTGCCTGTAAAGAAGAGGATGTGTCACCCATACCTTCAGATGGAATTTCTCTCCGGACAGAGGTGAGCAAGGAAAAAAGCAGTGGGGGCCGGGACAGGAGGGGTATCTCAGGCAGGGCAATGGAAAGCTTCTGGAAGAGCGCCAGGGTCCAGGACCACACTGGCTGGCCTGCAGGCACCAAGTTGCCATGCGTGCTGTCACTGGTGTGGCTCCACAGTCCTTCCTCTAGGCTTTCAAGCCCTTGTACATATTCAGGTGTTTTACCTGGAAAGGTTGGGAACAGTTCAGCAGCAGCTGTCCTGGGGCTCAGCTCACGTTTACTCACAGATGCCTCGGCACGGTCCCCCAGCTTTGCAATGAGGACGCTCCTTGCGTGGGGGGTGGGTTGCTGGCTGTATGGGAGATGGTTCCCCACCTCTGACCAATTTCAGAATTGTTTACCGCTGGAGCAATTGTGCCCTGATAGGGTTTTCCTCTGTATAACTCGTGGGTTCAGGTTTTTTTTTTTCTTTTATAGTTCCAGTTAGATTATATTCCTCTTTTATGTATTTATAGATATAAGCATTGTAATAATTCATTCCTATAAATACATCTGTGTGACAGAAGAAATTTTTTCTGTTTTATTGTTAAATTCTATTTTTTTTAAATTTTGAAATATAATTTTATTTATGTTTTTATACAGCAGGTTTTTATTAGTTATGTATTTTATGCATATATATGTATACAGGTCAATCCAAATCTCCCAACTCATCCCACCACCACCACCCCATGGTTTCCCACACTTGGTGTCCATACGTTTGTCCTCTACCTCTGTGTCTCTATTTCTTCCCTGCAAACTAGTTCATCTGTACCATTTTTTTAGGTTCCCATATATGCATTAATATACAATATTTGTTTTCTGCTTTCTGACTTACTTCATTCTGTATGACAGTCTCTCGATCCATCGATGTCTCTATAAATGACCCAGTTTCATTCCTTTTTATGGCCGAGTAATATTCCATTTTATATATGTACCACATCTTTATCCATTCATCTGTCTGTGGGCATTTAGGTTGCTTCCATTACCTGGCTATTGTAAATAGTGCTGCAATGAACATTGTGGTGAATGTGCGTTTTTGATTTACGGTTTTCTCTGGGTATATGCCCAGAAGTGGGATTGCTGGATCAGATGGTAATTCTATTTCTAGTTTTTTTAAGGAAACTCCATACTGTTCTCCATAGTGACTGTATCAATTTACATTCCCACCAATAGTGGAAGAGGCCTCCTTTTGTCCACACCCTCCCCAGAATTGGTTGTTTGTAGATTTTCTGATGATGCCGATTCTAACCGGTGTGAGGTGATACCTCATTGTAGTTTTGATTTGCATTTCTCTAATAATTAGTGCTGTTGAGCAGCTTTTCATGTGCGTCTTGGCCATCTCTGTGTCTCCTTTGAAGAAATGTCTCTTTAGATCTTCTGCCCATTTTTGTATTGGGTTGTTTGTTTTTTTAATATTAAGCTGCATGAGCTGTTTATATATATTGGAGATTAAACCTCTGTCCATTGATTCGTTTGCAACGATTTTCGCCCATTCTGAGGGATGCCTTTTTCCATTCCCGTGTTTTTTAACAAAAAAAGGAAAGAAAGGAAAAGAAGCAGAACACTAATGTGCGTAAAATATGCCTTTTGAAACGGTCGTTTTGAAATATGGACGTCCTTTGAATTTTTTGGTCGATATGTGACCCCAGGATTTGTTTTCAGGGCAGGTGTCATTTACAGGCCTGCAATGATTTTGAATATCAACTGACCATTAGCACTGGGATTAAAGCTGCTGTTGTGTGAAACGGCCACAAGGTGGCAGCAGTTCTCCCTTACCAAATCTGGTTACTAGGGCAAGAGAGCCTCAGTGGAAGTGGTGTTCTAGATTGGAATTTAGAATGGAATGTGCCAGGAGAAAGCCCCTCAAGTTTGTCTCACTACTTCTTGTTCGTGTTTTTAATTTAATTTTTTATATTTTTTATTACAGCAAGTTTGATTACAATGTTTGGCTTGTTGTAGGTGTGGTAGATGTGGTTCTTTTACACATATACAGATGTCTGTTCTTCCTGGGATCCTTTTCCCATGTACGTTATGACAGAGTTAAGTAGTCCTCTCTTGGTATTCTGTAGGTCTTTGGTGATTATATATGTCACCTGTGTTTGTATATGTGTGTTAACGCCGATATCGTAATAAAACCAATCCTCACACCTTTCCATTGGTGAACCATAAGTTTGTTTAATGAATCTGTGATTGCCCTTCTCCGTGGAAATATCTGCCCTGCTATCCATTTTTAGGTAACACCTATAAGTGATATGATATGATATGTGTCTTTCACTTTCTGACTTACTACAAGTCACGTGATTACTTCTAGACTCATCTACGGGGCTGCAAATGGCATTGTGTCCTTTTTTTCCTTGGCTCCTCTTCTGCCTTAGCGAGGTCCATTTTCAACAATGTGATTCCCTGAGGGTTGTGGATTAGCTGACCTGGGTAGCCTTACCCTGCCGGCCCGCCCTCCCCAGGTGTGCCTCGTTGAGGTCAATATAAACAGAGCTCCAGGCAGCAATAGCCACTGAATCTGTGCCTGACTCCATATTCTCTGCCCCATCAGCAGTCTCCGGGCTGTGCTGGTGGGAGGGAGAGAGGTGCCACAGCTTTGTGGGTGGCCCGGTGTGAGTGGGGTTCTGCTGGCCTTTCTGCAGGAGTTGCCAGGCTGCCGCCTGTAAAGAAGAGGATGTGTCACCCATACCTTCCCCTGGAATTTCTCTCCGGACAGAGGTGAGGAAGGAAAAAAGCAGTGGGGGCCGGGACAGGAGGGGTATCACAGGCAGGGCAATGGAAACCTTCTGGAGGAGCGCCCGGTCCAGGACCACCCTGGCTGGCCTGCAGGCACCAAGTTGGCCTGCGTGCTGTCACTGGTGTGGCTCCACGGTCCTTCCTCTAGGCTTTCAAGCCCTTGTACATATTCAGGTGTTTTACCTGGAAAGGTTGGGAACAGTTCAGCAGCAGCTGGCCTGGGGCTCAGCTCACGTTTACTCACAGATGCCTCGGCACGGTCCCCCAGCTTTGCAATGAGGACGCTCCTTGCGTGGGGGTTGGGTTGCTGACTGTATGGGAGATGGTTCCCCACCTCTGACCAATTTCAGAATTCTTTACCGCTGGAGCAATTGTGCCCTGATAGGGTTTTCCTCTGTATAACTCGTGGGTTCAGATTTTTTTTCTTTTATGGTTCAAGTTAGATTTTATTCCTCTTTTATGTATTTATAGATATAAGCATGGAAATAATTCATTCCTATAAATACATCTGTGTGACGGGAAGAACTTTTTTCTGTTTTATTGTTAAATTCTATTTTTTTTAAATTTTGAAATATAATTTTATTTATTTTTTTTATACAGCACGTTATTATTAGTTATGTATTTTATGCATATATATGTATTCAGGTCAATCCCAATCTCCCAACTCATCCTACCCCCACCACCCCATGGCTTCCCACACTTGTTGTCCATACGTTTGTTCTCTACCTCTGTGTCTCTATTTCTTCCCTGCAAACCAGTTCATCTGTACCATTTTTTAGGCTCCACATATATGCATTTATATACAATATTTGTTTTCCGCTTTCTGACTTACTTCATTCTGTATAACAGTCTCTCGATCCATCGATGTCTCTACAAATGACCCAGTTTCATTACTTTTTATGGCCGAGTAATATTCCATTTATATATGTACCACATCTTTATCCATTCATCTGTCTGTGGGCTTTTAGGTTGCTTCCATTACCTGGCTATTGTAAATAGTGCTGCAGTGAACATTGTGGTGAATGTGCCTTTTTGAAATAAGGTTTTCTCTGGGTATATGCCCAGAAGTGGGATTGCTGGATCAGATGGTAATTCTATTTCTAGTTTTTTTAAGGAAACTCCATACTGTTCTCCATAGTGACTGTATCAAGTTACATTCCCACCAATAGTGGAAGAGGGCTCCTTTTGTCCACACCATCCCCAGAATTGGTTGTTTGTAGATTTCCTGATGATGCCGATTCTAACAGGTGTGAGGTGATACCTCATTGTAGTTTTGATTTGCATTTCTCTAATAATTAGTGCTGTTGAGCAGCTTTTCATGTGCGTCTTGGCCATCTCTGTGTCTCCTTTGAAGAAACGTCTCTTTAGATCTTCTGCCCATTTTTGTATTGGGTTGTTTGTTTTTTTAATATTAAGCTGCATGAGCTGTTTATATATATTGGAGATTAAACCTCTGTCCATTGATTCGTTTGCAACGATTTTCGCCCATTCTGAGGGATGCCTTTTTCCATTCCCGTGTTTTTTAACAAAAAAAGGAAAGAAAGGAAAAGAAGCAGAACACTAATGTGCGTAAAATATGCCTTTTGAAACGGTCGTTTTGAAATATGGACGTCCTTTGAATTTTTTGGTCGATATGTGACCCCAGGATTTGTTTTCAGGGCAGGTGTCATTTACAGGCCTGCAATGATTCTGAATATCAACTGACCATTAGCACTGGGATTAAAGCTGCTGTTGTGTGAAACGGCCACAAGGTGGCAGCAGTTCTCCCTTACCAAATCTGGTTACTAGGGCAAGAGAGCCTCAGTGGAAGTGGTGTTCTAGATTGGAATTTAGAATGGAATGTGCCAGGAGAAAGCCCCTCAAGTTTGTCTCACTACTTCTTGTTTGTGTTTTTAATTTAATTTTTTATTTTTTATTACAGCAAGTTTGATTACAATGTTTGGCTTGTTGTAGGTGTGGAAGATGTGGTTCTTTTACACATATACAGATGTCTGTTCTTCCTGGGATCCTTTTCCCATGTACGTTATGACAGAATGTTGAGTAGTCCTCTCTTGGTATTCTGTAGGTCTTTGGTGATTATATATGTCACCTGTGTTTGTATATCTGTGTTAACGCCGATATCGTAATGAAACCAATCCTCACACCTTTCCATTGGTGAACCATAAGTTTGTTTAATGAATCTGTGATTGCCCTTCTCCGTGGAAATATCTGCCCTGGTATCCATTTTTAGGTAACACCTATAAGTGATATGATATGATATGTGTCTTTCACTTTCTGACTTACTACAAGTCACGTGATTATTTCTAGACTCATCTACGGTGCTGCAAATGGCACCGTGTCCTTTTTTCCCTTGGCTTCTCTTCTGCCTTAGCGAGGTCCATTTTCACCAATGTGATTTCCTGAGGGTTGTGGATTAGCTGACATGGGTAGCCTTACCCTGCCGGCCCGCCCTCCCCTGGTGTGCCTCGTCAGGCTATATGCTGACACACCGGTCAGTGCCAGCGTATGGGTCACGAGTAGGCTATGGCTTGGGGGTAAGCTGTAGGGCTGGTGGTGGGTTTCCGTTCCGGACTAGGGTTAGGGTTAGGTAACGGCAAGGCTTAGGGCACATGTGAGGGTACGGAAACGAGTGAGGGTCCGGCTACGTGCTGACGCACGGGTCAGTGCCAGCGTATGGGCCAGGATTAGGCTACGGCGTAGTGTAAGGTGTAGGGCTGGTGGTGGGTTTCTGTGATGGCCTAGGGTTAGGGTTAAGGAACGGCAAGGCTTAGGGCACAGGTGATGGTACGGAAACGTGGGAGGGTCAGGCTAAGTGCTGACGCACGGCTCAGTGCCAGCGTACGGGCCAGGAGTTGGCTACAGCGTAGGGTAGAGTTTAGGGCTGGTGGTGGGTTTCCGTTTGGGGCTAGGGTTAGGATAAGGGAACGGCAAGGCTTAGGGCACAAGTGAGGGTAGAGTAACATGGGAGTGTCAGGCTATGTGCTGAAGCACAGGTCAGTGCTCTCGTACGGGCCAGGAGTAGGCTACGGCTTGGGGTAAGGTGTAGGGCTGGTGGTGTGTTTCCATTCAGGGCTAGGGTTAGGGTTAGGGAACGGCAAGGCTTACGGCCCAGGTGATGGTACGGAAACGTGGGAGGGTCAGGCTACGTGCTGACGCATGGGTCAGTGCCAGCGTACGGGCAAGGAGTAGGCTAAGGCTTGGGGGTAAGTTGTAGGGCTGGTGGTTGGTTTTCGTTCCGGGCTAGGGTTAGGGTTAGGGAACGGCAAGGCTTAGGGCCCACGTGAGGATACGGAAACGTGGGAAGGTCAGGCTCCGTGCTGACGCACGGGTCAGTGCCAGCGTACGGGCCAGGAGTAGGCTATAGTTTGTGGGTAAGTTTTAGGCTGGTGATGGGTTTCTGTTCTGGGCTAGGGTTAGGGTTAGGGAACGGCAAGGCTTAGGGCACAGGTGAGGGTTACGGAAATGTGGGAGGGTCAGGCTACCTGCTGAATGCACGGGTCAGTGCCCGCATATGGGCCAGGAGTAGGCTACGGCATAAGGTAAGGTTTAGGGTTGGTGGTGGGTTTCCCTTCTGGGCTAGGGTTAGGGTTAGGGAACCGCAAGGCTTAGGGCACACTTGAGGGTACGGAAACGTGGGAGTTTCATTGCTATGTGGTGACGCACGCATCAGTGCCAGCGTACAGGCCAGGAGTAGGCTATGGCTTGGGGGAAAGGTGTAGGGCTGGTGGTGTGTTTCCGTTCCGGGCTATGGTTATAGTTGGGGAACGTCAAGTCTTAGGGCACAGGTGAGGCTCCGGAAACGTGGGAGGGTCAGGCTACGTGTTGACGCACGGGTCAGTGCCAGCGTACGGGCCCGGAGTAGGCTACGGTGTACGGTAAGGTGTAGGGCTGGTGGTGGGTTTCCGCTCCGGGCTAGTGTTACGGTTAGGGAACGGCAATGTTTAGGGCACATGTGAGGGTACGGCAACGTGGCAGGGTCAGGATACATTCTGAAGCATGGGTCAGTGCCAGCGTATGGACCAGGAGTAGGCTACGGCTTGGGGGTAAGTTGTAGGGCTGGTGGTGGGTTTCCGTTCAGGGCTACAGTTAGGGTTAGGGAACGGCAAAGCTTAGGGCACAGGTGAGGGTATGGAAACGTGGGAGGGTCAGGCTACGTGATGATGCACGGGTCAGTGCCAGCATACCGGCCAGGAGTAGGCTACGGCTTGGCGGTTAGGTGTAGGGCTGGTGGTGGTTTTCCGTTCCAGGCTAGGGTTAGTGTTAGGGAACAGCAAGTCTTAGGGCACAGGTGAGGGTACAGAAACGTGGGAGGGTCAGGCTACTTGCTGACGCACGGGTCAGTGCCAGCGTACGGGCCAGGAATAGGCTACGGCTTGGGGTAAGGTGTAGGGCTGGTGGTGGGTTTCCCTTCAGGGCTAGGCTTAGGGTTAGGGAACGGCAAGGCTTAGGGCACAGGTGAGGGTACGGAAACGTGGGAGGGTCTGGCTACATGCTGACGCACGGGTCAGTGCCAGCATACGGGCCAGGAGTAGGCTACGGCGTAGGGTAAGGTGTAGGGCTGGTGGTCGGTTTCCGTTCATGGGCTAGGGTTAGGGTTAGGAAACGGCAAGGCTTAGGGCCCAGGTGAGGGTACGGAAAATTGGGAGTGTCAGGGTACGTGCTGAGGCACGGGTCAGTGCCAGCATACCGGCCAGGATTAGGCTACGTCTTGGTAGTTAGGTGTAGGGCTGATGGTGTGTTTCCGTTCCAGGCTACGGTTAGTGTTAGGGAAAAGAAAGTCTTACGGCACAGGTGAGGGTACGGAAACGTGGGAGGGTCAGGCTACGTGCTGACGCACGGGTCAGTGCCAGCGTACGGGCCAGGAGTAGGCTACGGTGTAGGGTAAGGTTTAGGGCTGCTGGTGGGTTTCCGTTCTTGGAGAGGGTTAGGGTGAGGGAACGGCAAGGCTTAGGGCACAGGTGAGGGTACGGAAACGTGGGAGGGTCAGTCTACGTGCTGACTCACGGGTTATTGCCAGCGTACGGGCCAGGAGTAGGCTACGGCATATGGTAATGTGTAGGGATTGTGGTGGGTTTCCGTTCCGGGCTAGGGTTAGGGTTAGGGAACGGCAAGGCTTAGGGCACAGGTGAGGGTACGGAAACGTGTGAGGGTCAGGCTACATGCTGACGCACGTGTCAGTGCCAGCGTACGGGCCAGGTATAGGCTACGGCATACGGTAAGGTGTAGGGCTGGTGGTGGGATTCCGTTTCGGCTTGGGTTAGGGTTAGGGAACGGCAAGGCTTAGGGCACAGGTGAGGGTACGGAAACGTGGGAGGGTCAGGCTACATGCTGATGCACGTGTCAGTGCCAGCATACCGGCCAGAAGTAGGCTACTGCGTAGGGCAAGGTGTAGGGCTGTTTCCCTTTCGGACTACAGTTAGGGTTAGGGAATGGCAAAGCGTAGGGCACAGGTGAGGTTACGGAAACGTGGGAGGGTCAGGCTACATGCTGAGGCACATATCAGTGCCAGCGTACCGGCCAGGAGTAGGCTACGGCTTGGTGGTTAGGTGTAGGGTTGGTGGTGTGTTTCCGTTCCAGGCTAGGGTTAGTGTTAGGGAACAGCAAGGCTTAGGGCACAGGTGAGGGTACGGATATGTGGGAGGGTCAAGCTACGTGATGACGCACGGGTCAGTGCCAGCGTACGGGCCAGGAGTAGGCTATGGCTTGGGGGTTAGGTGTAGGGCTGGTGGTGTGTTTCCGTTCCGTACTAGGTTTAGGGTTAGGGAACGGCAAGGCTTAGGGCACAGGTGAGGTTACGTTAATGTGGGAAGTTCAGGCTACATGCTGACGCACAGGTCAGTGCCAGCGTATGGGCCAGGAGTAGGCTACGGCTTGGGGGTAAGATGTAGGTCTGGTGGTGGGTTTCCGTTCCAGGCTAGGGTTAGGGTTAGGGAACGGCAAGTCATAGGGCACAGGTGAGGGTACGGAAACGTGGGAGGGTCAGGCTACGTGCTGATGAAAGTGTCAGTGCCTGCGTAGGGGCCAGGAATAGGCTACGTCGTAGGGAAAGTTGTAGGGCTGGTGGTGGGTTTCCGTTCCGGGCTAGGGTTAGGGTTAGGGAATGGCAAGGCTTAGGGCACAGGTGAGGGTCCGCAAACGTGGGAGGGTCAGGCTACGTGCTGACGCACTGGTCAGTGCCAGCGTAAGGTCCAGGAGTAGCCTACGGCTTGGGGGTAAGTTGTAGGGCTGGTGGTGGGTTTCCGTTCCTGGTTAGGATTAGGGTTAGGGAACGGCAAGGCTTAGGGCACAGGTGAGGGTACAGAAACGTGGGAGGGTCAGGCTATGTGCTGATGCACGGGTCAGTGCCAGCGTACCGGCTAGTAGTAGGCTACGGCTTGGGGGTTAGGTGTAGGGCTGGTGGTGGGTTTCTGTTCCGGACTAGGTTTAGGGTTAGGGAACGTCAAGGCTAAGGGCACAGGTGATGGTACGGAAAAGTGGGAGGGTCAGGGTACGTGCTGCCGCACGGGTCAGTGCCAGCGTACGGGCCAGGAGTAGGCTATGGCTTGGGCGTTAGTTGTAGGGCTGGTGGTGGGTTTCCGTTCCGTACTAGGGTTAGTGTTAGGGAACAGCAAAGCTTACGGAACAGGTGAGGGTACGGAAATGTGGGAAGGTCAGGTTACGTGCTGACGCACGGGTCAGTGCCAGCGTACGGGCCAGGAGTAGGCTACGGCGTAGGGTAAGGTGTAGGGCTGGTGGTGGGTTTCCGTTCCGGGCTAGGGTTAGGGTTATGGAACGGCAAGGCTTAGGGCACAGGTGAGGGTACGGAAACGTGGGAGTGTCAGGCTATGTGCTGACGCATGTGTCAGAGCCAGCATACGGGCCAGGAGTAGGCTACGGATTGGGTGTAAGTTGTAGGGCTGGTGGTGGGTTTCCGTTCCGGGCTAGGGTTAGGGTTAGGGAACGGCAAGTCTTAGGGCACAGGAGTGGGTACGGAAACGTGGGAGGGTCAGGCTATTTGCTGACGCACTGGTCAGTGCCAGCGTACGGGCCAGGAGTAGGCTACGGCGTAGGGTAATGTGTAGGGCTGGTGGTGGTTTTCCGTTCAGGGCTAGGGTTAGGGTTAGGGAACGGCAAGGCTTAGGGCACAGGTGACGATACAGAAACGTGGGAGGGTCAGGCTACGTGCTGACGCACGGGTCAGTGCAAGCGTACCGGCCAGGTGTAGGCTACGGCTTGGGGGTTAGTTGTAGGGCTGCTGGTGGGTTTCCGTTCCTGGCTAGGGTTATGGTGAGGGAACGGCAAGGCTTAGGGCACAGGTGAGGGTACGGAAACGTGGGAGGGTCAGGCTACGGGCTGCCTCACGTGTCAGTGCCAGCGTACGGGCCAGGAGTGGGCTACGGCGTATGGTAAGGTGTAGGGCTTCTTGTGGGTTTCCGTTCCTGGCTAGGGTTAGGGTTAGGGATCGGCAAGGCTTAGGGCACAGGTGAGGGTACGGAAACGTGGGAGGGTCAGGCTACGTGCTGACGCACATGTCTGTGCCAGCGTATGGGCCAGGAATAGGCTACGGCATACGTTAAGGTGTAGGGCTGGTGGTGGGATTCCGTTCAGGGCTTGGGTTAGAGTTAGTGAATGCCAAGGCTTAGGGCTTAGCTGAGGGTACGGAAAAGTGGGAGGGTCAGGCTACGTGCTGACGCACGGGTCAGTGCCTGTGTACGGGCCCGGAGTAGGCTTTGGCATGGGGGTAAGTTTTAGGGCTGGTGGTGGGTTTCCATTCCGCGCTAGGGTTAGGGTTAGGGAACGGCAAGGCTTAGGGCACAGGTGAGGGTACAAAAAAGTGGTAGGGTCAGGCTACGTGCTGACGCACGGGGCAGTGCCAGCGTATGGGCCAGGAGTAGGCTACGGCGTTGGGTAAGGTGTAGGGCTGGTGGTGGGTTTCCCTGCCGGGCTAGGGTTAGGGTTAGGGAACGGCAAAGTTTAGGGCCCAGGTGAGGGTATGGAAACGTGGGTGGGTCAGTGTACATGCTGACGCACGGGTCAGTGCCAGTGTACGGGCCAGGATTAGGCTACGGCGTAGGGAAAGGTTTAGGGCTGGTGGTGGGTTTCCGTTCCGGGCTAGCGTTAGGGTTAGGGAACGGCAAAGCTTAGGGCACAGGTGAGGGTACGGAAACGTGGGAGGGTCCGGCTACGTGCTGACGCACGTGTCAGTGTCAGCGTACAGGCCAGGAGTAGGCTACGCCATAGGGTAAGGTCTAGGGCTGGTGGTGGGTTTCCGTTCTGGGCTAGGGTTAGAGTTAGGGAACGTCAAGGCTTAGGGCACAGGTGAGGGTACGGAAACGTGGGAGGGTCAGGCTACGTGCTTACGCATGGGTCAGTGCCAGCATACGGGCCAGCAGTAGGCTACAGCGTAGGTTATGGTATAGGGCTGGAGGTGGGTTTACGTTCCGGGCTAGGGTTAGGTTTAGGGAATGGCAAGGCTTAGGGCACAGGTGAGCGTACGGTAACATTAGGAGTGTCAGGCTACGTGCTGAAGCACAGGTCAGTGCCTGCGTACGGGCCAGGTGTAGGCTACGGCATAGAGTAAGGTTTAGGTCTGGTGGTGGGTTTCCATTCCGGGCTAGGGTTAGGGTTAGTGAACGGCAAGGCTTAGGGCACAGGTGACGGTACGGAAACGTGGGAGGGTCAGGATACGTGCTGACGCACGTGTCAGTGCCTGCATACGGGCCAGGTGTTGGCTACAGCATAGGGTAAGGTGTAGGGCTGGTGGTGGGTTTACGTTCCGGGCTAGGGATAGGGTTAGGGAATGGCAAGGCTTAGGGCACAGGTGAGGGTACGGAAACGTGGGAGGGTCAGGCTATATGCTGACGCATGTGTCAGTGCCATCGTACGGGCCAGGAATAGGCTATGGCTTGGGGGTAAGCTGTATGGCTGGTGGTGGGTTTCAGTTCCGGGCTAGGGTTAGGGTTAGGGAACGGTAAGGCTTAGGGCACAGGTGAGGGTACGGAAACGTGTGAGGATCAGGCTACGTGCTGACGCACAAGTCAGTGCCAGCGTACGTGCCAGGAGTAGGCTACATCATAGGGTAATGTGTAGGGCTGCTGATGGATTTCTGTTCCTGGCTAGGGTGAGGGTGAGGGAACGGCAAGGCTTAGGGCACAGGTGATGGTACGGAAACGTGGGAGGGTCAGGCTACGTGCTGACGCATGAGTCAGTGCCAGCGTACGGGCCAGGAGTAGGCTACGGCTTGGGGGTAAGGTGTAGGGCTGGTGGTGGGTTTCCGTTCCGGGCTACGGTTAGGGTTACGGAAAGGCAAGGCTTAGTGCTAAGGAGAGGGTACGGAAACGTGGGAGGGTCACGCTACGTGCTGACACATGGCTCAGTGCCAGCGTACGGGCCAGGATTAGGCTACGGCGTAGGGTAAAGTGTAGGGCTGATGGTGGGTGTACGTTCCGGTCTAGGGTTAGGGTTAGGAAACGGCAAGGCTTAGGGCACAGGTGAGGGTACGGAAACGTGTGAGGGTCAGGCTACGTGCTGACGCACGGGTCATTGCCAGCGTACCGGCCAGGAGTAGGCTACGGCTTGGGGGTAAGTTGTAGGGCTGGTGGTGGTTTTCCGTTCCGGTCTAGGGTTAGGGTTAGCGAACGGCAAGGCTTAGGGCACAGGTGAGGGTACAGAAACTTGGGAGGGTCAGGCTAAGTGCTGATGAAAGTGTCAGTGCCTGCGTACGAGCCAGGAATAGGCTACGGCGTAGGGAAATGTGTAGGGCTGGTGGTGAGTTTCCGTTCCGGGCTAGGGTTAGGGTTAGGGAACGGCAAGTCTTAGGGCACAGGTGAGGGTCCGCAAACGTGGGATGGCCAGGCTACGTGCTGAAGCACAGGTCAGTGCCCGCGTATGGGCCAGGTGTAGGCTACGGCATAGGGTAAGGTGTAGGGCTGGTGGTGGGTTTCCCTTCCGTGCTAAGGTTAGTGTTAGGGAATGGCAAGGCTGAGGGCCCACGTGAGGGTACGGAAACGTGGGAGGGTCAAACTACATGTTGACGCACGGGTCAGTGCGAGCGTACGGGCGAGGAGTAGGCTACCAACTAGGAAAAGGTTTAGGGATGGTGGTGGGTTTCCGTTACGAGTTAGGGTTAGGGTTAGGGAACGGCAAGGCTTAGGGCACAGGTGAGTGTACGGAAACGTGGGAGGGTCAGGCTACGTGCTGACGCACGGGTCAGTGCCAGTGTACGGGCCAGGAGTAGTCTACGGCGTAGTGTAAGGTTTTGAGCTGGTGGTGGGTTTTCGTTCCGGGCTACGGTTACGGTTAGGGAATGGCAAGGCTTAGGGCACATGTGAGGGTACGGAAACGTGGGAGTGTATGGCTACGTGCTGAAGCACGGGTCAGTGCCAGGGTACGGGCAAGGAGTAGGCTACGGCATAGGGTAAGGTGTAGGGCGGGTGGTGGGTTTCCGTTCCGGGCTAGGGTTAGGGTAAGGGAACGGCAAGGCTTAGGGCACAGGTGAGGGTACGGAAAAGTGGGAGGGTCAGGCTACGTGATGACGCACGGGTCAGTGCCAGCATACGGGCCAGGAGTATGCTACGGCGTAGGGAAAGGTGTAGGGCTGGTGGTGGGTTTGCGTTCCAGGCTAGGGTTAGGGATAGGGAACGTCAAGGCTTAGGGCACATGTGAGGGTATGGAAACGTGAGAGGGTCAGTCTACATGCTGACGCACGGGTCAGTGCCATTGTACGAGCCAGGAGTAGGCTACGGTGTAGCGTATGGTTTAGGGCTGGTGGTGGGTTTCCGTTCCGGGCTAGGGTTAGGCTTAGGGAACGGCAAGGCTTAGGGCACAGGTGAGGGTACGGAAAAGTGGGAGGGTCAGGCTACGTGCTGACGCACGGGTCAGTGCCAGCGTACGGGCCAGGAGTAGGCTACGGCTTGTGGCTATGTTTTAGGGCTGGTGGTGGCATTCCGTTCCGGGCTAGGGTTAGGGTTAGGGAACGGCAAGGCTTAGGGCACAGGTGAGGGTACGGAAACGTGGGAGGGTCAGGCTAAGTGCTGACGCATGGGTCAGTGCCCGCGTACGGGCCATGTGTAGGCTACAGCATTTGGTAAGGTGTAGGGCTAGTGGTGGGTTTCCGTTCCGGGCTAGGGTTAGGTTTAGGGAACGGCAAGGCTTAGGGCACAAGTGAGGGTACGGAAACGTGGGAGAGTCACGCTACGTGCTGACGCACGGGTCAGTGCCAGCATATGGGCCAGGAGTACGCTACGGCTTGGGGGTAAGGTGTAGGGCTGGTGGTGGGTTTCCGTTCCGGGCTAGGGTTAGGGTTAGTGAACGGCAAGGCTTAGGGCACGGGTGAGGGTACAGAAACGTGGGAGGGTCAGGCTACTTGCTGATGCTAGGGTTACTGCCACCGAACGTGCCAGGAGTAGGCTACGGCTTGGGGGTAAGGTGCAGGGCTGGTGGTGGGTTTCCGTTCCGGGCTAGGGTTAGGGTTAGGGAACGGCAAGGCTTAGGGCACAGGTGAGGGTCCGCAAACGTGGGAGGGTCAGACTTCGTGCTGACGCACGGGTCTGTGCCAGTGTACGGGCCAGGAGTAGGCTACGGCTTGGGGGTAAGGTGTAGGGCTGGTGGTGGTTTTCCGTTCTGGGCTAGGGTTAGGGTTAGGGAACGGCAAGGCTTAGGGCACAGGTGAGGGTACGGAAACGTGGGAGGGTCAGACTACGTGATGATGCACGTGTCAGTGCCAGCATACTGGCCAGGAGTAAGCTACGGCTTGGGGGTTTGTTGTAGGGCTGGTGGTGGGTTTCCGTTCCGGACTAGGGTTAGGGTTAGGGAACGGCAAGCCTTAGGGCACAGGTGAGGGTACGGAAACTTGGGAGGGTCAGGCTACGTGCTGACGCATGTGTCAGAGCCAGCGTACGGGCCAGGAGTAGGCTACGGCGTAGGGTAAAGTGTAGGGCTGGTGGTGGTTTTCCCTTCAGGGCTAGGGTTAGGGTTAGGGAACGGCAAGGCTTAGGGCACAGGTGAGGATACAGAAACGTGGGAGGGTCAGGCTACTTGCTGACGCACGGGTCAGTGCCAGCGTACGGGCCAGGAGTAGGCTACGGCTTGGGGTTTAGGTGTAGGGCTGGTAGTGGGTTTCTGTACCGGGCTAGGGTTAGGGTTAGGGAACGGCAAGGCTTAGGGCACAGGTGAGGGTACGGAAGAGTGGGAGGGTCAGGCTATTTGCTGACGCACGGGTCAGTGCCAGCGTACGGGCCAGGAGTAGGCTACGTCGTAGGGAAATGTGTAGGGCTGGTGGTGGGTTTCCATTCCGGGCTAGGGTTAGGGTTAGGGAACGTCAAGGCTTAGGGCACAGGTGAGAGTACGGAAACGGGGGAGGGTCAGGCTATGTATCGATGCACGGGTCAGTGCCAGCGTACCAGCCAGGAGTAGGCTACGGCTTGGGGGTTAGGTGTAGGGCTGGTGGTGGGTTTCCGTTCCGGGCTAGGGTTAGGGAACGGCAAGGCTTAGGGCACAGGTGAGGTTACGGAAACGTGGGAGGTTCAGGCTACATGCTGACACACGGGTCAGTGCCAGCGTACAGGCCAGGAATAGGCTGTGGCTTGGTGGTAAGCTGTAGGGCTGGTGGTGGGTTTCCGTTCCGGGCTAGGGTTAGGGTTAGGGAACGGCAAGGCTTAGGGCACAGGTGAGGGTACGGAAACGTGGGAGGGTCAGGCTACGTGCTGACGCACATGTCAGTGCCAGCGTATGGGCCAGGAATAGGCTACGGCATACGATAAGGTGTAGGGCTGGTGGTGGGATTCCGTTCCGGGCTTGGGTTAGAGTTAGTGAATGCCAAGGCTTAGGGCTTAGCTGAGGTTACGGAAAAGTGGGAGGGTCAGGCTACGTGCTGACGCACGGGTCAGTGCCTGTGTACGGGCCCGGAGTAGGCTATGGCATGGGGGTAAGTTTTAGGGCTGGTGGTGGGTTTCCATTCCAGGCTAGGGTTAGGGTTAGGGAACGGCAAGGCTTAGGGCAGAGGTGACGGTACAAAAAAGTGGTAGGGTCAGGCTACGTGCTGACGCACGGGTCAGTGACAGCGTATGGGCCAGGAGTAGGCTACGGCGTTGGGTAAGGTGTACGGCTGGTGGTGCGTTTCCCTGCCGGGCAGGGGTTAGGGTTAGGGAACGGCAAAGTTTAGGGCCCAGGTGAGGGTATGGAAACGTGAGTGGGTCAGTGTACATGCTGACGCACGTGTCAGTGTCAGCGTACAGGCCAGGAGTAGGCTACGCCATAGGGTAAGGTCTAGGGCTGGTGGGGGGTTTCCTTTCTGGGCTAGGGTTAGGGTTAGGGAACGTCAAGGCTTAGGGCACAGGTGAGGGTACGGAAACGGGGGAGGGTCAGGCTACGTGCTTATGCATGGGTCAGTGCCAGCATACGGGCCAGCAGTAGGCTACAGCGTAGGGTAAGGTATAGGGCTGGAGGTGGGTATCCGTTCTGTGCTAGGGTTAGGGTTAGGGAACGGCAAGGCATTGGGCACAGGTGAGGGTACGGAAACGTGGGAGGGTCAGGCTACATGCTGACGCACGGGTCAGTGCCAGCATACGGGCCAGGAGTAGGCTAGAGCTTGGGGGTAAGGTTTAGGGCTGGTGGTGGGTTTCCGTTCCGGGCTAGGCCTAGGGTAAGGGAACGGCAAGGCTTAGGGCACAGGTGAGGGTACGGAAACGTGGGCCGGTCAGGCTACGTGCTGACGCACGGGTCAGTGCCAACGTACGGGCCAGGAGTAGGCTACGGCTTGGGGGTAAGGTGTAGGGCTGGTGGTGGGTTTCCGTTCCGGGCTAGGGTTAGGGTTACGGAAAGGCAAGGCTTAGTGCTAAGGAGAGGGTACGGAAACGTGGGAAGGTCACGCTACGTGCTGACACACGGGTCAGTGCCAGCGTACGGGCCAGGAGTAGGCTACGGCGTAGGGTAAAGTGTAGGGCTGGTGGTGGGTTTGCGTTCCGGGCTAGGGTTAGGGTTAGGGAACGTCAAGACTTAGGGCACAGGTGAGGGTACGGAAACGTGAGAGGGTCAGGCTACTTGCTGACGCACGGGTCAGTGCCAGCGTACGGGCCAGGAGTAGGCTACGGCTTGGGGTTTAGGTGTAGGGCTGGTGGTGGGTTTCTGTACCGGGCTAGGGTTAGGGTTAGGGAACGGCAAGGCTTAGGGCACAGGTGAGGGTACGGAAGAGTGGGAGGGTCAGGCTATTTGCTGACGCAGGGGTCAGTGCCAGCGTACGGGCCAGGAGTAGGCTACGGCGTAGGGTAAAGTGTAGGGCTAGTGGTGGTTTTCCGTTCAGGGCTAGGGTTAGGGTTAGGGAACGGCAAGGCTTAGGGCACAGGTGAGGATACAGAAACGTGGGAGGGTCAGGCTACGTGCTGACGCATGTGTCAGAGCCAGCGTACGGGCCAGGAGTAGGCTACGGCGTAGGGTAAAGTGTAGGGCTGGTGGTGGTTTTCCCTTCAGGGCTAGGGTTAGGGTTAGGGAACGGCAAGGCTTAGGGCACAGGTGAGGATACAGAAACGTGGGAGTGTCAGGCTACTTGCTGACGCACGGGTCAGTGCCAGCGTACGGGCCAGGAGTAGGCTACGGCTTGGGGTTTAGGTGTAGGGCTGGTAGTGGGTTTCTGTACAGGGCTAGGGTTAGGGTTAGGGAACGGCAAGGCTTAGGGCACAGGTGAGGGTACGGAAGAGTGGGAGGGTCAGGCTATTTGCTGACGCACGGGTCAGTGCCAGCGTACGGGCCAGGAGTAGGCTACGTCGTAGGGAAATGTGTAGGGCTGGTGGTGGGTTTCCATTCCGGGCTAGGGTTAGGGTTAGGGAACGTCAAGGCTTAGGGCACAGGTGAGAGTACGGAAACGGGGGAGGGTCAGGCTATGTATCGATGCACGGGTCAGTGCCAGCGTACCAGCCAGGAGTAGGCTATGGCTTGGGGGTTAGGTGTAGGGCTGGTGGTGGGTTTCCGTTCCGGGCTAGGGTTAGGGAACGGCAAGGCTTAGGGCACAGGTGAGGGTACGGAAACGTGGGAGGTTCAGGCTACATGCTGACACACGGGTCAGTGCCAGCGTACAGGCCAGGAATAGGCTATGGCTTGGTGGTAAGCTGTAGGGCTGGTGGTGGGTTTCCGTTCCGGGCTAGGGTTAGCTTTAGGGAACGGCAACGCTTAGGGCACAGGTGAGGGTACGGAAACGTGTGAGGGTCAGGCTACGGGCTGACGCATGGGTCAGTGCCAGCGTACGAGCCAGGAGTAGGCTACGGCGTAGGGTAAGGTGTAGGGCTGCTGGTGGGTTTCCGTTCCTGGCTAGGGTTAGGGTGAGGGAACGGCAAGGCTTAGGGCACAGATGCGGTTACAGTAACGTGGGAGGGTCAGGCTACGTGCTGACTCACGGGTCAGGGCCAGCGTACGGGCCAGGAGTAGGCTATGGCGTATGGTAAGGTGTAGGGCTTGTGGTGGGTTTCCGTTACGGGCTAGTGTTAGGGTTAGGGAACGGCAAGGCTTAGGGCACAGGTGAGGGTACGGAAACGTGTGAGGGTCAGGCTACATGCTGACGCACGTGTCAGTGCCAGTGTACGGGCCAGGTATAGGCTACGGCATACGGTAAGGTGTAGGGCTGGTGGTGGGATTCCGTTCCGGCTTGGGTTAGGGTTAGGGAACGGCAAGGCTTAGGGCACAGGTGAGGGTACGGAAACGTGGGAGTGTCAGGCTACATGCTGATGCACGTGTCAGTGCCAGCGTACCGGCCAGGAGTAGGCTACGGCGTAGGGTAAGGTATAGGGCTGTTTCCCTTTCGGGCTACAGTTAGGGTTAGGGAATGGCAAAGCGTAGGGCACAGGTGAGGTTACGGAAACATGGGAGGGTCAGGCTACATGCTGAGGCACATATCAGTGCCAGCGTACCGGCCAGGAGTAGGATACGGCTTGGTGGTTAGGTGTAGGGTTGGTGGTGTGTTTCCGTTCCAGGCTAGGGTTAGTGTTAGGGAACAGCAAGGCTTAGGGCACAGGTGAGTGTACGGAAATGTGGGAGGGTCAGGCTACGTGCTGACGCACGGGTCAGTGCCAGCGTACGTGCCAGGAGTAGGCTATGTCTTGGGGGTTAAGTGTAGGGCTGGAGGTGTGTTTCCGTTCCATACTAGGTTTAGGGTTAGGGAACGGCAAGGCTTAGGGCACAGGTGAGGTTACGGTAATGTGGGAAGTTCAGGCTACATGCTGACGCACAGGTCAGTGCCAGCGTATGGGCCAGGAGTAGGCTACGGCTTGGGGGTAAGATGTAGGGCTGGTGGTGTGTTTCCGTTCCAGGCTAGGGTTAGGGTTAGGGAACGGCAAGGCTTAGGGCACAGGTGAGGATACGGAAACGTGGGAGGGTCAGGCTACGTGCTGATGAAAGTGTCAGTGCCTGTGTAGGGGCCAGGAATTGGCTACGTCGTAGGGAAAGTTGTAGGGCTGGTGGTGGGTTTCCGTTCCGGGCTAGGGTTAGGGTTAGGGAATGGCAAGGCTTACGGCACAGGTGAGGGTCCGCAAATGTGGGAGGGTCAGGCTACGTGCTGACGCACTGGTCAGTGCCAGCGTAAGGTCCAGGAGTAGCCTACGGCTTGGGGGTAAGTTGTAGGGCTGGTGGTGGGTTTCCGTTCCTGGCTAGGATTAGGGTTAGGGAACGGCAAGGCTTAGGGCACAGGTGAGGGTACAGAAACGTGGGAGTGTCAGGCTATGTGCTGATGCACGGGTCAGTGCCAGCGTACCGGCTAGTAGTAGGCTACGGCTTGGGGGTTAGGTGTAGGGCTGGTGGTGGGTTTCTGTTCCGGACTAGGTTTAGGGTTAGGGAACGGTAAGGCTTAGGGCACATGTGAGGGTACTGAAATGTGTGAGGGTCAGGCTACGTGCTGACGCACGTGTCAGAGCCAGCGTACGGGCCAGGAGTAGGCTGCGGCGTAGGGTAAGGTGTAGGGCTGCTGGTGGATTTCCGTTCCTGGCTAGGGTTATGGTGATGGAACGGCAAGGCTTAGGGCACAGGTGAGGGTACGGAAACATGGGAGAGTCAGGCTACGGGCTGCCTCACGGGTCAGTGCCATCGTACGGGCCAGGAGTGGGCTACGGCGTATGGTAAGGTGTAGGGCTTCTTGTGGGTTTCCGTTCCTGGCTAGGGTTAGGGTTAGGGAACGGCAAGGCTTAGGGCACAGGTGAGGGTACGGAAACGTGGGAGGGTCAGGCTACGTGCTGACGCACATGTCAGTGCCAGCGTATGGGCCAGGAATAGGCTACGGCATACGTTAAGGTGTAGGGCTGGTGGTGGGATTCCGTTCCGGGCTTGGGTTAGAGTTAGTGAATGCCAAGGCTTAGGGCTTAGCTGAGGGTACGGAAAAGTGGGAGGGTCAGGCTACGTGCTGACGCACGGGTCAGTGCCTGTGTACGGGCCCGGAGTAGGCTATGGCATGGGGGTAAGTTTTAGGGCTGGTGGTGGGTTTCCATTCCGGGCTAGGGTTAGGGTTAGGGAACGGCAAGTCTTAGGGCAGAGGTAAGGGTACAAAAAAGTGGTAGGGTCAGGCTACGTGCTGACGCACGGTTCAGTGACAGCGTATGGGCCAGGAGTAGGCTACGGCGTTGGGTAAGGTGTACGGCTGGTGGTGCGTTTCCCTTCCGGGCTAGGGTTAGGGTTAGGGAACGGCAAAGTTTAGGGCCCAGGTGAGGGTATGGAAACGTGGGTGGGTCAGTGTACATGCTGACGCACGTGTCATTGTCAGCGTACAGGCCAGGAGTAGGCTACGCCATAGGGTAAGGTCTAGGGCTGGTGGGGGGTTTCCTTTCTGGGCTAGGGTTAGGGTTAGGGAACGTCAAGGCTTAGGGCACAGGTGAGGGTACGGAAACGGGGGAGGGTCAGGCTACGTGCTTATGCATGGGTCAGTGCCAGCATACGGGCCAGCAGTAGGCTACAGCGTAGGGTAAGGTATAGGGCTGGAGGTGGGTATCCGTTCTGTGCTAGGGTTAGGGTTAGGGAACGGCAAGGCATTGGGCACAGGTGAGGGTACGGAAACGTGGGAGGGTCAGGCTACATGCTGACGCACGGGTCAGTGCCAGCATACGGGCCAGGAGTAGGCTAGAGCTTGGGGGTAAGGTTTAGGGCTGGTGGTGGGTTTCCGTTCCGGGCTAGGCCTAGGGTAAGGGAACGGCAAGGCTTAGGGAACAGGTGAGGGTACGGAAACGTGGGCCGGTCAGGCTACGTGCTGACGCACGGGTCAGTGCCAACGTACGGGCCAGGAGTAGGCTACGGCTTGGGGGTAAGGTGTAGGGCTGGTGGTGGGTTTCCGTTCCGGGCTAGGGTTAGGGTTACGGAAAGGCAAGGCTTAGTGCTAAGGAGAGGGTACGGAAATGTGGGAAGGTCACGCTACGTGCTGACACACGGGTCAGTGCCAGCGTACGGGCCAGGAGTAGGCTACGGCGTAGGGTAAAGTGTAGGGCTGGTGGTGGGTTTGCGTTCCGGGCTAGGGTTAGGGTTAGGGAACGTCAAGACTTAGGGCACAGGTGAGGGTACGGAAACGTGAGAGGGTCAGGCTACTTGCTGACGCACGGGTCAGTGCCAGCGTACGGGCCAGGAGTAGGCTACGGCTTGGGGTTTAGGTGTAGGGCTGGTGGTGGGTTTCTGTACCGGGCTAGGGTTAGGGTTAGGGAACGGCAAGGCTTAGGGCACAGGTGAGGGTACGGAAGAGTGGGAGGGTCAGGCTATTTGCTGACGCAGGGGTCAGTGCCAGCGTACGGGCCAGGAGTAGGCTACGGCGTAGGGTAAAGTGTAGGGCTAGTGGTGGTTTTCCGTTCAGGGCTAGGGTTAGGGTTAGGGAACGGCAAGGCTTAGGGCACAGGTGAGGATACAGAAACGTGGGAGGGCCAGGCTACGTGCTGACGCACGGGTCAGTGCAATCGTACCGGCCAGGAGTAGGCTACGGCTTGGGTGTTAGGTGTAGGGCTGGTGGTGGGTTTCTGTACCGGTCTAGGGTTAGGGTTAGGGAACGTCAAGGCTTAGGGCACAGGTGAGGGTACGGAAACGTGGGAGGTTCAGGCTACGTGCTTACGCATGGGTCAGTGCCAGCATACGGGCCAGCAGTAGGCTACAGCGTAGGGTAAGGTATAGGGCTGGAGGTGGGTATCCGTTCTGTGCTAGGGTTAGGGTTAGGGAACGGCAAGGCATAGGGCACAGGTGAGGGTACGGAAACGTGGGAGGGTCAGGCTACATGCTGACGCACGGGTCAGTGCCAGCATACGGGCCAGGAGTAGGCTACAGCTTGGGGGTAAGTTTTAGGGCTGGTGGTGGGTTTCCGTTCCGGTCTAGGGTTAGGGTTAGTGAACGGCAAGGCTTAGGGCACAGGTGAGGGTACAGAAACGTGGGAGGGTCAGGCTAAGTGCTGATGAAAGTGTCAGTGCCTGCGTACGAGCCAGGAATAGGCTACGGCCTAGGGAAATGTGTAGGGCTGGTGGTGGGTTTCCGTTCCGGGCTAGGGTTAGGGTTAGGGAACGGCAAGTCTTAGGGCACAGGTGAGGGTCCGCAAACGTGGGATGGCCAGGCTACGTGCTGAAGCACAGGTCAGTGCCCGCTTATGGGCCAGGTGTAGGCTACGGCATAGGGTAAGGTGTAGGGCTGGTGGTGGGTTTCCCTTCCGGGCTAAGGTTAGTGTTAGGGAATGGCAAGGCTGAGGGCCCACGTGAGGGTATGGAAACGTGGGAGGGTCAAACTACATGTTGACGCACGGGTCAGTGCGAGCGTACGGGCGAGGAGTAGGCTACCCACTAGGGAAAGGTTTAGGGATGGTGGTGGTTTTCCGTTCCGAGTTAGGGTTAGGGTTAGGGAACGGCAAGGCTTAGGGCACAGGTGAGGGTACGGAAACGTGGGAGGCTCAGGCTACGTGCTGACGCACGGGTCAGTGCCAGCGTACGGGCCAGGAGTAGGCTACGGCGTAGTGTAAGGTTTAGGGCTGGTGGTGGGTTTTCGTTCCGGGCTACGGTTACGGTTAGGGAATGGCAAGGCTTAGGGCACATGTGAGGGTACGGAAACGTGGGAGTGTATGGCTACGTGCTGAAGCACGGGTCAGTGCCAGGGTACGGGCAAGGAGTAGGCTACGGCATAGGGTAAGGTGTAGGGCGGGTGGTGGGTTTCCGTTCCGGGCTAGGGTTAGGGTAAGGGAACGGCAAGGCTTAGGGCACAGGTGAGGGTACGGAAAAGTGGGAGGGTCAGGCTACGTGATGACGCACGGGTCAGTGCCAGCGTACGGGCCAGGAGTATGCTACGGCGTAGGGAAAGGTGTAGGGCTGGTGGTGGGTTTGCGTTCCGGGCTAGGGTTAGGGATAGGGAACGTCAAGGCTTAGGGCACATGTGAGGGTATGGAAACGTGAGAGGGTCAGGCTACATGCTGACGCACGGGTCAGTGCCAGCGTACGAGCCAGGAGTAGGCTACGGTGTAGCGTATGGTGTAGGGCTGGTGGTGGGTTTCCATTCCGGGCTAGGGTTAGGGTTAGGGAACGGCAAGGCTTAGGGCACAGGTGAGGGTACGGAAAAGTGGGAGGGTCAGGCTACGTGCTGACGCACGGGTCAGTGCCAGCGTACGGGCCAGGAGTAGGCTATGCCTTGTGGCTAAGTTTTAGGGCAGGTGGTGGCTTTCGGTTCCGGGCTAGGGTTAGGGTTAGGGAACGGCAAGGCTTAGGGCACAGGAAAGGGTACAGAAACGTGGGAGGGTCAGGCTACGTGCTGACGCACGGGTCAGTGCCCGCGTACGGGCCATGTGTAGGCTACAGCATAGGGTAAGGTGTACGGCTAGTGGTGGGTTTCCGTTCCGGGCTAGGGTTAGGGTTAGGGAACGGCAAGGCTTAGGGCACAGGTGAGGGTACGTAAACGTGGGAGGGTCACGCTACGTGCTGACGCACGGGTCAGTGCCAGCATATGGGCCAGGAGTACGCTACGGCTTGGGGGTAAGGTGTAGGGCTGGTGGTGGGTTTCCGTTCCGGTCTAGGGTTAGTGTTAGGGAACGGCAAGGCTTAGGGCACGGGTGAGGGTACAGAAACGTGGGAGGGTCAGGCTTCGTGCTGACGCATGGGTCTGTGCCAGTGTACGGGCCAGGAGTAGGCTACGGCTTGGGGGTAAGGTGTAGGGCTGGTGGTGGTTTTCCGTTCCGGTCTAGGGTTAGGGTTAGGGAACGGCAAGGCTTAGGGCACAGGTGAGGGTACAGAAACGTGGGAGGGTCAGGCTACGTGATGATGCACGGGTCAGTGCCAGCGTACTGGCCAGGAGTAAGCTACGGCTTGGGGGTTAGTTGTTGGGCTGGTGGTGGGTTTCCGTTCAGGGCTAGGGTTAGGGTTAGGGAACGGCAAGGCTTAGGGCACAGGTGAGGGCACTGAAACGTGGGAGGGTCAGGCTACATGCTGACGCACGGGTCAGTGCCAGCGTACGGGCCAGTAATAGGCTATGGCTTGGGGGTAAGCTGTAGGGCTGGTGGTGTGTTTCCATTCCGGACTAGGGTTAGGGTTAGGGAACGGCAAGGCTTAGGGCACAGGTGAGGGTACGGAAACTTGTGAGGGTCAGGCTATGTGCTGACGAACGTGTCAGTGCCAACGTACGTGCCAGGAGTAGGCTATGGCGTAGGGCAAGGTTTAGGGCTGGTAGTGCGTTTCCGTTCCGGGCTTGGGTTAGGGTTAGGTAAAGGCAAGGCTTAGGGCCCAGGTGAGGGTACGGAAACGTGGGAGGGTCAGGCTACGTGCTGACGCACAGGTCAGTGCCAGCGAACCGGCCAGGAGTAGGCTACGGCTTGGGGGTTAGGTGTAGGGCTGGTGGTGGGTTTCCGTTCCGGGCTAGGGTTAGTGTTATGGAACAGGAAGGCTTAGGGCATAGGTGAGGGTACGGAAACCTGGGAGGGTCAGGCTACGTGCTGACGCACGGTTCAGTGCCAGCGTACGGGCCAGGAGTATGCTATGGTTTGTGGGTTAGGTGTAGGGCTTGTGGTGTGTTTCCGTCCCGTACTATGGTTAGGATTAGGGAAGGGCAAGGCTTAGGGCACAAGTGACGTTACGGTAACGTGGGAAGGTCAGGCTACGTGCTGACGCACAGGTCAGTGCCAGCGTATGGACCACGTGTAGGCTACGGCTTGGGGGTAAGGTGTAGGGCTTGTGGTGGGTTTCCGTTCCGCACTAGGGTTAGGGTTAGGGAACGGCAAGGTTTACGGCACATGTGAGGGTACGGCAACTTGGCAGGGTCAGGATACGTTCTGACGCACGGGTCAGTGCAAGCGTATGGACCAGGAGTAGGCTACGGCTTGGGGGTAAGTTGTAGGGCTGGTGGTGGGTTTCCGTTCCGGGCTACAGTTAGGGTTAGGGAACGGCAAAGCTTAGGGCACAGTTGAGGGTACGGAAATGTGGGAGGGTCAGGCTACGTGATGACGCACGGGTCAGTGCCAGCGTACCGGCCAGGAGTAGGCTACGGCTTGGGGGTAAGGTGTAGGGCTGGTGGTGGGTTTCCGTTCAGGGCTAGGGTTAGGGTTAGGGAACGGCAAGGCTTAGGGCACAGGTGAGGGTACGGAAACGTGGGAGGGTCTGGCTACGTGCTGACGCACTGGTCAGTGCCAGCATTCGGGCCAGGAGTAGGCTACGGCGTAGGGTAAGGTGTAGGGCTGGTGGTGGGTTTCCGTTCCGGGCTAGGGTAAGGGTTAGGGAATGGCAAGGCTTACAGCACAGGTGAGGGTACGGAAACGTGAGAGGGTTAGGCTACGTGCTGACGCACGGGTCAGTGCCAGCGTACGGGCCAGGAGTATGCTACGGCGTAGGGTAAGGTGTTTGGCTGGTGGTGTGTTTCCGTTCATGGGCTAGGGTTAGGGTTAGGAAATGGCAAGGCTTAGGGCCCAGGTGAGGGTACGGAAACGTGGGAGGGTCAGACTATGTGCTGACGCATGGTTCAGTGCCAGCGTACGGGCCAGGTGTAGGCTACGGCGTAGGGAACGGTTTAGGGCTAGTGGTGGGTTTCCGTTCCGGGGTAGGGTTAGGGTTCGGGAACGGCAAGGCTTAGGGCACAGGTGAGGGTCCGCAAACGTGGGAGGGTCAGGCTTCGTGCTGACGCACGGGTCTGTGCCAGCGTACGGGCCAGGAGTAGTATACGGCTTGGGGGTAAGATGTAGGGCTGGTGGTGGGTTTCCGTTCCGGACTAGGGTTAGGGTTAGGGAACGGCAAGCCTTAGGGAACAGGTGAGGGTACGGAAACGTGGGAGGGTCAGGCTACGTGCTGACGCACGAGTAAGTGCCAGGGTACAGGCAAGGAGTAGGCTACGGCATAGGCTAAGGAGTAGGGCTGGTGGTGGGTTTCCGTTCCAGGCTAGGGCTAGGGTAAGGGAACGGCAAGGCTTAGGGCACAGGTGAGGGTACGGAAACGTGTGAGGATCAGGCTACGTGCTGACGCGCGAGTCAGTGCCAGCGTACGTGCCAGGAGTAGGCTACAGCGTAGGGTAATGTGTAGGGCTGCTGATGGGTTTCTGTTCCTGGCTAGGGTGAGGGTGAGGGAACGGCAAGGCTTAGGGCACAGGTGATGGTACGGAAACGTGGGAGGGTCAGGCTACGTGATGACGCACGGTTCAGTGCCAGCGTACGGGCCAGGAGTAGGCTACGGCATAGGGAAAAGTGTAGGGCTGGTGGTGGGTATCAGTTCCGGGCTAGGGTTAGGGTTACGGAATGGCAAGGCTTAGGGCACGGGTGAGGGTACAGAAACGTGGGAGGTCATGCTACTTGCTGATGCTCGGGTTAGTGCCACCGAACGGGCCAGGTGTAGGCTACGGCTTGAGGGTAAGGTGTAGGGCTGGTGGTTGGTTTCCGTTCCGGGCTCGGGTTAGGGTTACGAAACGGCAAGGCTTAGGGCACAGGTGAGGGTACGGAAACGTGGGAGGGTCAGGCTACATGCTGACGCAAGGGTCAGTGCCACCGTACAGGCCAGGAGTAGGCTACGGCTTAGGGGTAAGTTGTAGGGCTGGTGGTGTGTTTCCGTTCCGGGCTAGGAATAGGGTTAGGGAACGGCAAGGCGTAGGGCACAGCTGAGGGTACGGAAACGTGGGAGGGTCAGGCTACGTGCTGATGCACAGCTCAGTGGCACCGTACCGGGCAGGAGTAGGCTACGGCATATGGTAAGGTGTAGGGCTGGTGGTGGGATTCCATTCCGGGCTAGGTTTAGGGTTAGGGAACGGCAAGGCTTAGGGCTCAGGTAAGGGTACAGAAAAGTGGGAGGGTCAGGCTACGTGCTGACGCACGTGTCAGTGCCAGTGTACGGGCCAAGAGTAGGCTACGGCTTGTGGGTAAGGTTTAGGGCTGGTGGTGGGTTTCCGTTCCGGGCTAGTGGAAGGGTTAGGGAACGGCAAGGCTTAGGGCACAGGTGAGGGTATGGAAACGTGGGAGGGTCAGGCTACGTGCTGACGCACGGGTCAGTGCCAGCGAACCGGCCAGGAGTAGGCTACGGCTTGGGGGTTAGGTGTAGGGCTGGTGGTGGGTTTCCGTTCCGGGCTAGGGTTAGTGTTAGGGAACAGGAAGGCTTAGGGCACAGGTGACGTTACGGTAACGTGGGAAGGTCAGGCTACGTGCTGACGCACAGGTCATTGCCAGCGTATGGACCACGAGTAGGCTACGGCTTGGGGGTAAGGTGTAGGGCTTGTGGTGGGTTTCTGTTCCGGGCTAGGGTTAGGGTTAGGGAACGGCAAGCTTTAGGGCACATGTGAGGGTACGGCAACGTGGCAGGGTCAGGATACGTTCTGACGCACGGGTCAGTGCCAGCGTATGGACCAGGAGTAGGCTACGGCTTGGGGGTAAATTGTAGGGCTGGTGGTGGGTTTCCGTTCCGGGCTACAGTTAGGGTTAGGGAACGGCAAAGCTTAGGGCACAGGTGAGGATACGGAAACGTGGGAGGGTCAGGCTACGTGATGACGCACGTGTCAGTGCCAGCGTACCGGCCAGGAGTAGGCTACGGCTTGGGGGTAAGTTGTAGGGCTGGTGGTGGGTTTCCGTTCAGGGCTAGGGTTAGGGTTAGGGAACGGCAAGGCTTAGGGCACAGGTGAGGGTACGGAAACGTGGGAGTGTCTGGCTACGTGCTGACGCACGGGTCAGTGCCAGCGTACGGGCCAGGAATATGCTACGGCGTAGGGTAAGGTATAGGGCTGGTGGTGGGTTTCCGTTCATGGGCTAGGGTTAGGGTTAGGAAACGGCAAGGCTTAGGGCCCAGGTGAGGGTACGGAAACGTGGGAGGGTCAGACTACGTGCTGACGCATGGGTCAGTGCCATCGTACGGGCCAGGTGTAGGCTACGGCATAGGGAAAGGTTTAGGGCTAGTGGTGGTTTTCCGTTCCGGGCTAGGGTTAGGGTTACGGAACGGCAAGGCTTAGGGCACAGGTGAGGGTACAGAAACGTGTGAGGGTCAGGCTACGTGCTGACGCACGGGTCAGTGCCAGCGTACCGGCCAGGAGTAGGCTACGGCTTGGGGGTAAGGTGTAGGGCTGGTGGTGGGTTTCCGTTCCGGGCTAGGGTTAGGGTTAGTGAACGGCAAGGCTTAGGGCACAGGTGAGGGTACGGAAACGTGGGAGGGTCACGCTACGTGTTGATGAAACGGTGAGTGCCGGCGTACGAGCCAGGAATAGGCTACGGCGTTGGGTAAGGTGTAAGGCTGGTGGTGGGTTTCCGTTCCGGGCTAGGGTTAGGGTTAGGGAATGGCAAGGCTTAGGGCACAGGTGAGGGTCCGCAAACGTGGGAGGGTCAGGCTACGTGCTGAAGCACAGGGCAGTGCCCGCGTATGGGCCAGGTGTAGGCTACGGCATATGGTACGGTGTAGGGCTGGTTGTGGGTTTCCGTTCAGGGCTAGGGTTAGTGTTAGGGAATGGCAAGGCTTAGGGCTCAGGTGAGGGTACGGAAACGTGGGATGGTCAAACTCCATGCTGACGCACGGGTCAGTGCGAGCGTATGGGCGAGGAGTAGGCTACCCAGTAGGGAAAGGTTTAGGGATGGTGGTGGGTTTCCGTTCCGGGTTAAGGTTATGGTTAGGGAACGGCAAGCCTTAGAGCACAGGTGAGGGTACGGAAACGTTGGAGGGTCAGGCTACGTGCTGACGCACGGGTCAGTGCCAGTGTACAGGCAAGGAGTAGGCTACGGCATAGGCTAAGGAGTAGGGCTGGTGGTGGGTTTCCGTTCCGGGCTAGGGCTATGGTAAGGGAACGGCAAGGCTTAGGGCACAGGTGAGGGTACAGAAAAGTGGGAGGGTCAGGCTACGTGATGACGCATGGTTCAGTGCCAGCGTACGGGCCAGGAGTAGGCTACGGCATAGGGAAAGGTATAGGGCTGGTGGTGGATTTGCGTTCCGGGCTAGGATTAGGGTTAGGGAACGGCAAGGCTTAGGGCACAGGTGAGGGTACGGAAACGTGGGAGTGTCAGGCTACATGCTGACGCACGGGTCAGTGCCAGCATATGGGCCAGGAATAGGCTATGGCTTGGGGGTAAGTTGTAGGGCTGGTGGTGGGTATCCGTTCCGGGCTAGGGTTAGGGTTACGGAATGGCAAGGCTTAGGGCACGGGTGAGGGTACAGAAACGTGGGAGGTTCATGCTACTTGCTGATGCTCGGGTTAGTGCCACCGAACGGGCCAGGTGTAGGCTACGGCTTGGGGGTAAGGTGTAGGGCTGGTGGTGGGTTTCCGTTCCGGGCTCGGGTTAGGGTTACGGAACGGCAAGGCTTAGGGCACAGGTGAGGGTACGGAAACGTGGGAGGGTCAGGCTACATGCTGACGCAAGGGTCAGTGCCACCGTACAGCCAAGGAGTAGGCTACGGCTTAGGGGTAAGTTGTAGGGCTGGTGGTGGGTTTCCGTTCCGGGCTAGGGATAGGGTTAGGGAACGGCAATGCGTAGGGCACAGCTGAGGGTACGGAAACGTGGGAGGGTCAGGCTACGTGCTGATGCACGGCTCAGTGGCACCGTACCGGGCAGGAGTAGGCTACGACATATGGTAAGGTTTAGGGCTGGTGGTGGGATTCCATTCCGGGCTAGGTTTAGTGTTAGGGAACGGCAAGGCTTAGGGCTCAGTTAAGGGTACAGAAAAGTGGGAGGGTCAGGCTACGTACTGAAGCACAGGTCAGTGCCCACGTACGGGCCAGGTGTAGGCTACGGCATAGGTTAAGGTGTAGGGCTGGTGGTGTGTTTCCGTTCCGGGCTAGGGTTAGGGTTAGGGAATGGCAAGGCTTAGGGCACATGTGAGGGTACGGAAACGAGGGAGTGTCAGGCTACATGCTGACGCACGTGTCAGTGCCAGCGTACGGGCCAGGAGTAGGCTATGGCGTAGGGTAAAGTTTAGTGCTGGTGGTGGATTTCCGTTCCGGGCTAGGGTTAGGGTTAGGGAACGGCAAGGCTTAGGGCACAGGTGATGGTACGGAAACGTGGGAGGGTCAGGCTACGTGCTGACGCACGGGTCAGTGCCAGCGTACGGGCCAGGAGTAGGCTACGGCTTGTGGGTAAGTTTTAGGGCTGGTGGTGGGTTTCTGTTCCGGGCTAGGGTTAGGGTAAGGGAACGGCAAGGCTTAGAGCACAGCTGAGGGTACGGTAACATGGTAGTGTCAGGCTACGTGCTGAAGCACAGGCTATTACCCGCGTACGGGCCAGGTATAGGCTACGTCATAGGGTAAGGTGTAGGGCTGGTGGTGGTTTTCCGTTCCGGGCTAGGGTTATGGTTAGGGAACGGCAAGGCTTAGGGCACAGGTGAGGTTACGGAAACGTGGGAGGGTCAGGCTCTGTGCTGACGCACGGGTCAGTGCCAGCATATGGGCCAGGAGTAGGCTACGGCGTGGTGGTAAGTTGTAGGGCTGGTGGTGGGTTTCTGTTCCAGGCTAGGGTTAGGGTTAGCGAACGTCAAGGCTTAGGGCACAGGTGAGGGTACGGAAACTTGGGAGGGTCAGGCTACGTGCTGATGCAAGGATCAGTGCCAGCGTATGGGCCAGGAATATGCTACGGCATAGGGTAAAGTGTAGGGCTGGTGGTTGGATTCTGTTCCGGGCTAGGGTTAGGGTTAGGGAACGGCAAAGCTTAGGGCACAGGTGAGGGTACGGAAACGTGGGAGGGTCAGGGTACGTGCTGACGCACGTGTCAGTGCCAGCGTACCGGCCAGGAGTAGGCTACGGCTTGGGGGTTAGATGTAGGGCTGGTGGCGGGGTTCATTCAAGGCTAGGGTTATGGTTAGGGAACGGCAAGGCTTAGGGCACAGGTGAGGGTACGGAAACGTGCGAGGGTCAGGCTACATGGTGACGCACGGGTCAGTGCCATGTACGGTTCACGAGTAGGCTATGGTTTGGGCGTTAGGTTTAGGGCTGGTGGTGGGTTTCCGTTCCGTACTAGGGTTAGGGTTAGGGAACGGCAAGCCTTAGGTCACAGGTGAGGGTACGGAAATGTGGTAAGGTCAGGCTAAGTGCTGACGCACATGTCAGTGCCAGTGTACGGGCCAGGAGTAGGCGAGGGCGTAGGGTAAGGTGTAGGGCTGGTGGTGGGTTTCCGTTGCGGTCTAGGGTTAGGGTTAGGGTACGGCAAGGCTTAGGGCACAGGTGAGGGTACGGAAACGTGGGAGGGACAGGCTACGTGCTGACGCACGGGTCACTGCCAGAGTTCGGGCCAGGAGTAGTCTACGGCGTAGGGTAAGGTGTAGGGCTGGTGTTGGGTTTCCTTTCCGGGCTAGGGTTAGTGTTAGGTAACGGCAATGCTTAGGACCCAGGTGAGGGTACGGAAACGTGAGACGTTCAGGCTACGTGCTGACGCACGGGTCAGTGCCAGCGTACGGGCCAGGAGTAGGCTACAGCGTAGGGTAAGGTTTAGGGCTGGTGGTGGGTTTCTGTTCCGGGCTAGGGTTAGGGTTAGGGAATGGCAAGGTTTAGGGCACAGGTGAGGGTACAGCAACGTGGCAGGTTCAGGATACGTTCTGACGCACGGGTCAGTGCCAGCGTATGGACCAGTAGTAGGCTACAGCTTGGGGGTAAATTGTAGGGCTGTTGGTGGGTTTCGGTTCCGGGCTACAGTTAGGGTTAGGGAACGGCAAAGCTTAGGGCACATGTGAGGGTACGGAAACGTGGGAGGTTCAGGCTATGTGATGACGCACGTGTCAGTGCCAGCGTACCGGCCAGGAGTAGGCTACGGTTTGGTGGTTAGGTGTAGGGCTGGTGGTGGGTTTCCATTCCAGGCTAGGGTTAGTGTTAGGGAACAGCAAGGCTTAGGGCACAGGTGAGGGTACGGAAACGTGGGAGGTTCAGGCTACATGCTGACGCATGCGTCAGTGCCAGCTTACGTGCCAGGAGTAGGCTACGGCGTAGGGTAAGGTGTAGGGCTGCTGGAGGGTTTCTATTCCTGGCTAGGGTGAGGGTGAGGAAACGGCAAGGCTTAGGGCACAGGTGATGGTACAGAAACGTGGGAGGGTCAGGCTATGTGCTGACACACTGGTCAGTGCCAGCGTACGGGCCAGGAATAGGCTATGGCGTAGGGGAGAGTGTAGGGCTGGTGGTGGGTTTCTGTTCCGGGCTAGGGTTATGGTTAGGAAACGGCAAGGCTTAGGGCACATGTGGGGGTACGGAAACGTGTGAGGGTCAGGCTACGTGCTGACGCACGTGTCAGTGCCAGCGTACCGGCCAGGAGTAGGCTACGGCTTGGGGGTAAGGTGTAGGGCTGGTGGTGGGTTTCCGTTCCGGGCTAGGGTTAGGGTTAGTGAACGGCAAGGCTTAGGGCACAGGTGAGGGTACGGAAACGTGGGAGGGTCACGCTACGTGTTGATGAAACGGTGAGTGCCGGCGTACGAGCCAGGAATAGGCTACGGCGTTGGGTAAGGTGTAAGGCTGGTGGTGGGTTTCCGTTCCGGGCTAGGGTTAGGGTTAGGGAATGGCAAGGCTTAGGGCACAGGTGAGGGTCCGCAAACGTGGGAGGGTCAGGCTACGTGCTGAAGCACAGGGCAGTGCCCGCGTATGGGCCAGGTGTAGGCTACGGCATATGGTACGGTGTAGGGCTGGTTGTGGGTTTCCGTTCAGGGCTAGGGTTAGTGTTAGGGAATGGCAAGGCTTAGGGCTCAGGTGAGGGTACGGAAACGTGGGATGGTCAAACTCCATGCTGACGCACGGGTCAGTGCGAGCGTATGGGCGAGGAGTAGGCTACCCAGTAGGGAAAGGTTTAGGGATGGTGGTGGGTTTCCGTTCCGGGTTAAGGTTATGGTTAGGGAACGGCAAGCCTTAGAGCACAGGTGAGGGTACGGAAACGTTGGAGGGTCAGGCTACGTGCTGACGCACGGGTCAGTGCCAGTGTACAGGCAAGGAGTAGGCTACGGCATAGGCTAAGGAGTAGGGCTGGTGGTGGGTTTCCGTTCCGGGCTAGGGCTATGGTAAGGGAACGGCAAGGCTTAGGGCACAGGTGAGGGTACAGAAAAGTGGGAGGGTCAGGCTACGTGATGACGCATGGTTCAGTGCCAGCGTACGGGCCAGGAGTAGGCTACGGCATAGGGAAAGGTATAGGGCTGGTGGTGGATTTGCGTTCCGGGCTAGGATTAGGGTTAGGGAACGGCAAGGCTTAGGGCACAGGTGAGGGTACGGAAACGTGGGAGTGTCAGGCTACATGCTGACGCACGGGTCAGTGCCAGCATATGGGCCAGGAATAGGCTATGGCTTGGGGGTAAGTTGTAGGGCTGGTGGTGGGTATCCGTTCCGGGCTAGGGTTAGGGTTACGGAATGGCAAGGCTTAGGGCACGGGTGAGGGTACAGAAACGTGGGAGGTTCATGCTACTTGCTGATGCTCGGGTTAGTGCCACCGAACGGGCCAGGTGTAGGCTACGGCTTGGGGGTAAGGTGTAGGGCTGGTGGTGGGTTTCCGTTCCGGGCTCGGGTTAGGGTTACGGAACGGCAAGGCTTAGGGCACAGGTGAGGGTACGGAAACGTGGGAGGGTCAGGCTACATGCTGACGCAAGGGTCAGTGCCACCGTACAGCCAAGGAGTAGGCTACGGCTTAGGGGTAAGTTGTAGGGCTGGTGGTGGGTTTCCGTTCCGGGCTAGGGATAGGGTTAGGGAACGGCAATGCGTAGGGCACAGCTGAGGGTACGGAAACGTGGGAGGGTCAGGCTACGTGCTGATGCACGGCTCAGTGGCACCGTACCGGGCAGGAGTAGGCTACGACATATGGTAAGGTTTAGGGCTGGTGGTGGGATTCCATTCCGGGCTAGGTTTAGTGTTAGGGAACGGCAAGGCTTAGGGCTCAGTTAAGGGTACAGAAAAGTGGGAGGGTCAGGCTACGTACTGAAGCACAGGTCAGTGCCCACGTACGGGCCAGGTGTAGGCTACGGCATAGGTTAAGGTGTAGGGCTGGTGGTGTGTTTCCGTTCCGGGCTAGGGTTAGGGTTAGGGAATGGCAAGGCTTAGGGCACATGTGAGGGTACGGAAACGAGGGAGTGTCAGGCTACATGCTGACGCACGTGTCAGTGCCAGCGTACGGGCCAGGAGTAGGCTATGGCGTAGGGTAAAGTTTAGTGCTGGTGGTGGATTTCCGTTCCGGGCTAGGGTTAGGGTTAGGGAACGGCAAGGCTTAGGGCACAGGTGATGGTACGGAAACGTGGGAGGGTCAGGCTACGTGCTGACGCACGGGTCAGTGCCAGCGTACGGGCCAGGAGTAGGCTACGGCTTGTGGGTAAGTTTTAGGGCTGGTGGTGGGTTTCTGTTCCGGGCTAGGGTTAGGGTAAGGGAACGGCAAGGCTTAGAGCACAGCTGAGGGTACGGTAACATGGTAGTGTCAGGCTACGTGCTGAAGCACAGGCTATTACCCGCGTACGGGCCAGGTATAGGCTACGTCATAGGGTAAGGTGTAGGGCTGGTGGTGGTTTTCCGTTCCGGGCTAGGGTTATGGTTAGGGAACGGCAAGGCTTAGGGCACAGGTGAGGTTACGGAAACGTGGGAGGGTCAGGCTCTGTGCTGACGCACGGGTCAGTGCCAGCATATGGGCCAGGAGTAGGCTACGGCGTGGTGGTAAGTTGTAGGGCTGGTGGTGGGTTTCTGTTCCAGGCTAGGGTTAGGGTTAGCGAACGTCAAGGCTTAGGGCACAGGTGAGGGTACGGAAACTTGGGAGGGTCAGGCTACGTGCTGATGCAAGGATCAGTGCCAGCGTATGGGCCAGGAATATGCTACGGCATAGGGTAAAGTGTAGGGCTGGTGGTTGGATTCTGTTCCGGGCTAGGGTTAGGGTTAGGGAACGGCAAAGCTTAGGGCACAGGTGAGGGTACGGAAACGTGGGAGGGTCAGGGTACGTGCTGACGCACGTGTCAGTGCCAGCGTACCGGCCAGGAGTAGGCTACGGCTTGGGGGTTAGATGTAGGGCTGGTGGCGGGGTTCATTCAAGGCTAGGGTTATGGTTAGGGAACGGCAAGGCTTAGGGCACAGGTGAGGGTACGGAAACGTGCGAGGGTCAGGCTACATGGTGACGCACGGGTCAGTGCCATGTACGGTTCACGAGTAGGCTATGGTTTGGGCGTTAGGTTTAGGGCTGGTGGTGGGTTTCCGTTCCGTACTAGGGTTAGGGTTAGGGAACGGCAAGCCTTAGGTCACAGGTGAGGGTACGGAAATGTGGTAAGGTCAGGCTAAGTGCTGACGCACATGTCAGTGCCAGTGTACGGGCCAGGAGTAGGCGAGGGCGTAGGGTAAGGTGTAGGGCTGGTGGTGGGTTTCCGTTGCGGTCTAGGGTTAGGGTTAGGGTACGGCAAGGCTTAGGGCACAGGTGAGGGTACGGAAACGTGGGAGGGACAGGCTACGTGCTGACGCACGGGTCACTGCCAGAGTTCGGGCCAGGAGTAGTCTACGGCGTAGGGTAAGGTGTAGGGCTGGTGTTGGGTTTCCTTTCCGGGCTAGGGTTAGTGTTAGGTAACGGCAATGCTTAGGACCCAGGTGAGGGTACGGAAACGTGAGACGTTCAGGCTACGTGCTGACGCACGGGTCAGTGCCAGCGTACGGGCCAGGAGTAGGCTACAGCGTAGGGTAAGGTTTAGGGCTGGTGGTGGGTTTCTGTTCCGGGCTAGGGTTAGGGTTAGGGAATGGCAAGGTTTAGGGCACAGGTGAGGGTACAGCAACGTGGCAGGTTCAGGATACGTTCTGACGCACGGGTCAGTGCCAGCGTATGGACCAGTAGTAGGCTACAGCTTGGGGGTAAATTGTAGGGCTGTTGGTGGGTTTCGGTTCCGGGCTACAGTTAGGGTTAGGGAACGGCAAAGCTTAGGGCACATGTGAGGGTACGGAAACGTGGGAGGTTCAGGCTATGTGATGACGCACGTGTCAGTGCCAGCGTACCGGCCAGGAGTAGGCTACGGTTTGGTGGTTAGGTGTAGGGCTGGTGGTGGGTTTCCATTCCAGGCTAGGGTTAGTGTTAGGGAACAGCAAGGCTTAGGGCACAGGTGAGGGTACGGAAACGTGGGAGGTTCAGGCTACATGCTGACGCATGCGTCAGTGCCAGCTTACGTGCCAGGAGTAGGCTACGGCGTAGGGTAAGGTGTAGGGCTGCTGGAGGGTTTCTATTCCTGGCTAGGGTGAGGGTGAGGAAACGGCAAGGCTTAGGGCACAGGTGATGGTACAGAAACGTGGGAGGGTCAGGCTATGTGCTGACACACTGGTCAGTGCCAGCGTACGGGCCAGGAATAGGCTATGGCGTAGGGGAGAGTGTAGGGCTGGTGGTGGGTTTCTGTTCCGGGCTAGGGTTATGGTTAGGAAACGGCAAGGCTTAGGGCACATGTGGGGGTACGGAAACGTGTGAGGGTCAGGCTACGTGCTGACGCACGTGTCAGTGCCAGCGTACCGGCCAGGAGTAGGCTACGGCTTGGGGGTAAGGTGTAGGGCTGGTGGTGGGTTTCCGTTCCGGGCTAGGGTTTGGGTTAGTGAACGGCAAGGCTTAGGGCACAGGTGAGGGTACAGAAACGTGGGAGCGTCAGGCTACGTGCTGATGAAAGTGTCAGTGCCTGCGTACGAGCCAGGAATAGGCTATGGCGTAGGGAAAGGTGTAGGGCTGGTGGTGGGATTCCGTTCAGGGCTAGGGTTAGTGTTAGGGAACGACAAGTCTTAGGGCACAGGTGAGGGTCCGCAAACGTGGGAGGGTCAGGCTACGTGCTGAAGCACAGGTGAGTGCCTGCGTATGGGCCAGGTATAGGCTACGGCATAGGGTAAGGTGTAGGGCTGGTGGTGGGTTTCCTTTCCGGACTAAGTTTAGTGTTAGGGAATGGCAAGGCTTAGGGCCCAGGTGAGGGTACGGAAACGTGGGAGGGTCAAACTACATGCTGACGCACGGGTCAGTGCGAGCGTACGGGCGAGGAGTAGGCTACCCAGTAGGGAAATGTTTAGGGATGGTGGTGGGTTTCCGTTCCGGGATACGGTTAGGGTTAGGGAACGGCAAGGCTTAGGGCACAGGTGAGGGTACGGAAATGTGGGAAGGTGAGGCTAGGTGCTGACGCACGGGTCAGTGCCAGCGTACGGGCCAGGAGTAGGCTACGTCATAGAGTAAGGTGTAGGGCTGGTGGTGGGTTTCCGTTCCGGGGTAGGGTTAGGGTTATGGAATGGAAAGGCTTAGGGCACAGGTGAGGGTACGGAAACGTGGGAGGGTCAGGCTACGTGCTGACGCATGTGTCAGATCCAGCATACGGGCCAGGAGTAGGTTACTGCTTGGGGGTAAGATGTAGGGCTGGTGGTGGGTTTCCGTTCTGGGCTAGGGTTAGGGTTAGGGAACGGCAAGGCTTAGGGCACAGGTGAGGGTACGGAAAAGTGGGAGCGTCAGGCTACTTGCAGACGCACGGGTCAGTGCCAGCGTACGGGCCAGGAGTAGGCTACGGCGTAGGGTAAAGTGTAGGGCTGGTGGTTGTTTTCCATTCATGGCTAGGGTTAGGGTTAGGGAACGGCAAGGCTTAGGGCACAGGTGAGGATACAGTAACGTGGGAGGGTCAGGCTACGTGCTGACGCACGTGTCAGTGCAATTGTACCGGACAGGAGTAGGCTACGGCTTGGGGTTTAGGTGTAGGGCTGGTGGTGGGTTTGTGTACCGGGCTAGGGTTAGGTTTAGGGAACGGCAAGGCTTAGGGCAAAGGTGATGGTACGGAAACGTGGGAGGGTCAGGCTACGTGCTGACGCACGGGTCAGTGCCAGCGTACGGGCCATAAGTAGGCTATGGCTTGGAGGTTAGTTGTAGGGCTGGTGATGGTTTTCCGTTCCGTACTAGGGTTAGGGTTAGGGAACAGCAAGGCTTACGGCACAGGTGAAGGTACGGAAATGTGTGAAGGTCAGGCTACGTGCTGACGCACGAGTCAGTGCCAGCGTTCGGGCCAGGAGTAGGCTACGGCATAGGGTAAGGTGTAGGGCTTGTGGTGGGTTTCCGTTTCGGGCTACGGTTAGGGTTAGGGAACGGCAAGGCTTAGGGCCCAGATGAGGGTACGGAAACGTGTGGGGGTCAGACTACATGCTGACGCACGGGTCAGTGCCAGCGTACGGGCCAGGAGTAGGCTACGGCATAGGGAAAGGTTTAGGGCTGGTGGTGTGTTTCCGTTCCGGGCTAGGGTTAGGCTTAGGGAACGGCAAGGCTTAGGGCACAGGTGAGGGTACGGAAACGTGGGAGGGTCAGGCTATGTGCTGACGCACGGGTCAGTGCCAGCGTACGGGCCAGGAATAGGCTACGGCATACATTAAGTTTTAGGGCTGGTGGTGGGATTCCGTTCCGGGCTTGGGTTAGAGTTAGGGAAGGCGAAGGCTTAGGGCTTAGCAGAGGGTACGGAAAAGTGGGAGGGTCAGGCTACGTGCTGACGCACGTGTCAGTGCCTGTGTACGGGCCAGGAGTAGGCTATGGCATGGGGGTAAGTTTTAGGGCTGGTGGTGGGTTTCCATTCCGGGTTAGGTTTAGTGTTAGGGAATGGCAAGGTTTAGGGCCCAGGTGAGGGTATGGAAACGTGGGGTGTCAGTCTACATGCTGACGCACGGGTCAGTGCCAGCATACGGGCCAGGAGTAGGCTACGGCGTAGGGAAAGGTTTAGGGCTGGTGGTGGGTTTCCGTTCCCGGCTAGGGTTAGGGTTAGGGAACGACAAAGCTTAGGGCACAGGTGAGGGTACGGAAACGTGGGAGGGTCAGGCTACGTGCTTACGCAAGTGTCAGTGTCAGCATACAGGCCAGGAGTAGGCTACACCGTAGGGTAAGGTATAGGGCTGGAGGTGGGTTTCCGTTCTGTGCTAGGGTTAGGGTTAGGGAACGGCAAGGCATAGGGCACAGGTGAGGGTACGGAAACGTGGGAGGGTCAGGCTACGTGCTGACGCACGTGTCAGTGCCAGCATACGGGCCAGGAGTAGGCTACAGCTTGGGGGTAAGTTGTAGGGCTGGTGGTGGCTTTCCGTTCCGGGCTAGGGTTAGGGTAAGGGAACGTCAAGGCTTAGGGCACATGTGAGGGTACGGAAACGTGGGCGGGTCAGGCTACGTGATGACGCATGGGTCATTGCCATCGTACGGGCCAGGTGTAGGCTACGGCATAGGGTACGGTGTAGGGCTGGAGGTGGGTTTCCGTTCTGTGCTAGGGTTAGGGTTAGGGAACGGCAAGGCATAGGGCACAGGTGAGGGTACGGAAACGTGGGAGGGTCAGGCTACGTGCTGACGCACGGGTCAGTGCCAGCGTACGGGCCAGGAGTAGGCTACGGCGTAGGGAATGGTCTAGGGCTGGTGGTGGGTTTCCGTTCCGGGCTAGGGTTAGGGTTAGGGAAAGGCAAGGTTTAGGGCACAGGTGAGGGTACGGAAAGGTGGGAAGGTCAGGCTACGTGGTGACGCACGGGTCAGTGCCAGTGTACGGACCAGGAGTAGGCTACGGCTTGGGGGTAAGTTGGAGGGCTGGTGGTGGGTTTCCGTTTCGGGCTAGGGTTAGGGTTAGGCAACGGCAAGGCTTAGGGCACAGGTGAGGGTACGGAAACGTGGGAGGGTCAGGCTACTTGCTGACCCACGGGTCAGTGCCAGCGTATGGGCCAGGAGTAGTCTACGGCTTGGGGGTAAGATGTAGGGCTGGTGGTCCGTTTCGGTGCCGGGCTAGGGTTAGGGTTACGGAACGGCAAGGCTTAGGGCACAGGTGAGGGTACGGAAACGTGGGAGCGTCAGGCTACGTGCTGACGCATGGGTCAGTGCCAGCGTACAGGCCAGGAGTAGGCTACAGCATAGGTTAAGGTCTAGGGCTGGTGGTGTGTTTCCGTTCTGGGCTAGGGTTAGGGTTAGGGAAAGGCAAGGCTTAGGGCCAGGTGAGGGTAAGGAAACGTGGGAGGGTCAGGCTACGTGCTGACTTACGGGTCAGTGCCAGCGTACGGGCCAGGAGTGGGCTACGGCGTATGGTAAGGTGTAGGGCTTCTGGTGGGTTTCCGTTCCTGGCTAGGGTTAGGGTTAGGGAACGGCAAGGCTTAGGGCACAGGTGATGGTACGGAAACGTGGGAGGGTCAGGCTACGTGCTGACGCACGTGTCAGTCCCAGCGTACGGGCCAGGAATAGGCTACGGCATACGTTAAGGTGTAGGGCTGGTGGTGGGATTCCGTTCCGGTCTTCGGTTAGAGTTAGGGAAGGCCAAGGCTTAGGGCTTAGCTGAGGGTACGGATAAGTGGGAGGGTCAGGCTACGTGCTGACGCACGGGTCAGTGCCTGTGTACGGGCCAGGAGTAGGCTATTGCATGGGGGTAAGTTTTAGGGCTGGTGGAGTGTTTCCATTCCGGGCTAGGCTTAGGGTTAGGGAACGGCAAGGCTTAGGGCACAGGTGAGGGTACAGAAACGTGGTAGGGTCAGGCTACGTGCTGACGCACGGGTCAGTGCCAGCGTTCGGGCCAGGAGTTGGCTACGGCGTAGGGAAAGGTTTAGGGCAGGTGGTGGTTTTCTGTTCCGGGCTAGGGTTAGGGTTAGGGAACGGCAAAGCTTAGGGCACAGGTGAGGGTACGGAAACGTGGGAGGGTCAGGCTACGTGCTAACGCATGGGTCAGTGTCACCATATGGGCCAGGAGTAATCTACGGCGTAGGGTAAGGTGTAGGACGGGTGTTGGTTTTCCGTTCCGGGCTAGGGTTAGGGTTACGGAACGGCAAGGCTTAGGGCACAGGTGAGGGTACGGAAACGTGTGAGCATCAGGCTACGTGCTGACGCCTGGGTCAGTGCCAGCGTACGGGACAGGAGTAGGCTACGGCGTTGGGTAAGGTGTAGGGAAGGTTGTGGGTTTCCGTTCTGGGCTAGTGTTAGGGTTAGGGAACGGCAAGGCTTAGGGCACAGGTGAGGGTACGGAAACGTGGGAGGGTCAGGCTACTTGCTGACCCACGGGTCATTGTCAGCGTATGGGCCAGGAGTAGTCTACGGCTTGGGGGTAAGATGTACGGTTGGTGGTCCATTTCCGTTCCGGGCTAGGGTTAGGGTTAAGGAACGGCATGGCTTAGGGCACTGGTGAGAGTTACGGAAACGTGGGAGGGTGAGGCTACGTGCTGACGCACGGGTCAGTGCCAGCGTACAGGCCAGGAGTAGGCTACGCCGTAGGGTAAGGTGTAGGGCTGGTGGTGGGTTTCCGTTCCGGGCTAGGGTTAGGGTTAGGAAACGTCAAGGCTTAGGGCACAGGTGAGGTTATGGAAACGTGGGAGGGTCAGGCTACGTACTGATGCACGGGTCAGTGCCAGCATACGGGCCAGGAGTAGGCTACGGTGTAAGGTAAGGTGTAGGGCTGGTGGTGGGTTTTCATTCCGGGCTACGGTTAGGGTTAGGGAACGGCAAGGCTTAGGGCACAGGTGAGGGTATGGAAACGTGGTAGGGTCAGGCTACGTGCAGACGCACGTGTCATTGCCAGCGTACGGGCCAGGAGTAGGCTACGGCGTTGGGTAAGGTGTAGGGCAGGTGGTGGGTTTCCATTCTGGGCTAGGTTTAGGGTGAGGGAACGGCATGGCTTAGGGCCCAGGTGAGGGTACGGCAACGTGGCAGTGTCAGGATACGTTCTGAGGCACGGGTCAGTGCCAGCGTATGGACCAGGAGTAGGCTACGGCTTGGGGGTAAGGTTTAGGGCTGGTGGTGGGTTTCCGTTCTTGGCTAGGGTTAGGGTTAGTGAACGGCAAGGATTAGGGCACAGGTGAGGGTACGGAAACGTGGGAAGGTCAGGCTACGTGCTGATGAAAGTGTCAGTGCCTGCGTATGAGCCAGGAATAGGCTACGGCTTAGGGAGAGGTGTAGGGCTGGTGGTGGGTTTCCGATCAGGGCTAGGGTTAGGGTTACGGTACGGCAAGGATTAGGGCACAGGTGAGGTTCCGCAAACGTTGGAGGGTGAGGCTACGTGCTGACGCACAGGTCAGTTCCAGCGTACGGGCCAGGAGTATGCTACGGCTTGGGGGTAAGCTTTAGGGCTGGTGGTGGGTTTCTGTTCCGGGCTAGGGTTAGGGTTAGGGAACGGCAAGGCTTAGGGTACAGGTGAGGGTACGGAAAGTTGGGAGGGTCAGGCTACGTGCTGATGCACGGGTCAGTGCCAGCGTACGGGCCAGGAGTAGGCTACGGCTTGGGGGTAAGTTGTAGGGCTGGTGGTGTGTTTCCGTTCCGGGCTAGGGTTAGGGTTAGGGAACGGCAAGGCATAGGGCACAGTTGAGGTTACGGAAACGTGGGAGGGTCAGGCTACGTGCTGACGCAAGGGTCAGGGCCAGCGTACGGGCCAGGAGTAGGCTACGGCGTAGGGTAAAGTGTATGGCTGGTGGTGGGTTTCCGTTCCGGGCTAGGGTTAGGGTTAGGGAACAGCAAGGCTTAGGGCACAGGTGAGGGTACTGAAACGTGGGAGGGTCAGGCTAAGTGGTGACGCACTGGTCAGTGCCAGCGTACCGGCCAGGAGTAGGCTACGGCTTGGGGGTTAGGTGTAGGGCTGGTGGTGGGTTTCCTTTCTGGGCTAGGGTTAGGGTTAGGGAATGGCAAGGCTTAGGGTACAGGTGAGGGTACGGAAACGTGGTAGGGTCAGGCTACGTGCTGACGCATGGGTCAGTGCCAGCGTTCGGGCCAGGAGTAGGCTACGGCGTAGGGTAAGGTGTAGGACTGGTGGTGGGTTTCCTTTCCGGGCTAGGGTTAGGGTTAGGGAACGGCAAGGCTTAGGGCCCCAGTGTGGGTACGGAAACGTGGGGGAGTCCAATTACATGCTGACGCACAGGTCAGTGCCAGCGTACGGGCCAGGAGTAGGCTACGGTGAAGGTAAAGGTTTAGGGCTGGTGGTGGGTTTCTGTTCCGGGCTAGGGTTAGGGTTAGGGAACGGCAAGGCTTAGGGCACAGGTGAGGGTACAGAAACGTGGGAGGGTCAGGCTACGTGCTGACACACGGATCAGTGTCAGCGTACGTGCCAGGAGTAGGCTACGGCGTAGGGTAAGGTGTAGGGCTGGTGGTGGTTTTCTGTTCCAGGCTACGGTTAGTGTTAGGGAACAGCAAGGCTTAGGGCACAGGTGAGGGTACGGAAACGTGGGAGGGTCAGGCTACGTGCTGACGCACGGGCCAGTGCCAGCGTACCGGCCAGGAGTAGGCTACGGATTGGGGGTTAGGTGTAGGGCTGGTGGTGGGTTTCCCTTCCAGGCTAGGGTTAGTGTTAGGGAACAGCAAGGCTTAGGGCACAGGGGAGGGTACGGAAACGTGGGAGGGTCAGGCTACATGCTGACCCATGGGTCAGTGCCAGCGTACTGGCCAGGAGTAGGCTATGGCTTGGGGGTTAGGTGTAGGGCTTGTGGTGTGTTTCCCTTCCGTACTAGTGTTAGGGTTAAGGAACGGCAAGGCTTAAGGCACAGGTGACGTTACGGTAATGTGGGAAGGTCAGGCTACGTGCTGACGCACATGTCATTGCCAGCGTATGGACCAGGAATAGGCTACGGCTTGGGGGTAAGGTGTAGAGCTGGTGGTCGGTTTCCGTACTGGGCTAGGGTTAGTGTTAGGAACGGTCAGGCTTAGGGCACAGTTGAGGGTCCTGAAACGTGGGAGGGTCAGGCTACTTGCTGACGCACGTGTCAGTGCCAGAGTACGGGCCAGGAGTAGGCTACGGCTTGGGGTTAAGGTGTAGGGCTGGTGGTGGGTTTCCATTCTGGGATAGGGTTAGTGTTAGGAACGGCCAGGCTTAGGGCACAGTTGAGGGTCCTGAAACGTGGGAGGGTCAGGCTACTTGCTGACGCACGTGTCAGTGCCAGAGTACGGGCCAGGAGTAGGCTACGGCTTGGGGTTAAGGTGTAGGGCTGGTGGTGGGTTTCCATTCAGGGCTAGGGTTAGGGTTACGGAACGGCAAGGCTTAGTGCTCAGGTGAGGGTACGGAAACGTGGGAGGGTCAGGCTATGTGCTGACGCACGGGTCAGTGCCAGCATACAGGCCAGGAGTAGGCTACGCCGGAGGGTAATGTCTAGGGCTCGTGGTGGGTTTCCATTCCGGGCTAGGGTTAGGGTTAGGGAACGTCAAGGCTTAGGGCACAGGTGAAGGTACGGAAACGTGGGAGGGTCAGGCTACGTACTGATGCATGGGTCAGTGCCAGCGTACGGGCCAGGAGTAGGCTACGGCGTAGGGTAAGTTGTAGGGCTGGTGTTGGGTTTTCATTGTGGACCACGGTTAGGGTTAGGGAACGGCAAGGCTTAGGGCACAGGTGTGGGTACGGAAACGTGGGAGGGTGTGGCTACGTGCTGACACACAGGTCAGTGCCAGCGTACGGGCCAGGAGTAGGCTACGGCGTAAGGTAAGGTGTAGGGCTGGTGGTGGGTTTCTGTTCTAGGCTATGGTTAGGGTTAGGGAACGGCAAGGCTTATGGCACAGGTGAGGGTACGGAAACGTGGGAGGGTCAGGCTTCGTGCTGATGCACGGGTCATTGCCACCGTATGGGCCAGGAGTAGGCTACGGCTTTTGGGTTAGTTTTGGGGCTGGTGGTGGGTTTCTGTTCTGAGCTAGGGTTTGGGTTAGGAAACGGCAGGGCTTAGGGCACAGGTGAGGGTACGGAAACGTGGGAGGGTCAGGCTACGTGCTGACACACGGGTCAGTGCCAGTGTACAGGCCAGGAGTAGGCTACGGCGTTGTGTAAGCTGTAGGGTTCGTGGTGGGTTTCCGTTCCGGACTAGGGTTAGGGTTAGGGAAAGGCAAGGCTTAGGGCACAGGTGAGGTTACGGAAACGAGGGAGGGTCAGGCTACGTGCTGACGCACGAGTCTTTGCCAGCGTCCTGGTCAGGAGTAGGCTACGGTTTGTGGCTAAGCTATAGGGCTGGTGGTGGCTTTCCGTTCCGGGGTAGGGTTAGGGTTAGAGAACGGCAAGGCTTAGGGCACAGGTGAGGGTACGGAAACGTGGGAGTGTCAGGCTACGTGCTGACGCATGGGTCAGTGCCCGCGTACGGGCCAGTTGTAGGCTACAGCATAGGGTAAGTTGTAGGGCTGGTGGTGGGTTTCCGTTCCGGGCTAGGATTAGGGTAAGGGAACGGTAAGGCTTAGGGCACAGGTGAGGGTACGGAAAAGTGTGAGGGTCAGGCTACGTACTGACGCACGGTTCAGTGCCAGCGTACGGGCCAGGAGTAGGCTACGGCGTAGGGTAAAGTGTAGGGCTGCTGGTGGATTACCGTTCCTGTCTAGGTTTATGGTGAGGGAACGGCAAGGCTTAGGGCACAGGTGAGGGTACGGAAACGTGGGAGGGTCAGGCTACATGCTGACTTACGGGTCAGTGCCAGCGTACGGGCCAGGAGTGGGCTACGGTGTATGGTAAGGTGTAGGGCTTCTGGTGGGTTTCCGTTCATGGCTAGGGTTAGGGTTAGGGAATGGCAAGGCTTAGGGCACAGGTGAGGGTACGGAAACGTGGGAGGGTCAGGCTACGTGCTGACGCACGTGTCAGTGCCAGCGTATGGGCCAGGAATAGGCTACGGCATACGTTAAGGTGTAGGGCTGGTGGTGGGATTCCGTTCCGGGCTTCGGTTAGAGTTAGGGAAGGCCAAGGCTTAGGGCTTAGCTGAGGGTACGGAAAAGTGGGAGGGTCAGGCTACGTGCTGACGCACATGTCATTGCCAGCATACGGGCCAGGAGTAGGCTACGGCGTAGGGTAAGGTGTAGGGCTGGTGGTGGGTTTCCATTCATGGGCTAGGGTTAGGGTTAGGAAACGGCAAGGCTTAGGGCCCAGGTGAGGGTACGGAAACGTGGGAGGGTCAGACTACGTGCTGACGCATGAGTCAGTGCCAGCGTACAGGCCAGGTGTAGGCTACGGCGTAGGGAAAGGTTTAGGGCTAGTGGTGGGTTTCCGTTCCGGGCTAGGGTTAGGGTTAGGGAACGGCAAGGCTTAGGGCACAGGTGAGGGTACGGAAACGTGGGAGGGTCAGGCTACGTGCTGACGCACGGGTCAGTGCCAGCGTACCGGCCAGGAGTAGGCTACGGCTTGGTGGTTAGGTGTAGGTCTGATGGTGTGTTTCCGTTCCAGGCTAGGGTTAGTGTTAGGGAACAGCAAGTCTTAGGGCACAGGTGAGGGTACGGAAACGTGGGAGGGTCAGGCTACGTGCTGACGCACGGGTCAGTGCCAGCGTACGGGCCAGGAGTAGGCTACGGCTTGGGGGTTAGGTGTAGGGCTTTTGGTGTGTTTCCTTTCCGTACTAGGGTTAGGGTTAGGGAACGGCAAGGCTTAGGGCACAGGTGAGGGGACGGTAATGTGGGAAGTACAGGCTACGTGCTGACGCACAGGTCATTGCCAGCATATGGACCAGGAGTAGGCTACGGCTTGGGGGTTAGGTGTAGGGCTTATGGTGTGTTTCCGTTCAGTACTAGGGTTAGGGTTAGGGAACGGCAAGGCTTACGGCACAGGTGAGGGTACGGTAATGTGGGAAGTTCAGGCTATGTGCTGACGCAAAGGTCAGTGCCAGCGTATGGACCAGGAGTAGGCTACGGCTTGGGGGTAAGGTTTAGGGCTGGTGGTGGGTTTCCGTTCCGGGCTAGGGTTAGGGTTAGGGAACGGCAAGGCTTAGGGCACAGCTGATGGTACGGAAACGTGGGAGGGTAAGGCTACGTGCTGATGAAAGGGTCAGTGCCTGCGTACGGGCCAGGAATAGGCTACGGCGTAGGGAAAGGTGTAGGGCTGGTGGTGGGTTTCCGTTCCGGACTAGGGTTAGGGTTAAGGAATGGCAAGGCTTAGGGCACAGGTGATGGTCCGCAAACGTGGGAGGGTCAGGCTACGTGCTGACGCACGGGACAGTGCCAGCATAAGGTCCAGGAATAGGCTACGGCTTTGGGGTAAGTTGTAGGGCTGGTGGTGGGTTTCCGTTCCGGGCTAGGCTTAGGGTTAGGGAACGGCAAGGCTTAGGGCACAGGTGAGGGTCCACAAACGTGGGAGGGTCAGGCTTCGTGCTGACGCACGGGTCTGTGCCAGCGTACGGGCCAGGAGTAGGCTACGGCTTGGGGGTAAGGTGTAGGGCTGGTGGTGGGTTTCCGTTCCGGGCTACGGTTAGGTTTAGGGAACGGCAAGGCCTAGGGCACAGGTGAGGGTACGGAAACGTGGGAGCGTCAGGCTACGTGATGATGCACGTGTCAGTGCCAGCGTACTGGCGAGGAGTAAGCTGCGGCTTGGGGGTTAGGTGTAGGGCTGGTGGTGGGTTTCCGTTCCGCGCTAGGGTTAGGGTTAGGGAACGGCAAGGCTTAGGGCACAGGTGAGGGTACGGAAACGTGGGAGGGTCAGGCTACTTGCTGACCCACGGGTCAGTGCCAGCGTATGGGCCAGGAGTAGTCTACGGCTTGGGGGTAAGATGTAGGGCTGGTGGTCCGTTTCGGTGCCGGGCTAGGGTTAGGGTTATGGAACGGCAAGGCTTAGGGCACAGGTGAGGGTACGGAAACGTGGGAGCGTCAGGCTACGTGCTGACGCATGGGTCAGTGCCAGCGTACAGGCCAGGAGTAGGCTACAGCATAGGTTAAGGTCTAGGGCTGGTGGTGTGTTTCCGTTCTGGGCTAGGGTTAGGGTTAGGGAAAGGCAAGGCTTAGGGCCAGGTGAGGGTAAGGAAACGTGGGAGGGTCAGGCTACGTGCTGACTTACGGGTCAGTGCCAGCGTACGGGCCAGGAGTGGGCTACGGCGTATGGTAAGGTGTAGGGCTTCTGGTGGGTTTCCGTTCCTGGCTAGGGTTAGGGTTAGGGAACGGCAAGGCTTAGGGCACAGGTGATGGTACGGAAACGTGGGAGGGTCAGGCTACGTGCTGACGCACGTGTCAGTCCCAGCGTACGGGCCAGGAATAGGCTACGGCATACGTTAAGGTGTAGGGCTGGTGGTGGGATTCCGTTCCGGTCTTCGGTTAGAGTTAGGGAAGGCCAAGGCTTAGGGCTTAGCTGAGGGTACGGATAAGTGGGAGGGTCAGGCTACGTGCTGACGCACGGGTCAGTGCCTGTGTACGGGCCAGGAGTAGGCTATTGCATGGGGGTAAGTTTTAGGGCTGGTGGAGTGTTTCCATTCCGGGCTAGGCTTAGGGTTAGGGAACGGCAAGGCTTAGGGCACAGGTGAGGGTACAGAAACGTGGTAGGGTCAGGCTACGTGCTGACGCACGGGTCAGTGCCAGCGTTCGGGCCAGGAGTTGGCTACGGCGTAGGGAAAGGTTTAGGGCAGGTGGTGGTTTTCTGTTCCGGGCTAGGGTTAGGGTTAGGGAACGGCAAAGCTTAGGGCACAGGTGAGGGTACGGAAACGTGGGAGGGTCAGGCTACGTGCTAACGCATGGGTCAGTGTCACCATATGGGCCAGGAGTAATCTACGGCGTAGGGTAAGGTGTAGGACGGGTGTTGGTTTTCCGTTCCGGGCTAGGGTTAGGGTTACGGAACGGCAAGGCTTAGGGCACAGGTGAGGGTACGGAAACGTGTGAGCATCAGGCTACGTGCTGACGCCTGGGTCAGTGCCAGCGTACGGGACAGGAGTAGGCTACGGCGTTGGGTAAGGTGTAGGGAAGGTTGTGGGTTTCCGTTCTGGGCTAGTGTTAGGGTTAGGGAACGGCAAGGCTTAGGGCACAGGTGAGGGTACGGAAACGTGGGAGGGTCAGGCTACTTGCTGACCCACGGGTCATTGTCAGCGTATGGGCCAGGAGTAGTCTACGGCTTGGGGGTAAGATGTACGGTTGGTGGTCCATTTCCGTTCCGGGCTAGGGTTAGGGTTAAGGAACGGCATGGCTTAGGGCACTGGTGAGAGTTACGGAAACGTGGGAGGGTGAGGCTACGTGCTGACGCACGGGTCAGTGCCAGCGTACAGGCCAGGAGTAGGCTACGCCGTAGGGTAAGGTGTAGGGCTGGTGGTGGGTTTCCGTTCCGGGCTAGGGTTAGGGTTAGGAAACGTCAAGGCTTAGGGCACAGGTGAGGTTATGGAAACGTGGGAGGGTCAGGCTACGTACTGATGCACGGGTCAGTGCCAGCATACGGGCCAGGAGTAGGCTACGGTGTAAGGTAAGGTGTAGGGCTGGTGGTGGGTTTTCATTCCGGGCTACGGTTAGGGTTAGGGAACGGCAAGGCTTAGGGCACAGGTGAGGGTATGGAAACGTGGTAGGGTCAGGCTACGTGCAGACGCACGTGTCATTGCCAGCGTACGGGCCAGGAGTAGGCTACGGCGTTGGGTAAGGTGTAGGGCAGGTGGTGGGTTTCCATTCTGGGCTAGGTTTAGGGTGAGGGAACGGCATGGCTTAGGGCCCAGGTGAGGGTACGGCAACGTGGCAGTGTCAGGATACGTTCTGAGGCACGGGTCAGTGCCAGCGTATGGACCAGGAGTAGGCTACGGCTTGGGGGTAAGGTTTAGGGCTGGTGGTGGGTTTCCGTTCTTGGCTAGGGTTAGGGTTAGTGAACGGCAAGGATTAGGGCACAGGTGAGGGTACGGAAACGTGGGAAGGTCAGGCTACGTGCTGATGAAAGTGTCAGTGCCTGCGTATGAGCCAGGAATAGGCTACGGCTTAGGGAGAGGTGTAGGGCTGGTGGTGGGTTTCCGTTCAGGGCTAGGGTTAGGGTTAGGGTACGGCAAGGATTAGGGCACAGGTGAGGTTCCGCAAACGTTGGAGGGTGAGGCTACGTGCTGACGCACAGGTCAGTTCCAGCGTACGGGCCAGGAGTATGCTACGGCTTGGGGGTAAGCTTTAGGGCTGGTGGTGGGTTTCTGTTCCGGGCTAGGGTTAGGGTTAGGGAACGGCAAGGCTTAGGGTACAGGTGAGGGTACGGAAAGTTGGGAGGGTCAGGCTACGTGCTGATGCACGGGTCAGTGCCAGCGTACGGGCCAGGAGTAGGCTACGGCTTGGGGGTAAGTTGTAGGGCTGGTGGTGTGTTTCCGTTCCGGGCTAGGGTTAGGGTTAGGGAACGGCAAGGCATAGGGCACAGTTGAGGTTACGGAAACGTGGGAGGGTCAGGCTACGTGCTGACGCAAGGGTCAGGGCCAGCGTACGGGCCAGGAGTAGGCTACGGCGTAGGGTAAAGTGTATGGCTGGTGGTGGGTTTCCGTTCCGGGCTAGGGTTAGGGTTAGGGAACAGCAAGGCTTAGGGCACAGGTGAGGGTACTGAAACGTGGGAGGGTCAGGCTAAGTGGTGACGCACTGGTCAGTGCCAGCGTACCGGCCAGGAGTAGGCTACGGCTTGGGGGTTAGGTGTAGGGCTGGTGGTGGGTTTCCTTTCTGGGCTAGGGTTAGGGTTAGGGAATGGCAAGGCTTAGGGTACAGGTGAGGGTACGGAAACGTGGTAGGGTCAGGCTACGTGCTGACGCATGGGTCAGTGCCAGCGTTCGGGCCAGGAGTAGGCTACGGCGTAGGGTAAGGTGTAGGACTGGTGGTGGGTTTCCTTTCCGGGCTAGGGTTAGGGTTAGGGAACGGCAAGGCTTAGGGCCCCAGTGTGGGTACGGAAACGTGGGGGAGTCCAATTACATGCTGACGCACAGGTCAGTGCCAGCGTACGGGCCAGGAGTAGGCTACGGTGAAGGTAAAGGTTTAGGGCTGGTGGTGGGTTTCTGTTCCGGGCTAGGGTTAGGGTTAGGGAACGGCAAGGCTTAGGGCACAGGTGAGGGTACAGAAACGTGGGAGGGTCAGGCTACGTGCTGACACACGGATCAGTGTCAGCGTACGTGCCAGGAGTAGGCTACGGCGTAGGGTAAGGTGTAGGGCTGGTGGTGGTTTTCTGTTCCAGGCTACGGTTAGTGTTAGGGAACAGCAAGGCTTAGGGCACAGGTGAGGGTACGGAAACGTGGGAGGGTCAGGCTACGTGCTGACGCACGGGCCAGTGCCAGCGTACCGGCCAGGAGTAGGCTACGGATTGGGGGTTAGGTGTAGGGCTGGTGGTGGGTTTCCCTTCCAGGCTAGGGTTAGTGTTAGGGAACAGCAAGGCTTAGGGCACAGGGGAGGGTACGGAAACGTGGGAGGGTCAGGCTACATGCTGACCCATGGGTCAGTGCCAGCGTACTGGCCAGGAGTAGGCTATGGCTTGGGGGTTAGGTGTAGGGCTTGTGGTGTGTTTCCCTTCCGTACTAGTGTTAGGGTTAAGGAACGGCAAGGCTTAAGGCACAGGTGACGTTACGGTAATGTGGGAAGGTCAGGCTACGTGCTGACGCACATGTCATTGCCAGCGTATGGACCAGGAATAGGCTACGGCTTGGGGGTAAGGTGTAGAGCTGGTGGTCGGTTTCCGTACTGGGCTAGGGTTAGTGTTAGGAACGGTCAGGCTTAGGGCACAGTTGAGGGTCCTGAAACGTGGGAGGGTCAGGCTACTTGCTGACGCACGTGTCAGTGCCAGAGTACGGGCCAGGAGTAGGCTACGGCTTGGGGTTAAGGTGTAGGGCTGGTGGTGGGTTTCCATTCTGGGATAGGGTTAGTGTTAGGAACGGCCAGGCTTAGGGCACAGTTGAGGGTCCTGAAACGTGGGAGGGTCAGGCTACTTGCTGACGCACGTGTCAGTGCCAGAGTACGGGCCAGGAGTAGGCTACGGCTTGGGGTTAAGGTGTAGGGCTGGTGGTGGGTTTCCATTCAGGGCTAGGGTTAGGGTTACGGAACGGCAAGGCTTAGTGCTCAGGTGAGGGTACGGAAACGTGGGAGGGTCAGGCTATGTGCTGACGCACGGGTCAGTGCCAGCATACAGGCCAGGAGTAGGCTACGCCGGAGGGTAATGTCTAGGGCTCGTGGTGGGTTTCCATTCCGGGCTAGGGTTAGGGTTAGGGAACGTCAAGGCTTAGGGCACAGGTGAAGGTACGGAAACGTGGGAGGGTCAGGCTACGTACTGATGCATGGGTCAGTGCCAGCGTACGGGCCAGGAGTAGGCTACGGCGTAGGGTAAGTTGTAGGGCTGGTGTTGGGTTTTCATTGTGGACCACGGTTAGGGTTAGGGAACGGCAAGGCTTAGGGCACAGGTGAGGGTACGGAAACGTGGGAGGGTGTGGCTACGTGCTGACACACAGGTCAGTGCCAGCGTACGGGCCAGGAGTAGGCTACGGCGTAAGGTAAGGTGTAGGGCTGGTGGTGGGTTTCTGTTCTAGGCTATGGTTAGGGTTAGGGAACGGCAAGGCTTATGGCACAGGTGAGGGTACGGAAACGTGGGAGGGTCAGGCTTCGTGCTGATGCACGGGTCATTGCCACCGTATGGGCCAGGAGTAGGCTACGGCTTTTGGGTTAGTTTTGGGGCTGGTGGTGGGTTTCTGTTCTGAGCTAGGGTTTGGGTTAGGAAACGGCAGGGCTTAGGGCACAGGTGAGGGTACGGAAACGTGGGAGGGTCAGGCTACGTGCTGACACACGGGTCAGTGCCAGTGTACAGGCCAGGAGTAGGCTACGGCGTTGTGTAAGCTGTAGGGTTCGTGGTGGGTTTCCGTTCCGGACTAGGGTTAGGGTTAGGGAAAGGCAAGGCTTAGGGCACAGGTGAGGTTACGGAAACGAGGGAGGGTCAGGCTACGTGCTGACGCACGAGTCTTTGCCAGCGTCCTGGTCAGGAGTAGGCTACGGTTTGTGGCTAAGCTATAGGGCTGGTGGTGGCTTTCCGTTCCGGGGTAGGGTTAGGGTTAGAGAACGGCAAGGCTTAGGGCACAGGTGAGGGTACGGAAACGTGGGAGTGTCAGGCTACGTGCTGACGCATGGGTCAGTGCCCGCGTACGGGCCAGTTGTAGGCTACAGCATAGGGTAAGTTGTAGGGCTGGTGGTGGGTTTCCGTTCCGGGCTAGGATTAGGGTAAGGGAACGGTAAGGCTTAGGGCACAGGTGAGGGTACGGAAAAGTGTGAGGGTCAGGCTACGTACTGACGCACGGTTCAGTGCCAGCGTACGGGCCAGGAGTAGGCTACGGCGTAGGGTAAAGTGTAGGGCTGCTGGTGGATTTCCGTTCCTGTCTAGGTTTATGGTGAGGGAACGGCAAGGCTTAGGGCACAGGTGAGGGTACGGAAACGTGGGAGGGTCAGGCTACATGCTGACTTACGGGTCAGTGCCAGCGTACGGGCCAGGAGTGGGCTACGGTGTATGGTAAGGTGTAGGGCTTCTGGTGGGTTTCCATTCATGGCTAGGGTTAGGGTTAGGGAATGGCAAGGCTTAGGGCACAGGTGAGGGTACGGAAACGTGGGAGGGTCAGGCTACGTGCTGACGCACGTGTCAGTGCCAGCGTATGGGCCAGGAATAGGCTACGGCATACGTTAAGGTGTAGGGCTGGTGGTGGGATTCCGTTCCGGGCTTCGGTTAGAGTTAGGGAAGGCCAAGGCTTAGGGCTTAGCTGAGGGTACGGAAAAGTGGGAGGGTCAGGCTACGTGCTGACGCACATGTCATTGCCAGCGTACGGGCCAGGAGTAGGCTACGGCGTAGGGTAAGGTGTAGGGCTGGTGGTGGGTTTCCATTCATGGGCTAGGGTTAGGGTTAGGAAACGGCAAGGCTTAGGGCCCAGGTGAGGGTACGGAAACGTGGGAGGGTCAGACTACGTGCTGACGCATGGGTCAGTGCCAGCGTACAGGCCAGGTGTAGGCTACGGCGTAGGGAAAGGTTTAGGGCTAGTGGTGGGTTTCCGTTCCGGGCTAGGGTTAGGGTTAGGGAACGGCAAGGCTTAGGGCACAGGTGAGGGTACGGAAACGTGGGAGGGTCAGGCTACGTGCTGACGCACGGGTCAGTGCCAGCGTACCGGCCAGGAGTAGGCTACGGCTTGGTGGTTAGGTGTAGGTCTGATGGTGTGTTTCCGTTCCAGGCTAGGGTTAGTGTTAGGGAACAGCAAGTCTTAGGGCACAGGTGAGGGTACGGAAACGTGGGAGGGTCAGGCTACGTGCTGACGCACGGGTCAGTGCCAGCGTACGGGCCAGGAGTAGGCTACGGCTTGGGGGTTAGGTGTAGGGCTTTTGGTGTGTTTCCTTTCCGTACTAGGGTTAGGGTTAGGGAACGGCAAGGCTTAGGGCACAGGTGAGGGGACGGTAATGTGGGAAGTACAGGCTACGTGCTGACGCACAGGTCATTGCCAGCATATGGACCAAGAGTAGGCTACGGCTTGGGGGTTAGGTGTAGGGCTTATGGTGTGTTTCCGTTCAGTACTAGGGTTAGGGTTAGGGAACGGCAAGGCTTACGGCACAGGTGAGGGTACGGTAATGTGGGAAGTTCAGGCTATGTGCTGACGCAAAGGTCAGTGCCAGCGTATGGACCAGGAGTAGGCTACGGCTTGGGGGTAAGGTTTAGGGCTGGTGGTGGGTTTCCGTTCCGGGCTAGGGTTAGGGTTAGGGAACGGCAAGGCTTAGGGCACAGCTGATGGTACGGAAACGTGGGAGGGTAAGGCTACGTGCTGATGAAAGGGTCAGTGCCTGCGTACGGGCCAGGAATAGGCTACGGCGTAGGGAAAGGTGTAGGGCTGGTGGTGGGTTTCCGTTCCGGACTAGGGTTAGGGTTAAGGAATGGCAAGGCTTAGGGCACAGGTGATGGTCCGCAAACGTGGGAGGGTCAGGCTACGTGCTGACGCACGGGACAGTGCCAGCATAAGGTCCAGGAATAGGCTACGGCTTTGGGGTAAGTTGTAGGGCTGGTGGTGGGTTTCCGTTCCGGGCTAGGCTTAGGGTTAGGGAACGGCAAGGCTTAGGGCACAGGTGAGGGTCCACAAACGTGGGAGGGTCAGGCTTCGTGCTGACGCACGGGTCTGTGCCAGCGTACGGGCCAGGAGTAGGCTACGGCTTGGGGGTAAGGTGTAGGGCTGGTGGTGGGTTTCCGTTCCGGGCTACGGTTAGGTTTAGGGAACGGCAAGGCCTAGGGCACAGGTGAGGGTACGGAAACGTGGGAGCGTCAGGCTACGTGATGATGCACGTGTCAGTGCCAGCGTACTGGCCAGGAGTAAGCTGCGGCTTGGGGGTTAGGTGTAGGGCTGGTGGTGGGTTTCCGTTCCGCGCTAGGGTTAGGGTTAGGGAACGGCAAGGCTTAGGGCACAGGTGAGGGTACGGAAACGTGGGAGTGTCAGGCTACATGCTGACGCACGGGTCAGTGCCAGCGTACGGGCCAGGAATAGGCTATGGCTTGGGGGTAAGCTGTAGGGCTGGTGGTGGGTTTCCGTTCCGGACTAGGGTTAGGGTTAGGGAACGGCAAGGCTTAGGGCACAGGTGAGGGTACGGAAACGTGTTAGGGTCAGGCTACATGCTGAGGCACGTGTCAGTGCCAGCGTACGTCCCAAGAGTAGGCTACGGCGTAGGGTAATGTGTAGGGCTGCTGATGGGTTTCTGTTCCTGGCTAGGGTGAGGGTGAGGGAACGGCAAGGCTTAGGGCACAGATGATGTTACGGAAACGTGGGAAGGTCAGGCTACGTGCTGACGCATGGGTCAGTGCCAGCGTACGGGCCAGGAGTAGGGTACGGCTTGTGGGTAAGGTTTAGGGCTGGTGATGTGTTTCCGTTCCTGGCTAGGGTTAGGGTTAGGGAACGGCAAGGCTTAGGGCAAAGGTGAGGGTACGGTAACATGGGAGGGTCAGGCTACGTACTGAAGCACAGGTCAGTGCCCGCGAACGGGCCAGGTGTAGGCTACGGCATAGGGTAAGGTGTAGGGCTGGTGGTGGGTTTCCGTTCCGGGGTAGGGATAAGTTTAGGGAACGGCAAGGCTTAGGGCACAGGTGAGGTTACGGAAACGTGGGAGGGTCAGGCTACGTGGTGACGCACGGGTCAGTGCCAGAGTACCGGCCAGGAGTAGGCTACGGCTTGGGGGTAAGGTGTAGGGCTGGTGGTGGGTTTCCGTTCCGGGCTAGGGTTAGGGTTAGGGAACAGCAAGGCTTAGGGCACAGGTGAGGGTACGGAAACGTGGGAGGGTCTGGCTACGTGCTGACGCATGAGTCAGTGCCAGCATTAGGGCCAGGAGTAGGCTACGGCGTAGGGTAAGGTGTAGGGCTGGTGGTGGGTTTCCGTTCCGGGCTAGGGTAAGGGTTAGGGAACGGCAAGGCTTACAGCACAGGTGAGGGTACGGAAACGTGAGAGGGTTAGGCTATGTGCTGACGCACGGGTCAGTGCCAGCGTACGGGCCAAGAGTATGCTACGGCGTAAGGTAAGGTGTAGGGCTGGTGGTGGGTTTCCGTTCATGGGCTAGGGTTAGGGTTAGGAAACGGCAAGTCTTAAGGCCCAGGTGAGGGTACGGAAGCGTGGGAGGGTCAGACTACGTGCTGACGCATGGTTCAGTGCCAGCGTACGGGCCAGGTGTAGGCTACGGCGTAGGGAAAGGTTTAGGGCTAGTGGTGGGTTTCCGTTCTGGGCTAGGGTTAGGGTTAGGTAACGGCAAGGCTTAGGGCACAGGTGAGGGTACGAAAACGTGGGAGTGTCAGGCTACGTGCTGACGCATGGGTCATTGCCAGCGTACGGGCCAGGAGTAGGCTACGGCTTGGGGGTTAGGTGTAGGGCTTGTGGTGTGTTTCCGTTCCGTACTAGGGTTAGGGTTAGGGAACGACAAGGCTTAGGGCACAGGTGAGGGTACGGTAATGTGGGAAGTTCAGGCTACGTGCTGACGCACAGGTCATTGCCAGCGTATGGACCAGGAGTAGGCTACGGCTTGGGGGTAAGGTTTAGGGCTGGTGGTGGGTTTCCGTTCCGGGCTAGGGTTAGGCTTAGGGAACGGCAAGGCTTAGGGCACAGGTGAGGGTACGGAAACGTGGGAGGGTCAGGCTACGTGATGATGAAAGGGTCAGGGCCTGCGTACGGGCCAGGAATAGGCTACGGCGTAGGGAAAGGTATAGGGCTGGTGGTGGGTTTCTGTTCCGGGCTAGGGTTAGGGTTAGGGAACGGCAAGGCTTAGGGCACAGGTGAGGGTACGGAAACGTGGGAGGGTCAGGCTACGTGCTAACGCATGGGTCAGTGTCACCATATGGGCCAGGAGTAATCTACGGCGTAGGGTAAGGTGTAGGACGGGTGTTGGTTTTCCGTTCCGGGCTAGGGTTAGGGTTACGGAACGGCAAGGCTTAGGGCACAGGTGAGGGTACGGAAACGTGTGAGCATCAGGCTACGTGCTGACGCCTGGGTCAGTGCCAGCGTACGGGACAGGAGTAGGCTACGGCGTTGGGTAAGGTGTAGGGAAGGTTGTGGGTTTCCGTTCTGGGCTAGTGTTAGGGTTAGGGAACGGCAAGGCTTAGGGCACAGGTGAGGGTACGGAAACGTGGGAGGGTCAGGCTACTTGCTGACCCACGGGTCATTGTCAGCGTATGGGCCAGGAGTAGTCTACGGCTTGGGGGTAAGATGTACGGTTGGTGGTCCATTTCCGTTCCGGGCTAGGGTTAGGGTTAAGGAACGGCATGGCTTAGGGCACTGGTGAGAGTTACGGAAACGTGGGAGGGTGAGGCTACGTGCTGACGCACGGGTCAGTGCCAGCGTACAGGCCAGGAGTAGGCTACGCCGTAGGGTAAGGTGTAGGGCTGGTGGTGGGTTTCCGTTCCGGGCTAGGGTTAGGGTTAGGAAACGTCAAGGCTTAGGGCACAGGTGAGGTTATGGAAACGTGGGAGGGTCAGGCTACGTACTGATGCACGGGTCAGTGCCAGCATACGGGCCAGGAGTAGGCTACGGTGTAAGGTAAGGTGTAGGGCTGGTGGTGGGTTTTCATTCCGGGCTACGGTTAGGGTTAGGGAACGGCAAGGCTTAGGGCACAGGTGAGGGTATGGAAACGTGGTAGGGTCAGGCTACGTGCAGACGCACGTGTCATTGCCAGCGTACGGGCCAGGAGTAGGCTACGGCGTTGGGTAAGGTGTAGGGCAGGTGGTGGGTTTCCATTCTGGGCTAGGTTTAGGGTGAGGGAACGGCATGGCTTAGGGCCCAGGTGAGGGTACGGCAACGTGGCAGTGTCAGGATACGTTCTGAGGCACGGGTCAGTGCCAGCGTATGGACCAGGAGTAGGCTACGGCTTGGGGGTAAGGTTTAGGGCTGGTGGTGGGTTTCCGTTCTTGGCTAGGGTTAGGGTTAGTGAACGGCAAGGATTAGGGCACAGGTGAGGGTACGGAAACGTGGGAAGGTCAGGCTACGTGCTGATGAAAGTGTCAGTGCCTGCGTATGAGCCAGGAATAGGCTACGGCTTAGGGAGAGGTGTAGGGCTGGTGGTGGGTTTCCGTTCAGGGCTAGGGTTAGGGTTAGGGTACGGCAAGGATTAGGGCACAGGTGAGGTTCCGCAAACGTTGGAGGGTGAGGCTACGTGCTGACGCACAGGTCAGTTCCAGCGTACGGGCCAGGAGTATGCTACGGCTTGGGGGTAAGCTTTAGGGCTGGTGGTGGGTTTCTGTTCCGGGCTAGGGTTAGGGTTAGGGAACGGCAAGGCTTAGGGTACAGGTGAGGGTACGGAAAGTTGGGAGGGTCAGGCTACGTGCTGATGCACGGGTCAGTGCCAGCGTACGGGCCAGGAGTAGGCTACGGCTTGGGGGTAAGTTGTAGGGCTGGTGGTGTGTTTCCGTTCCGGGCTAGGGTTAGGGTTAGGGAACGGCAAGGCATAGGGCACAGTTGAGGTTACGGAAACGTGGGAGGGTCAGGCTACGTGCTGACGCAAGGGTCAGGGCCAGCGTACGGGCCAGGAGTAGGCTACGGCGTAGGGTAAAGTGTATGGCTGGTGGTGGGTTTCCGTTCCGGGCTAGGGTTAGGGTTAGGGAACAGCAAGGCTTAGGGCACAGGTGAGGGTACTGAAACGTGGGAGGGTCAGGCTAAGTGGTGACGCACTGGTCAGTGCCAGCGTACCGGCCAGGAGTAGGCTACGGCTTGGGGGTTAGGTGTAGGGCTGGTGGTGGGTTTCCTTTCTGGGCTAGGGTTAGGGTTAGGGAATGGCAAGGCTTAGGGTACAGGTGAGGGTACGGAAACGTGGTAGGGTCAGGCTACGTGCTGACGCATGGGTCAGTGCCAGCGTTCGGGCCAGGAGTAGGCTACGGCGTAGGGTAAGGTGTAGGACTGGTGGTGGGTTTCCTTTCCGGGCTAGGGTTAGGGTTAGGGAACGGCAAGGCTTAGGGCCCCAGTGTGGGTACGGAAACGTGGGGGAGTCCAATTACATGCTGACGCACAGGTCAGTGCCAGCGTACGGGCCAGGAGTAGGCTACGGTGAAGGTAAAGGTTTAGGGCTGGTGGTGGGTTTCTGTTCCGGGCTAGGGTTAGGGTTAGGGAACGGCAAGGCTTAGGGCACAGGTGAGGGTACAGAAACGTGGGAGGGTCAGGCTACGTGCTGACACACGGATCAGTGTCAGCGTACGTGCCAGGAGTAGGCTACGGCGTAGGGTAAGGTGTAGGGCTGGTGGTGGTTTTCTGTTCCAGGCTACGGTTAGTGTTAGGGAACAGCAAGGCTTAGGGCACAGGTGAGGGTACGGAAACGTGGGAGGGTCAGGCTACGTGCTGACGCACGGGCCAGTGCCAGCGTACCGGCCAGGAGTAGGCTACGGATTGGGGGTTAGGTGTAGGGCTGGTGGTGGGTTTCCCTTCCAGGCTAGGGTTAGTGTTAGGGAACAGCAAGGCTTAGGGCACAGGGGAGGGTACGGAAACGTGGGAGGGTCAGGCTACATGCTGACCCATGGGTCAGTGCCAGCGTACTGGCCAGGAGTAGGCTATGGCTTGGGGGTTAGGTGTAGGGCTTGTGGTGTGTTTCCCTTCCGTACTAGTGTTAGGGTTAAGGAACGGCAAGGCTTAAGGCACAGTCGACGTTACGGTAATGTGGGAAGGTCAGGCTACGTGCTGACGCACATGTCATTGCCAGCGTATGGACCAGGAATAGGCTACGGCTTGGGGGTAAGGTGTAGAGCTGGTGGTCGGTTTCCGTACTGGGCTAGGGTTAGTGTTAGGAACGGTCAGGCTTAGGGCACAGTTGAGGGTCCTGAAACGTGGGAGGGTCAGGCTACTTGCTGACGCACGTGTCAGTGCCAGAGTACGGGCCAGGAGTAGGCTACGGCTTGGGGTTAAGGTGTAGGGCTGGTGGTGGGTTTCCATTCTGGGATAGGGTTAGTGTTAGGAACGGCCAGGCTTAGGGCACAGTTGAGGGTCCTGAAACGTGGGAGGGTCAGGCTACTTGCTGACGCACGTGTCAGTGCCAGAGTACGGGCCAGGAGTAGGCTACGGCTTGGGGTTAAGGTGTAGGGCTGGTGGTGGGTTTCCATTCAGGGCTAGGGTTAGGGTTACGGAACGGCAAGGCTTAGTGCTCAGGTGAGGGTACGGAAACGTGGGAGGGTCAGGCTATGTGCTGACGCACGGGTCAGTGCCAGCATACAGGCCAGGAGTAGGCTACGCCGGAGGGTAATGTCTAGGGCTCGTGGTGGGTTTCCATTCCGGGCTAGGGTTAGGGTTAGGGAACGTCAAGGCTTAGGGCACAGGTGAAGGTACGGAAACGTGGGAGGGTCAGGCTACGTACTGATGCATGGGTCAGTGCCAGCGTACGGGCCAGGAGTAGGCTACGGCGTAGGGTAAGTTGTAGGGCTGGTGTTGGGTTTTCATTGTGGACCACGGTTAGGGTTAGGGAACGGCAAGGCTTAGGGCACAGGTGAGGGTACGGAAACGTGGGAGGGTGTGGCTACGTGCTGACACACAGGTCAGTGCCAGCGTACGGGCCAGGAGTAGGCTACGGCGTAAGGTAAGGTGTAGGGCTGGTGGTGGGTTTCTGTTCTAGGCTATGGTTAGGGTTAGGGAACGGCAAGGCTTATGGCACAGGTGAGGGTACGGAAACGTGGGAGGGTCAGGCTTCGTGCTGATGCACGGGTCATTGCCACCGTATGGGCCAGGAGTAGGCTACGGCTTTTGGGTTAGTTTTGGGGCTGGTGGTGGGTTTCTGTTCTGAGCTAGGGTTTGGGTTAGGAAACGGCAGGGCTTAGGGCACAGGTGAGGGTACGGAAACGTGGGAGGGTCAGGCTACGTGCTGACACACGGGTCAGTGCCAGTGTACAGGCCAGGAGTAGGCTACGGCGTTGTGTAAGCTGTAGGGTTCGTGGTGGGTTTCCGTTCCGGACTAGGGTTAGGGTTAGGGAAAGGCAAGGCTTAGGGCACAGGTGAGGTTACGGAAACGAGGGAGGGTCAGGCTACGTGCTGACGCACGAGTCTTTGCCAGCGTCCTGGTCAGGAGTAGGCTACGGTTTGTGGCTAAGCTATAGGGCTGGTGGTGGCTTTCCGTTCCGGGGTAGGGTTAGGGTTAGAGAACGGCAAGGCTTAGGGCACAGGTGAGGGTACGGAAACGTGGGAGTGTCAGGCTACGTGCTGACGCATGGGTCAGTGCCCGCGTATGGGCCAGTTGTAGGCTACAGCATAGGGTAAGTTGTAGGGCTGGTGGTGGGTTTCCGTTCCGGGCTAGGATTAGGGTAAGGGAACGGTAAGGCTTAGGGCACAGGTGAGGGTACGGAAAAGTGTGAGGGTCAGGCTACGTACTGACGCACGGTTCAGTGCCAGCGTACGGGCCAGGAGTAGGCTACGGCGTAGGGTAAAGTGTAGGGCTGCTGGTGGATTTCCGTTCCTGTCTAGGTTTATGGTGAGGGAACGGCAAGGCTTAGGGCACAGGTGAGGGTACGGAAACGTGGGAGGGTCAGGCTACATGCTGACTTACGGGTCAGTGCCAGCGTACGGGCCAGGAGTGGGCTACGGTGTATGGTAAGGTGTAGGGCTTCTGGTGGGTTTCCATTCATGGCTAGGGTTAGGGTTAGGGAATGGCAAGGCTTAGGGCACAGGTGAGGGTACGGAAACGTGGGAGGGTCAGGCTACGTGCTGACGCACGTGTCAGTGCCAGCGTATGGGCCAGGAATAGGCTACGGCATACGTTAAGGTGTAGGGCTGGTGGTGGGATTCCGTTCCGGGCTTCGGTTAGAGTTAGGGAAGGCCAAGGCTTAGGGCTTAGCTGAGGGTACGGAAAAGTGGGAGGGTCAGGCTACGTGCTGACGCACATGTCATTGCCAGCGTACGGGCCAGGAGTAGGCTACGGCGTAGGGTAAGGTGTAGGGCTGGTGGTGGGTTTCCATTCATGGGCTAGGGTTAGGGTTAGGAAACGGCAAGGCTTAGGGCCCAGGTGAGGGTACGGAAACGTGGGAGGGTCAGACTACGTGCTGACGCATGGGTCAGTGCCAGCGTACAGGCCAGGTGTAGGCTACGGCGTAGGGAAAGGTTTAGGGCTAGTGGTGGGTTTCCGTTCCGGGCTAGGGTTAGGGTTAGGGAACGGCAAGGCTTAGGGCACAGGTGAGGGTACGGAAACGTGGGAGGGTCAGGCTACGTGCTGACGCACGGGTCAGTGCCAGCGTACCGGCCAGGAGTAGGCTACGGCTTGGTGGTTAGGTGTAGGTCTGATGGTGTGTTTCCGTTCCAGGCTAGGGTTAGTGTTAGGGAACAGCAAGTCTTAGGGCACAGGTGAGGGTACGGAAACGTGGGAGGGTCAGGCTACGTGCTGACGCACGGGTCAGTGCCAGCGTACGGGCCAGGAGTAGGCTACGGCTTGGGGGTTAGGTGTAGGGCTTTTGGTGTGTTTCCTTTCCGTACTAGGGTTAGGGTTAGGGAACGGCAAGGCTTAGGGCACAGGTGAGGGGACGGTAATGTGGGAAGTACAGGCTACGTGCTGACGCACAGGTCATTGCCAGCATATGGACCAAGAGTAGGCTACGGCTTGGGGGTTAGGTGTAGGGCTTATGGTGTGTTTCCGTTCAGTACTAGGGTTAGGGTTAGGGAACGGCAAGGCTTACGGCACAGGTGAGGGTACGGTAATGTGGGAAGTTCAGGCTATGTGCTGACGCAAAGGTCAGTGCCAGCGTATGGACCAGGAGTAGGCTACGGCTTGGGGGTAAGGTTTAGGGCTGGTGGTGGGTTTCCGTTCCGGGCTAGGGTTAGGGTTAGGGAACGGCAAGGCTTAGGGCACAGCTGATGGTACGGAAACGTGGGAGGGTAAGGCTACGTGCTGATGAAAGGGTCAGTGCCTGCGTACGGGCCAGGAATAGGCTACGGCGTAGGGAAAGGTGTAGGGCTGGTGGTGGGTTTCCGTTCCGGACTAGGGTTAGGGTTAAGGAATGGCAAGGCTTAGGGCACAGGTGATGGTCCGCAAACGTGGGAGGGTCAGGCTACGTGCTGACGCACGGGACAGTGCCAGCATAAGGTCCAGGAATAGGCTACGGCTTTGGGGTAAGTTGTAGGGCTGGTGGTGGGTTTCCGTTCCGGGCTAGGCTTAGGGTTAGGGAACGGCAAGGCTTAGGGCACAGGTGAGGGTCCACAAACGTGGGAGGGTCAGGCTTCGTGCTGACGCACGGGTCTGTGCCAGCGTACGGGCCAGGAGTAGGCTACGGCTTGGGGGTAAGGTGTAGGGCTGGTGGTGGGTTTCCGTTCCGGGCTACGGTTAGGTTTAGGGAACGGCAAGGCCTAGGGCACAGGTGAGGGTACGGAAACGTGGGAGCGTCAGGCTACGTGATGATGCACGTGTCAGTGCCAGCGTACTGGCCAGGAGTAAGCTGCGGCTTGGGGGTTAGGTGTAGGGCTGGTGGTGGGTTTCCGTTCCGCGCTAGGGTTAGGGTTAGGGAACGGCAAGGCTTAGGGCACAGGTGAGGGTACGGAAACGTGGGAGTGTCAGGCTACATGCTGACGCACGGGTCAGTGCCAGCGTACGGGCCAGGAATAGGCTATGGCTTGGGGGTAAGCTGTAGGGCTGGTGGTGGGTTTCCGTTCCGGACTAGGGTTAGGGTTAGGGAACGGCAAGGCTTAGGGCACAGGTGAGGGTACGGAAACGTGTTAGGGTCAGGCTACATGCTGAGGCACGTGTCAGTGCCAGCGTACGTCCCAAGAGTAGGCTACGGCGTAGGGTAATGTGTAGGGCTGCTGATGGGTTTCTGTTCCTGGCTAGGGTGAGGGTGAGGGAACGGCAAGGCTTAGGGCACAGATGATGTTACGGAAACGTGGGAAGGTCAGGCTACGTGCTGACGCATGGGTCAGTGCCAGCGTACGGGCCAGGAGTAGGGTACGGCTTGTGGGTAAGGTTTAGGGCTGGTGATGTGTTTCCGTTCCTGGCTAGGGTTAGGGTTAGGGAACGGCAAGGCTTAGGGCAAAGGTGAGGGTACGGTAACATGGGAGGGTCAGGCTACGTACTGAAGCACAGGTCAGTGCCCGCGAACGGGCCAGGTGTAGGCTACGGCATAGGGTAAGGTGTAGGGCTGGTGGTGGGTTTCCGTTCCGGGGTAGGGATAAGTTTAGGGAACGGCAAGGCTTAGGGCACAGGTGAGGTTACGGAAACGTGGGAGGGTCAGGCTACGTGGTGACGCACGGGTCAGTGCCAGAGTACCGGCCAGGAGTAGGCTACGGCTTGGGGGTAAGGTGTAGGGCTGGTGGTGGGTTTCCGTTCCGGGCTAGGGTTAGGGTTAGGGAACAGCAAGGCTTAGGGCACAGGTGAGGGTACGGAAACGTGGGAGGGTCTGGCTACGTGCTGACGCATGAGTCAGTGCCAGCATTAGGGCCAGGAGTAGGCTACGGCGTAGGGTAAGGTGTAGGGCTGGTGGTGGGTTTCCGTTCCGGGCTAGGGTAAGGGTTAGGGAACGGCAAGGCTTACAGCACAGGTGAGGGTACGGAAACGTGAGAGGGTTAGGCTATGTGCTGACGCACGGGTCAGTGCCAGCGTACGGGCCAAGAGTATGCTACGGCGTAAGGTAAGGTGTAGGGCTGGTGGTGGGTTTCCGTTCATGGGCTAGGGTTAGGGTTAGGAAACGGCAAGTCTTAGGGCCCAGGTGAGGGTACGGAAGCGTGGGAGGGTCAGACTACGTGCTGACGCATGGTTCAGTGCCAGCGTACGGGCCAGGTGTAGGCTACGGCGTAGGGAAAGGTTTAGGGCTAGTGGTGGGTTTCCGTTCTGGGCTAGGGTTAGGGTTAGGTAACGGCAAGGCTTAGGGCACAGGTGAGGGTACGAAAACGTGGGAGTGTCAGGCTACGTGCTGACGCATGGGTCATTGCCAGCGTACGGGCCAGGAGTAGGCTACGGCTTGGGGGTTAGGTGTAGGGCTTGTGGTGTGTTTCCGTTCCGTACTAGGGTTAGGGTTAGGGAACGACAAGGCTTAGGGCACAGGTGAGGGTACGGTAATGTGGGAAGTTCAGGCTACGTGCTGACGCACAGGTCATTGCCAGCGTATGGACCAGGAGTAGGCTACGGCTTGGGGGTAAGGTTTAGGGCTGGTGGTGGGTTTCCGTTCCGGGCTAGGGTTAGGCTTAGGGAACGGCAAGGCTTAGGGCACAGGTGAGGGTACGGAAACGTGGGAGGGTCAGGCTACGTGATGATGAAAGGGTCAGGGCCTGCGTACGGGCCAGGAATAGGCTACGGCGTAGGGAAAGGTATAGGGCTGGTGGTGGGTTTCTGTTCCGGGCTAGGGTTAGGGTTAGGGAACGGCAAGGCTTAGGGCACAGGTGAGGGTACGGAAACGTGGGAGGGTCAGGCTACGTGCTGACCCACGGGTCAGTGCCAGCGTACGGGCCAGGAGTAGGCTACGGCATAGGGAAAGGTGTAGGGCTGGTGGTGGGTTTGCGTTCCGGGCTAGGGTTAGGGTTAGGGAACGTCAAAGCTTAGGGCACAGGTGAGGGTACGGAAACGTGAGAAGGTCACGCTACATGCTGACGCACGGATCAGTGCCAGCGTACGGGCCAGGAGTAGGCTACGGTGTAGGGTATGGTGTAGGGCTGGTGGTGGGTTTCCGTTCCGGGCTAGGGTTAGGGTTAGGTAACGGCAAGGCTTAGGGCACAGGTGAGGGTACGGAAATGTGGCAAGGTGAGGCTAGGTGCTGACGCACGGGTCAGTGCCAGCGTACGGTCCAGGAGTAGGCTACGGCGTAGGGTAATTTGTAGGGCTGGTGGTGGGTTTCCGTTTAGGGCTAGGGCTAGGGTTAGGGAACGGCAAAACTTAGGGCACAGGTGAGGATACAGAAACGTGGGAGGGTCAGGCTACGTGCTGACGCACGGGTCAGTGCAATCGTACCGGCCAGGAGTAGGCTACGGCTTGGGGTTTAGTTGTAGGGCTGGTGGTGGGTTTCTGTACCGGGCTAGGGTTAGGGTTAGAGAACGGCAAGGCTTAGGGCAAAGGTGATGGTACGGAAACGTGGGAGGGTCAGGCTACGTGCTGACGCACGGGTCAGTGCCAGCGTACGGGCCATAAGTAGGCTATGGCTTGGAGGTTAGGTGTAGGGCTGGTGGTGGTTTTCTGTTCCGTACTAGGGTTAGGGTTAGGGAACAGCAAGGCTTACGGCACAGGTGAAGGTACGGAAATGTGGGAAGGTCAGGCTACGTGCTGACGCACAGGTCAATGCCAGCGTTCGGGCCAGGAGTAGGCTACGGCATAGGGTAAGGTGTAGGGCTTGTGGTGGGTTTCCGTTCCGGGCTAGGGTTAGTGTTAGGGAACGGAAAGGCTTAGGGCCCAGGTGAGGGTACAGAAACGTGTGGGGGTCAGACTACATGCTGACGAACGGGTCAGTGCCAGCGTACGGGCCAGGAGTAGGCTACGGCGTAGGGAAAGGTTTAGGGCTGGTGGTGGGTTTCCGTTACGGGCTAGGATTAGGGTTAGGGAACGGCAAGTCTTAGGGCACAGGGGAGGGTACGGAAACGTGGGAGGGTCAGGCTACGTGCTGACGCACGGGTCAGTGCCAGCGTACGGGCCAGGAATAGGCTACGGCATACATTAAGGTGTAGGGCTGGTGGTGGGATTCCGTTCCGGGCTTGGGTTAGAGTTAGGGAAGGCCAAGGCTTAGGGCTTAGCAGAGGGTACGGAAAAGTGGGAGGGTCAGGCTACGTGCTGACCCATGGGTCAGTGTCAGCGTATGGGCCAGGAGTAGTCTACGGCTTGGGGGTAAGATGTAGGGCTGGTGGTCCGTTTCCGTGCTGGGCTAGCGTTAGGGTTACGGAACGGCAAGGCTTAGGGCACTGGTGAGGGTTTCGTAAACGTGGGAGGGTCAGGCTACGTGCTGACGCACGGGTCAGTGTCCGCGTATGGTCCAGGAGTAGGCTACGGCGTACGGTAATGTGTAGGGCTGGTGGTGGGTTTCCGTTCCGGGCTAGGGTTAGGGTTAGGGAACGGCAAGGCTTAGGGCACAGGTGAGGGTACGGAAACGTGGGAGCGTCAGGCTACGTGCTGACGCATGGGTCAGTGCCAGCATACAGGCCAGGAGTAGGCTACGGTATAGGTTAAGGTCTAGGGCTGGTGGTGGGTTTCCGTTCCGGGCTAGGGTTAGGGTTAGGGAAAGGCAAGGCTTAGGGCCCAGGTGAGGGTACGGAAACGTGGGAGGGTCAGGCTACGTGCTGACGCACGGGTCAGTGCCATCGTACTGGCCAGGAATAGGCTACGGCTTGGGGGTTAGTGTAGGGCTGGTGGTGGGTTTCCGTTCCGGGCTAGGGTTACTGTTAGGGAAGAGCAAGGCTTAGGTCATAGGTGAGGGTACGGAAACGTGGGAGGGTCAGGCTACGTGCTGACGCATTGGTCAGTGCCAGCGTACGGGCCAGGATTAGGCTATGGCGTATGGTGAGTTGTAGGGCTTGTGGTGGGTTTTCATTCCGAGCTAGTGTTAGGGTTAGTGAACGGCAAGGCTTAGGGCACAGGTGAGGGTACGGAAACGTGGGAGGGTCAGGCTTCATGCTGATGCACGTGTCAGTGCCAGCGTACCGGCCAGGAGTAGGCTACGGCGTAGGGTAATGTGTAGGGCTGTTTCCCTTTCGGGCTACAGTTAGGGTTAGGGAATGGCAAAGCGTAGGGCACAGGTGAGGTTACGGAAACGAGGGAGGTTCAGGCTACATGCTGATGCACGTGTCAGTGCCAGCGTACCGGCCAGGAGTAGGCTACGGCTTGGTGGTTACGTGTAGGCTTGGTGGTGTGTTTCCGTTCCAGGCTAGGGTTAGTGTTAGGGAACAGCAAGGCTTAGGGCACAGGTGAGGGTACGGAAATGTGGGAGGGTCAGGCTACGTGATGATGAAAGTGTCAGGGCCTGCGTACGGGCCAGGAATAGGCTACGGCGTAGGGAAAGGTATAGGGCTGGTGGTGGGTTTCTGTTCCGGGCTAGGGTTAGGGTTAGGGAACGGCAAGGCTTAGGGCACAGGTGAGGGTACGGAAGCGTGGGAGGGTCAGGCTACGTGCTGACCCACGGGTCAGTGCCAGCGTACGGGCCAGGAGTAGGCTACGGCATAGGGAAAGGTGTAGGGCTGGTGGTGGGTTTGCTTTCCGGGCTAGGGTTAGGGTTAGGGAACGTCAAAGCTTAGGGCACAGGTGAGGGTACGGAAACGTGAGAGGGTCAGGCTACATGCTGACGCACGGATCAGTGCCAGCGTACGGGCTAGGAGTAGGCTACGGTGTAGGGTATGGTGTAGGGCTGGTGGTGGGTTTCCGTTCCGGGCTAGGGTTAGGGTTAGGGAACGGCAAGGCTTAGGGCACAGGTGAGGGTACGGAAATGTGGGAAGGTGAGGCTAGGTGCTGACGCACGGGTCAGTGCCAGCGTACGGTCCAGGAGTAGGCTACGGCGTAGGGTAATGTGTAGGGCTGGTGGTGGGTTTCCGTTCCGGGCTAGGGTTAGGGTTATGGAACGGAAAGGCTTAGGGCACAGGTGAGGGTACGGAAACGTGGGAGGGTCAGGCTACGTGCTGACCCATGTGTCAGAGCCAGCATACGGGCCAGGAGTAGGCTACTGCTTGGGGGTAAGGTATAGGGCTGGTGGTGGGTTTCCGTTCTGGGCTAGGGTTAGGGTTAGGGAACGGCAAGGCTTAGGGCACAGGTGAGGGTACGGAAAAGTGGGAGGGTCAGGCTACATGCTGACGCACGGGTCAGTGCCAGCGTACGGGCCAGGAATAGGCTACGGCGTAGGGTAAAGTGTAGGGCTGGTGGTGGTTTTCCGTTTAGGGCTAGGGCTAGGGTTAGGGAACGGCAAGGCTTAGGGCACAGGTGAGGATACAGAAACGTGGGAGGGTCAGGCTACGTGCTGACGCACGGGTCAGTGCCATCGTACCGGCCAGGAATAGGCTACGGCTTGGGGGTTAGTGTAGGGCTGGTGGTGGGTTTCCGTTCCGGGCTAGGGTTACTGTTAGGGAAGAGCAAGGCTTAGGTCATAGGTGAGGGTACGGAAACGTGGGAGGGTCAGGCTACGTGCTGACGCATTGGTCAGTGCCAGCGTACGGGCCAGGAGTAGGCTATGGCTTGTGGGTTAGGTGTAGGGCTTGTGGTGTGTTTCTGTCCCGTACTAGGGTTAGGGTTAGGGAACGGCAAGGCTTAGGGCACAGGTGACGTAATGGTAACGTGGGGAGTTCAGGCTACATGCTGACGCACAGGTCAGTGCCAGCGTATGGACCACGAGTAGGCTATGGCTTGGGGGTAAGCTGTAGGGCTTGTGGTGGGTTTCTGTTCCGGGCTAGGGTTAGGGTTAGGGAATGGCAAGGTTTAGGGCACAGGTGAGGGTACAGCAACGTGGCAGGTTCAGGATACGTTCTGACGCACGGGTCAGTGTCAGCGTATGGACCAGGAGTAGGCTACAGTTGGGGGTAAGGTGTAGGGATGTTGGTGGGTTTCCGTTCCGGGCTACAGTTAGGGTTAGGGAACGGCAAAGCTTAGGGCACACGTGAGGGTACGGAAACGAGGGAGGTTCAGGCTACGTGATGACGAACGTGTCTGTGCCAGCGTACCGGCCAGGAGTAGGCTACGGTTTGGTGGTTAGGTGTAGAGCTGGTGGTGGGTTTCCATTCCAGGCTAGGGTTAGTGTTAGGGAACAGGAAGGCTTAGGGCACAGGTGAGGGTACGGAAACGTTGGAGGGTCAGGCTACGTGCTGACGCACGGGTCAGTGCCAGCGTACGGGCCAGGAGTAGGCTACGGCTTGGGGGTAAGTTGTAGGGCTGGTGGTGGGTTTCCGTTCCGGGCTAGGGTTAGGGTTAGGGAACGGCAAGGTTTAGGGCACAGCTGAGGGTACAGAAACGTGGGAGGGTCAGGCTACGTGCTGATGCACGGCTCAGTGGCAGCGTACCGGCCAGGAGTAGGGTACGGCATATGGTAACGTGTAGGGCTGGTGGTGGGATTCCGTTCCGGTTTGGGTTAGGGTTACGGAACGGCAAGTCTTAGGGCTCAGGTAAGGGTACAGGAAAGTGGGAGGGTCAGGCAACGTGCTGACGCACGGGTCAGTGCCAGTGTACAGGCCAGGTGTAGGCTACGGATTGTGGGTAAGGTTTAGGGCTGGTGGTGTGTTTCCGTTCCGGGCTAGGGTTAGGGTTAGGGAACAGAAAGGCTTAGGGCACAGGTGAGGGTACGGAAACGTGGGAGGGTCAGGCTACGTGCTGACACACGGGTCAGTGCCAGCGTTCGGGCCAGGAGTAGGCTACGGCGTAGGGTAAAGTGTAGGGCTGGTGGTGGGTTTCTGTGCAGGGCTAGGGTTAGGGTTAGGGAACGGCAAGGCTTAGGGCACAGGTGATGGTACGGAAACGTGGGAGGGTCAGGCTACGTGCTGACGCACGGTCAGTGCCAGCGTACGGGCCAGGAGTAAGCCACGGCTTGTGGGTTAGGATTAGGGATGGTGGTGGGTTTCCGTTTCGGGCTAGGGTTAGGGTTAGGGAACGGCAAGGCTTAGGGCACAGGTGAGGGTACGGAAACGTGGGAGGCTCAGGCTACGTGCTGATGAAAGGGTCAGTGCCTGCGTATGGGCCAGGAATAGGCTACGGCGTAGGGAAAGGTGTAGGGCTGGTGGTGGGTTTCCGTTCCGGGCAAGGGTTAGGGTTAGGGTTAGGGAATGGCAAGGCTTAGGGCACAGGTGTGGGTCCGCAAACGTGGGAGGGTCAGGCTACGTGCTGACGCAAGGGTCAGTGCCAGCGTAAGGTCCAGGAGTAGCCTACGGCTTGGGGGTAATGTGTAGGGCTGGTGGTGGGTTTTCGTTCCAGACTAGGGTTAGGGTTAGGGAACGGCAACGCTTAGGGCACAGGTGAGGGTACGGAAACGTGTGAGGGTCAGGCTACGTGCTGACGCATGGGTCAGTGCCATCGTACGGGCCAGGAGTAGGCTACGGCGTAGGGTAAAGTTTAGGGCTGCTGGTGGGTTTCCGTTCCTGGCTAGGGTTAGGGTGAGGGAACGGCAAGGCTTAGGGCACAGGTGAGGGTACGGAAACGTGGGAGGTTCAGGCTACGTGCTGACTCACGTGTCAGTGCCAGCGTACGGGCCAGGATTAGGCTATGGCGTATGGTGAGGTGTAGGGCTTGTGGTGGGTTTTCGTTCCGAGCTAGTGTTAGGGTTAGTGAACGGCAAGGCTTAGGGCACAGGTGAGGGTACGGAAACGTGGGAGGGCCAGGCTTCATGCTGATGCACGTGTCAGTGCCAGCGTACCGGCCAGGAGTAGGCTACGGCGTAGGGTAATGTGTAGGGCTGTTTCCCTTTCGGGCTACAGTTAGGGTTAGGGAATGGCAAAGCGTAGGGCACAGGTGAGGTTACGGAAACGAGGGAGGTTCAGGCTACATGCTGATGCACGTGTCAGTGCCAGCGTACCGGCCAGGAGTAGGCTACGGCTTGGTGGTTAGGTGTAGGCTTGGTGGTGTGTTTCCGTTCCAGGCTAGGGTTAGTGTTAGGGAACAGCAAGGCTTAGGGCACAGGTGAGGGTACGGAAATGTGGGAGGGTCAGGCTACGTGCTGACGCACAGGTCAGTGCCAGCGTACGGGCCAGGAGTAGGCTATGGCTTGGGGGTTATTTGTAGGGCTGGTTGTGGGTTTCCGTTCCAGGCTAGGTTTAGGGTTAGGGAACGGAAAGTCTTAGGGCACAGGTGAGGGTACGGAAACGTGGGAGGGTCAGGCTACGTGCTGACGCACGGGTCAGTGCCAGCGTACGGGCCAGGAGTAGGCTATGACGTAGGGTTAGGTGTAGGGCTGCTGGTGGGTTTCCGTTCCTGGCTAGGGTTAGGGTGAGGGAACAGCAAGGCTTAGGGCACAGGTGAGGGTACGGTAACATTGGAGGGTTAGGCTACGTGGTGAAGCACAGGTGATTACCCACGTATGGGCCAGGTGTTGGCTACGGCATAGGGTAAGGTGTAGGGCTGGTGGTGGGTTTTCATTCCGGGCTAGGGTTAGGGTTAGGGAACGGCAAGGCTTAGGGCACTGGTGATGGTACGGAAACGTGGGAGGGTCAGGCTACGTGCTGACGCACGGGCCAGTGCCACCGTACGGGCCAGGAGTAGGCTACGTCTTGGGGGTAAGGTGTAGGGCTGGTGGTGGGTTTCCGTTCTGGGCTAGGGTTAGGGTAAGGGAACGGCAAGGCTTAGGGCACAGGTGAGGGTACGGAAAAGTGGGAGGGTCAGGCTACTTCCTGACGCACGTGTCAGTGCCAGCGTACGGGCCAGGAGTAGGATACGGCGTAGGGTAAAGTGTAGGGCTGGTGGTGGGTTTCCGTTCAGGGCTAGGGTTAGGGTTAGGGAACGGCAAGGCTTAGGGCACAGGTGAGGATACAGAAACGTGGGAGGGTCAGGCTATGTGCTGACGCACGGGCCAGTGCAAGCGTACCGGCCAGGAGTAGGCTACGGCTTGGGGTTTAGGTGTAGGGCTGGTGGTGGGATTCAGTTCCGGGCTTGGGTTAGAGTTAGGGAAGGCCAAGGCTTAGGGCTTAGCAGAGGGTATGGAAAAGTGGGAGGGTCAGGCTACGTGCTGACGCACGGGTCAGTGCCAGCGTACCGGCCAGGAGTAGGCTACGGCTTTGTGGTTAGTTGTAGGGCTGGTGGTGGTTTTCCGTTCCAGGCTAGGGTTAGTGTTAGGGAACAGCAAGGCTTAGGGCACAGGTGAGGGTACGGAAACGTGGGACGGGCAGGCTACATGCTGACGCACGGGTCAGTGCCAGCGTACGGGCCAGCATTAGGCTATGGCTTGGGGGTTAGGTGTAGGACTTGTGGTGTGTTTCCGTTCCGTACTAGGGTTAGGGTTAGGGAACGGCAAGGCTTAGGGCACAGGTGAGGGTAACGGAACGTCGGAGGGTCAGGCTACGTGCTGACGCACGGGTCAGTGCCAGCGTATGGACCACGTGTAGGCTACGGCTTGGGGGTAAGGTGTAGGGCTTGTGGTGGGTTTCCGTTCCGCACTAGGGTTAGGGTTAGGGAACGGCAAGGTTTATGGCACATGTGAGGGTACGGCAACGTGGCAGGGTCAGGATACGTTCTGACGCACGGGTCAGTGCAAGCGTATGGACCAGGAGTAGGCTACGGCTTGGGGGTAAGTTGTAGGGATGGTGGTGGGTTTCTGTTCCGGGCTACAGTTAGGGTTAGGGAACGGCAAAGCCTAGGGCACAGGTGAGGGTACGGAAATGTGGGAGGGTCAGGCTAAGTGATGACGCACGGGTCAGTGCCAGCGTACCGGCCAGGAGTAGGCTACGGCTTGTGGGTAAGGTGTAGGGCTGGTGGTGGGTTTCCGTTCAGGGCTAGGGTTAGGGTTAGGGAACGGCAAGGCTTAGGGCACACTTGAGGGTACGGACACGTGGGAGGGTCTGGCTACGTGCTGACGCACGGGTCAGTGCCAGCATACGGGCCAGGAGTAGGCTACGGCGTAGGGTAAGGTGTAGGGCTAGTGGTGGGTTTCCGTTCCGTGCTAGGGTAAGGGTTAGGGAATGGCAAGGCTTACAGCACAGGTGAGGGTACGGAAACGTGAGAGGGTTAGGCTACGTGCTGACGCACGGGTCAGTGCCAGCGTACGGGCCAGGAGTATGCTACGGCGTAGGGTAACGAGTTTGGCTGGTGGTGTATTTCCGTTCATGGGCTAGGGTTAGGGTTAGGAAACGGCAAGGCTTAGGGCCCAGGTGAGGGTACGGAAACGTGGGAGGGTCAGACTATGTGCTGACACATGGTTCAGTGCCAGCGTACGGGCCAGGTGTAGGCTACGGCGTAGGGAACGGTTTAGGGCTAGTGGTGGGTTTCCGTTACGGGGTAGGGTTAGGGTTAGGGAACGGCAAGGCTTAGGGCACAGGTGAGGGTACGAACACGTGGGAGGGTCAGGCTACGTGTTGACACACGGGTCAGTGCCAGCGTACCAGCCAGGAGTAGGCTACGGCTTGGTGGTTAGGTGTAGGTCTGATGGTGTGTTTCCGTTCCAGGCTCGGGTTAGTGTTAGGGAACAGCAAGTCTTAGGGCACATGTGAGGGTACAGAAACGTGGGAGTGTCAGGCTACGTGCTGACGCACGGGTCAGTGCCAGCATACGGGCCAGGAGTAGGCTACGGCTTGGGGGTTAGGTGTAGGGCTTATGGTGTGTTTCCGTTCAGTACTAGGGTTAGGGTTAGGGAACGGCAAGGCTTACGGCACAGGTGAGGGTACGGTAATGTGGGAAGTTCAGGCTATGTGCTGACGCAAAGGTCAGTGCCAGCGTATGGACCAGGAGTAGGCTACGGCTTGGGGGTAAGGTTTAGGGCTGGTGGTGGGTTTCCGTTCCGCGCTAGGGTTAGGGTTAGGGAACGGCAAGGCTTAGGGCACAGGTGAAGGTACGGAAACGTGGGAGGCTCAGGCTACGTGCTGATGAAAGGGTCAGTGCCTGCGTACGGGCCTGGAATAGGCTACGGATTAGGGAAAGGTATAGGGCTGGTTGTGTGTTTGTGTTCCGGGCTAGGGTTAGGGTTAGGGAACGGCAAGGCTTAGGGCACAGGTGAGGGTACGGAAACGTGGGAGGGTCAGGCTACGTGCTGACGCACGTGTCAGTGCCCGCATACGGGCCAGGTGTAGGCTACAGCATAGGGTAAGGTGTAGGGCTGGTGGTGGGTTTAGGTTCCGGGCTAGAATTAGGGTTAGGGAACGGCAAGGCTTAGGGCACAGGTGAGGGTACGGAAACGTGTGAGGATCAGGCTACGTGCTGACGCACGAGTCAGTGCCAGCGTACGTGCCAGGAGTAGGCTACAGCGTAGTGTAATGTGTAGGGCTGCTGATGGGTTTCTGTTCCTGGCTAGGGTGAGGGTGAGGGAACGGCAAGGCTTAGGGCACAGGTGATGGTACGGAAACGTGGGAGGGTCAGGCTACGTGCTGACGCACGGGTCAGTGCCAGCGTACGGGCCAGGAGTAGGCTACGGCTTGAGGGTAAGTTGTAGGGCTGGTGGTGGTTTTCCGTTCCGGTCTAGGGTTAGGGTTAGTGAACGGCAAGGCTTAGGGCACAGGTGAGGGTACAGAAATGTGGGAGGGTCAGGCTAAGTGCTGATGAAAGTGTCAGTGCCTGCGTACGAGCCAGGAATAGGCTACGGCGTAGGGAAATGTGTAGGGCTGGTGGTGGGTTTCCGTTCCGGGCTAGGGTTAGGGTTAGGGAACGGCAAGTCTTAGGGCACAGGTGAGGGTCCGCAAACGTGGGATGGCCAGGGTACGTGCTGAAGCACAGGTCAGTGCCCGCATATGCGCCAGGTGTAGGCTACGGCATAGGGTAAGGTGTAGGGCTGGTGGTGGGTTTCCCTTCCGGGCTAAGGTTAGTGTTAGGGAATGGCAAGGCTGAGGGCCCACGTGAGGGTACGGAAACGTGGGAGGGTCAAACTACATGTTGATGCACGGGTCAGTGCGAGCGTACGGGCGAGGAGTAGGCTACCCACTAGGGAAAGGTTTAGGGATGGTGGTGGGTTTCCGTTCCGATTTAGGGTTAGGGTTAGGGAACGGCAAGGCTTAGGGCACAGGTGAGGGTACGGAAACGTGGGAGGGTCAGGCTACGTGCTGACGCACGGGTCAGTGCCAGCGTACGGGCCAGGAGTAGGCTACGGCGTAGTGTAAGGTTTAGGGCTGGTGGTGGGTTTTCGTTCCGGGCTACGGTAACGGTTAGGGAATGGCAGGCTTAGGGCACATGTGAGGGTACGGAAACGTGGGAGTGTATGGCTACGTGCTGAAGCACGGGTCAGTGCCAGGGTACGGGCAAGGAGTAGGCTACGGCATAGGGTAAGGTGTAGGGCGGGTGGTGGGTTTCCGTTCCGCGCTAGGGTTAGGGTAAGGGAACGGCAAGGCTTAGGGCACAGGTGAGGGTACGGAAAAGTGGGAGGGTCAGGCTACGTGATGACGCACGGGTCAGTGCCAGCATACGGGCCAGGAGTATGCTACGGCGTAGGGAAAGGTGTAGGGCTGGTGGTGGGTTTGCGTTCAGGGCTAGGGTTAGGGATAGGGAACGTCAAGGTTTAGGGCACATGTGAGGGTATGGAAACGTGAGAGGGTCCGGCTACATGCTGACGCACGGGTCAGTGCCAGCGTACGAGCCAGGAGTAGGCTACGGTGTAGCGTATGGTGTAGGGCTGGTGGTGGGTTTCCGTTACGGGCTAGGGTTAGGCTTACAGAACGGCAAGGCTTAGGGCCGAGGTGAGGTTACGGAAACGTGGGAGGGTCAGGCTACATGATGACGCAAGGGGCAGTGCCACCGTACAGTCCAGGAGTAGGCTACGGCGTAGGTTAAGGTGTAGGGCTGGTGGTGGGTTTCCGTTCCGGGCTAGGGTTAGGGTTAGGGAACGGCAAGGCTTAGGGCACAGATGAAGGTACGGAAACGTGGGAGGGTCAGGCTACGTGCTGATGAAAGGGTCAGTGCCTGCGTACGGGCCAGGAATAGGCTACGGCTTGGGGTAAGGTGTAGGGCTGGTGGTGGGTTTCTGTTCCGGGCTAGGGTTAGGGTTAGGGAACGGCAATGCTTAGTGCTAAGGAGAGGGTACGGAAACGTTGGAGGGTCAGGCTACATGCTGACACACGGGTCAGTGCAAGCGTACGGGCCAGGACTATGCTACGGCATACGATATGGTGTAGAGCTGGTGGTGAGATTCCGTGCCGGGCTAGGGTTAGGGTTAGGGAACGGCAAGTCTTAGGGCACAGGTGAGGGTCCGCAAACGTGGGATGGCCAGGCTACGTGCTGAAGCACAGGTCAGTGCCCGCGTATGGGCCAGGTGTAGGCTACGGCGTAGGGAAATGTGTAGGGCTGGTGGTGGGTTTCCGTTCCGGGCTAGGGTTAGGGTTAGGGAACGGCAAGTCTTAGGGCACAGGTGAGGGGACGGAAACGTGGGAGGGTCAAACTACATGTTGACGCACGGGTCAGTGCGAGCGTACGGGCGAGGAGTAGGCTACCCACTAGGGAAAGGTTTAGGGATGGTGGTGGTTTTCCGTTCCGAGTTAGGGTTAGGGTTAGGGAACGGCAAGGCTTAGGGCACAGGTGAGGGTACGGAAACGTGGGAGGGTCAGGCTACGTGCTGACGCACGGGTCAGTGCCAGCGTAAGGGCCAGGAGTAGGCTACGGCGTAGTGTAAGGTTTAGGGCTGGTGGTGGGTTTTCGTTCCGGGCTACGGTTACGGTTAGGGAATGGCAAGGCTTAGGGCACATGTGAGGGTACGGAAACGTGGGAGTGTATGGCTACGTGCAGAAGCACGGGTCAGTGCCAGGGTACGGGCAAGGAGTAGGCTACGGCATAGGGTAAGGTGTAGGGCGGGTGGTGGGTTTCCGTTCCGGGCTAGGGTTAGGGTAAGGGAACGGCAAGGCTTAGGGCACAGGTGAGGGTACGGAAAAGTGGGAGGGTCAGGCTACGTGATGACGCACGGGTCAGTGCCAGCGTACGGGCCAGGAGTATGCTACGGCGTAGGGAAAGGTGTAGGGCTGGTGGTGGGTTTGCGTTCCGGGCTAGGGTTAGGGATAGGGAACGTCAAGGCTTAGGGCACATGTGAGGGTATGGAAACGTGAGAGGGTCAGGCTACATGCTGACGCACGGGTCAGTGCCAGCGTACGAGCCAGGAGTAGGCTACGGTGTAGCGTATGGTGTAGGGCTAGTGGTGGGTTTCCGTTCCGGGCTAGGGTTAGGGTTAGGGAACGGCAAGGCTTAGGGCACAGGTGAGGGTACGGAAAAGTGGGAGGGTCTGGCTACGTGCTGACGCACGGGTCAGTGCCAGCGTACGGGCCAGGAGTAGGCTACGGCTTGTGGCTAAGTTTTAGGGCTGGTGGTGGCTTTCGGTTCCGGGCTAGGGTTAGGGTTAGGGAACGGCAAGGCTTAGGGCACAGGTGAGGGTACAGAAACGTGGGAGGGTCAGGCTACGTGCTGACGCACGGGTCAGTGCCCGCGTACGGGCCATGTGTAGGCTACAGCATAGGGTAAGGTGTAGGGCTAGTGGTGGGTTTCCGTTCCGGGCTAGGGTTAGGGTTAGGGAACGGCAAGGCTTAGGGCACAGGTGAGGGTACGGAAACGTGGGAGGGTCACGCTACGTGCTGACGCACGGGTCAGTGCCAGCATATGGGCCAGGAGTACGCTACGGCTTGGGGGTAAGGTGTAGGGCTGGTGGTGGCTTTCCGTTCCGGGCTAGGGTTAGGGTTACGGAACGGCAAGGCTTAGGGCACGGGTGAGGGTACAGAAACGTGGGACGGTCAGGCTACTTGCTGATTCTAGGGTTACTGCCACCGAACGTGCCAGGAGTAGGCTACGGCTTGGGGGTAAGGTGTAGGGCTGGTGGTGGGTTTCTGTTCCGGGCTAGGGTTAGGGTTACAGAACGGCAAGGCTTAGGGCAGAGGTGAGGGTACGGAAACGTGGGAGCGTCAGGCTACATGATGACGCAAGTGGCAGTGCCACCGTACAGTCCAGGAGTAGGCTACGGCGTAGGTTAAGGTGTAGGGCTGGTTGTGGGTTTCCATTCCGGGCTAGGGTTAGGGTTAGGGAACGGCAAGGCTTAGGGCACAGATGAGGGTACGGAAACGTGGGAGGGTCAGGCTACATGCTGACACACGGGTCAGTGCCTGCGTACGGGCCAGGACTAGGCTACGGCATACGATATGGTGTAGAGCTGATGGTGAGATTCCGTGCCGGGCTAGGGTTAGGGTTAGGGAACGACAAGGCTTAGGGCACAGGTGAGCGTACGGTAAAATGGGAGGGTCAGGCTACGTGCTGAAGCACAGGTCAGTGCCCGCGTACGGGCCAGGTGTAGGCTACGGAATAGATTAAGGTGTAGGGCAGGTGGTGGGTTTCCGTTCCGGGCTAGGGTTAGGGTTAGTGAACAGCAAGGCTTAGGGCACAGGTGAGGGTACGGAAACGTGGGCGGGTCAGGCTACTTGCTGATGAATGTGTCAGTGCCTGCGTATGAGCCAGGAATAGGCTACGGCGTAGAGAAAGGTGTAGGGCTGGTGGTGGGTTTCCGTTCCGGTCTAGGGTTAGTGTTAGGGAACGGCAAGGCTTAGGGCACAGGTGAGGGTCCGCAAACGAGGGAGGGTCAGGCTTCGTGCTGACGCACGGGTCTGTGCCAGCGTACGGGCCAGGAGTAGGCTACGGCTTGGGGGTAAGGTGTAGGGCTGGTGTTGGGTTTCCGTTCCGGGCTAGGGTTAGGGTTAGGGAACGGCAAGGCTTAGGGCACAGGTGAGGGTACAGAAACGTGGGAGTGTCAGGCTACGTGATAATGCATGGGTCAGTGCCAGCGTACTGGCCAGGAGTAAGCTACGGCTTGGGGGTTAGTTGTTGGGCTGGTGGTGGGTTTCCGTTCAGGGCTAGGGTTAGGGTTAGGGAACGGCAAGGCTTAGGGCACAGGTGAGGGCACGGAAACGTGGGAGGGTCAGGCTACATGCTGACGCACGGGTCAGTGCCAGCGTACGGGCCAGGAATAGGCTATGGCTTGGGGGTAAGCTGTAGGGCTGTTGGTGTGTTTCCATTCCGGACTAGGGTTAGGGTTAGGGAACGGCAAGGCTTAGGGCACAGGTGAGGGTACGGAAACGTGTGAGGGTCAGGCTATGTGCTGACGCACGTGTCAGTGCCAACGTACGTGCCAGGAGTAGGCTATTGCGTAGGGCAAGGTGTTGGGCTGGTAGTGCGTTTCCGTTCCGGGCTTGGGTTAGGGTTAGGGAAAGGCAAGGCTTAGGGCCCAGGTGAGGGTACGGAAACGTGGGAGGGTCAGGCTCCGTGCTGACGCACAGGTCAGTGCCAGCGAACCGGCCAGGAGTAGGCTACGGCTTGGGGGTTAGGTGTAGGGCTGGTGGTGGGTTTCCGTTCCGGGCTAGGGTTAGTGTTATGGAACAGGAAGGCTTAGGGCATAGGTGAGGGTACGGAAACCTGGGAGGGTCAGTCTACGTGCTGACACACGGTTCAGTGCCAGCGTACGGGCCAGGAGTATGCTATGGTTTGTGGGTTAGGTGTAGGGCTTGTGGTGTGTTTCCGTCCCGTACTAGGGTTAGGGTTAGGGAAGGGCAAGCCTTAGGGCACAGGTGACGTTACGGTAACGTGGGAAGGTCAGGCTACGTGCTGACGCACAGGTCAGTGCCAGCGTATGGACCACGTGTAGGCTACGGCTTGGGGGTAAGGTGTAGGGCTTGTGGTGCGTTTCCGTTCCGCACTATGGTTAGGGTTAGGGAACGGCAAGGATTACGGCACATGTGAGGGTACGGCAACGTGGCAGGGTCAGGATACGTTCTGACGCACGGGTCAGTGCAAGCGTATGGACCAGGAGTAGGCTACGGCTTGGGGGTAAGTTGTAGGGCTGGTGGTGGGTTTCCGTTCCGGGCTACAGTTAGGGTTAGGGAACGGCAAAGCTTAGGGCACAGGTGAGGGTAGGGAAATGTGGGAGGGTCAGGCTACGTGATGACGCATGGGTCAGTGCCAGCGTACCAGCCAGGAGTAGGCTACGGCTTGGGGGTAAGGTGTAGGGCTGGTGGTGGGTTTCCGTTCAGGTCTAGGGTTAGGGTTAGGGAACGGCAAGGCTTAGGGCACAGGTGAGGGTACAGACACGTGGGAGGGTCTGGCTACGTGCTGACGCACGGGTCAGTGCCAGCATTCGGGCCAGGAGTAGGCTACGGCGTAGGGTAAGGTGTAGGGCTGGTGGTGTGTTTCCGTACATGGGCTAGGGTTAGGGTTAGGAAACGGCAAGGCTTAGGGCCCAGGTGAGGGTACGGAAACGTGGGAGGGTCAGACTATGTGCTGACACATGGTTCAATGCCAGCGTACGGGCCAGGTGTAGGCTACGGCGTAGGGAACGGTATAGGGCTAGTGGTGGGTTTCCGTTCCGGGGTAGGGTTAGGGTTACGGAACGGCAAGGCTTAGGGCACAGGTGAGGGTACGAACACGTGGGAGGGTCAGGCTACGTGTTGACACACGGGTCAGTGCCAGCGTACCAGCCAGGAGTAGGCTACGGCTTGGTGGTTAGGTGTAGGTCTGATGGTGTGTTTCCGTTCCAGGCTCGGGTTAGTGTTAGGGAACAGCAAGTCTTAGGGCACATGTGAGGGTACAGAAACGTGGGAGTGTCAGGCTACGTGCTGACGCACGGGTCAGTGCCAGCATACGGGCCAGGAGTAGGCTACGGCTTGGGGGTTAGGTGTAGGGCTTATGGTGTGTTTCCGTTCAGTACTAGGGTTAGGGTTAGGGAACGGCAAGGCTTACGGCACAGGTGAGGGTACGGTAATGTGGGAAGTTCAGGCTATGTGCTGACGCAAAGGTCAGTGCCAGCGTATGGACCAGGAGTAGGCTACGGATTGGGGGTAAGGTTTAGGGCTGGTGGTGGGCTTCCGTTCCGGGCTAGGGTTAGGGTTAGGGAACGGCAAGGCTTAGGGCACAGGTGAGGGTACGGAAACGTGGGAGGCTCAGGCTACGTGCTGATGAAAGGGTCAGTGCCTGCGTACGGGCCAGGAATAGGCTACGGCGTAGGGAAAGGTATAGGGCTGGTGGTGGGTTTCTGTTCCGGGCTAGGGTTAGGGTTAGGGAACGGCAAGGCTTAGGGCACAGGTGAGGTTACGATAACGTGGGAGGGTCAGGCTACATGCTGATGCACGGTTCAGTGCCAGTGTACGGGCCAGGACTAGGCTACGGCATACGATAAGGTGTAGGGCTGGTGGTGGGATTCCGTGCCGGGCTACGGTTAGGGTTAGGGAAAGGCAAGGCTTAGGGCACAGGTGAGCGTACGGTAACATTGGAGGGTCAGGCTACGTGCTGAAGCACAGGTCAGTGCCTGCGTACGGGCCAGTTGTAGGCTACGGCATAGAGTAAGGTGTAGGTCTGGTGGTGGGTTTCCGTTCCGGGCTAGGGTTAGGGTTAGTGAACGGCAAGGCTTAGGGCACAGGTGAGGGTACGGAAACGTGGGAGGGTCAGGCTACTTGCTGATGAAAGGGTCAGTGCCTGCGTATGAGCCAGGAATAGGCTACGGTGTAGGGAAAGGTGTAGGGCTGGTGGTGGGTTTCCGTTCCAGTCTAGGGTTAGTGTTAGGGAACGGCAAGGCTTAGGGCACAGGTGAGGGTCCGCAAACGTGGGAGGGTCAGGCTTCGTGCTGACGCACGGGTCTGTGCCAGCGTACGGGCCAGGAGTAGTCTACGGCTTGGGGGTAAGTTGTAGGGCTGGTGGTGGGTTTCCGTTCCGGACTAGGGTTAGGGTTAGGGAACGGCAAGCCTTAGGGCACAGGTGAGGGTACGGAAACGTGGGAGGGTCAGGCTACGTGCTGACGCACGAGTCAGTGCCAGCGTACGTGCCAGGAGTAGGCTACGGCATAGGCTAAGGAGTAGGGCTGGTGGTGGGTTTCCGTTCCAGGCTAGGGCTAGGGTAAGGGAACGGCAAGGCTTAGGGCACAGGTGAAGGTACGGAAACGTGTGAGGATCAGGCTACGTGCTGACGCACGAGTCAGTGCCAGCGTACGTGCCAGGAGTAGGCTACAGAGTAGGGTAATGTGTAGGGCGGCTGATGGGTTTCTGTTCCTTGCTAGGGTGAGGGTGAGGGAACGGCAAGGCTTAGGGCACAGGTGATGGTACGGAAACGTGGGAGGGTCAGGCTACGTGATGACGCACGGTTCAGTGCCAGCGTACGGGCCAGGAGTAGGCTACGGCATAGGGAAAAGTGTAGGGCTGGTGGTGGGTTTCCGTTCCGGGCTAGGGTTAGGGTTACAGAACGGCAAGACTTAGGGCAGAGGTGAGGGTACGGAAACGTGGGAGCGTCAGGCTACATGATGACACAAGGGGCAGTGCCACCGTACAGTCCAGGAGTAGGCTACGGCGTAGGTTAAGGTGTAGGGCTGGTGGTGGGTTTCCGTTTCGGGCTAGGGTTAGGGTTAGGGAACGGCAAGGCTTAGGGCACAGATGAGGGTACGGAAACGTGGGAGGGTCAGGCTACATGCTGACACACGGGTCAGTGCCTGCGTACGGGCCAGGACTAGGCTACGGCATACGATATGGTGTAGAGCTGATGGTGAGATTCCGTGCCGGGCTAGGGTTAGGGTTAGGGAACGACAAGGCGTAGGGCACAGGTGAGCGTACGGTAAAATGGGAGGGTCAGGCTACGTGCTGAAGCACAGGTCAGTGCCCGCGTACGGGCCAGGTGTAGGCTACGGAATAGAGTAAGGTGTAGGGCTGGTGGTGGGTGTCCGTTCCGGGCTAGGGTTAGGGTTAGTGAACGGCAAAGCTTAGGGCACAGGTGAGGGTACGGAAACGTGGGCGGGTCAGGCTACTTGCTGATGAAAGTTTCAGTGCCTGCGTATGAGCCAGGAATAGGCTACGGCGTAGAGAAAGGTGTAGGGCTGGTGGTGGGTTTCCGTTCCGGTCTAGGGTTAGTGTTAGGGAACGGCAAGCCTTAGGGCACAGGTGAGGGTCCGCAAACGTGGGAGGGTCAGGCTTCGTGCTGACGCATGGGTCTGTGCCAGCGTACGGGCCAGGAGTAGGCTACGGCTTGGGGGTAAGGTGTAGGGCTGGTGTTGGGTTTCCGTTCCGGGCTAGGGTTAGGGTTAGGGAACGGCAAGGCTTAGGGCACAGGTGAGGGTACAGAAACGTGGGAGTGTCAGGCTACGTGATGATGCATGGGTCAGTGCCAGCGTACTGGCCAGGAGTAAGCTACGGCTTGGGGGTTAGTTGTTGGGCTGGTGGTGGGTTTCCCTTCAGGGCTAGGGTTAGGGTTAGGGAACGGCAAGGCTTAGGGCACAGGTGAGGGCACGGAAACGTGGGAGGGTCAGGCTACATGCTGACGCACGGGTCAGTGCCAGCGTACGGGCCAGGAATAGGCTATGGCTTGGGGGTAAGCTGTAGGGCTGGTGGTGTGTTTCCATTCCGGACTAGGGTTAGGGTTAGGGAACGGCAAGGCTTAGGGCACAGGTGAGGGTACGGAAACGTGTGAGGGTCAGGCTATGTGCTGACGCACATGTCAGTGCCAACGTACGTGCCAGGAGTAGGTATTGCGTAGGGCAAGGTGTAGGGCTGGTAGTGCGTTTCCGTTCCGGGCTTGGGTTAGGGTTAGGGAAAGGCAAGGCTTAGGGCCCAGGTGAGGGTACGGAAACGTGGGAGGGTCAGGCTACGTGCTGACGCACAGGTCAGTGCCAGCGAACCGGCCAGGAGTAGGCTACGGCTTGGGGGTTAGGTGTAGGGCTGGTGGTGGGTTTCCGTTCCGGGCTAGGGTTAGTGTTATGGAACAGGAAGGCTTAGGGCATAGGTGAGGGTACGGAAACCTGGGAGGGTCAGGCTACGTGCTGACGCACGGTTCAGTGCCAGCGTACGGGCCAGGAGTATGCTATGGTTTGTGGGTTAGGTGTAGGGCTTGTGGTGTGTTTCCGTCCCGTACTAGGGTTAGGGTTAGGGAAGGGCAAGGCTTAGGGCACAGGTGACGTTACGGTAACGTGGGAAGGTCAGGCTACGTGCTGACGCACAGGTCAGTGCCAGCGTATGGACCACGTGTAGGCTACGGCTTGGGGGTAAGGTGTAGGGCTTGTGGTGGGTTTCCGTTCCGCACTAGGGTTAGGGTTAGGGAACGGCAAGGTTTACGGCACATGTGAGGGTACGGCAACGTGGCAGGGTCAGGATACGTTCTGACGCACGGGTCAGTGCAAGCGTATGGACCAGGAGTAGGCTCCGGCTTGGTGGTAAGTTGTAGGGCTGGTGGTGGGTTTCCGTTCCGGGCTACAGTTAGAGTTAGGGAACGGCAAAGCTTAGGGCACAGGTGAGGGTACGGAAATGTGGGAGGGTCAGGCTACGTGATGACGCACGGGTCAGTGCCAGCGTACCGGCCAGGAGTAGGCTACGGCTTGGGGGTAAGGTGTAGGGCTGGTGGTGGGTTTCCGTTCAGGGCTAGGGTTAGGGTTAGGGAACGGCAAGGCTTAGGGCACAGGTGAGGGTACGGACACGAGGGAGGGTTTGGCTACGTGCTGACGCACGGGTCAGTGCCAGCATTCGGGCCAGGAGTAGGCTACGGCGTAGGGTAAGGTGTAGGGCTGGTGGTGGGTTTCCGTTCAGGGCTAGGGTAAGGGTTAGGGAATGGCAAGGCTTATAGCACAGGTGAGGGTACGGAAAAGTGAGAGGGTTAGGCTACGTGCTGATGCACGGGTCAGTGCCAGCGTACGTGCCAGGAGTAGGCTACAGCGTAGGGTAATGTGTAGGGCTGCTGATGGGTTTCTGTTCCTGGCTAGGGTGAGGGTGAGGGAATGGCAAGGCTTAGGGCACAGGTGATGGTACGGCAACGTGGGAGTGTCAGGCTACGTGCTGACGCACGGGTCAGTGCCAGCGTACGGGCCAGGAGTAGGCTACGGCTTGGGGGTAAGTTGTACTGCTGGTGGTGGTTTTCCGTTTCGGTCTAGGGTTAGGGTTAGTGAACGGCAAGGCTTAGGGCACAGGTGAGGGTACAGAAACGTGGGAGGGTCAGGCTAAGTGCTGATGAAAGTGTCAGTGCCTGCGTACGAGCCAGGAATAGGCTACGGCGTAGGGAAATGTGTAGGGCTGGTGGTGGGTTTCCGTTCCGGGCTAGGGTTAGGGTTAGGGAACGGCAAATCTTAGGGCACAGGTGAGGGTCCACAAACGTGGGATGGCCAGGCTACGTGCTGAAGCACAGGTCAGTGCCCGCGTATGCGCCAGGTGTAGGCTACGGCATAGGGTAAGGTGTAGGGCTGGTGTTGGGTTTCCCTTCCGGGCTAAGGTTAGTGTTAGGGAATGGCAAGGCTGAGGGCCCACGTGAGGGTACGGAAACGTGGGAGGGTCAAACTACATGTTGACGCACGGGTCAGTGCGAGCGTACGGGCGAGGAGTAGGCTACCCACTAGGGAAAGGTTTAGGGATGGTGGTGGGTTTCCGTTCCGATTTAGGGTTAGGGTTAGGGAACGGCAAGGCTTAGGGCACAGGTGAGGGTACGGAAACGTGGGAGGGTCAGGCTACGTGCTGACGCACGGGTCAGTGCCAGCGTACGGGCCAGGAGTAGGCTACGGCGTAGTGTAAGGTTTAGGGCTGGTGGTGGGTTTTCGTTCCGGGCTACGGTAACGGTTAGGGAATGGCAAGGCTTAGGGCACATGTGAGGGTACGGAAACGTGGGAGTGTATGGCTACGTGCTGAAGCACGGGTCAGTGCCAGGGTACGGGCAAGGAGTAGGCTACGGCATAGGGTAAGGTGTAGGGCGGGTGGTGGGTTTCCGTTCCGGGCTAGGGTTAGGGTAAGGGAACGGCAAGGATTAGGGCACAGGTGAGGGTACGGAAAAGTGGGAGGGTCAGGCTACGTGATGACGCACGGGTCAGTGCCAGCATACGGGCCAGGAGTATGCTACGGCGTAGGGAAAGGTTTAGGGCTGGTGGTGGGTTTGCGTTCCGGGCTAGGGTTAGGGATAGGGAACGTCAAGGCTTAGGGCACATGTGAGGGTATGGAAACGTGAGAGGGTCCGGCTACATGCTGACGCACGGGTCAGTGCCAGCGTACGAGCCAGGAGTAGGCTACGGTGTAGCGTATGGTGTAGGGCTGGTGGTGGGTTTCCGTTACGGTCTAGGGTTAGGCTTACAGAACGGCAAGGCTTAGGGCAGAGGTGAGGGTACGGAAATGTGGGAGGGTCAGGCTACATGATGACGCAAGGGGCAGTGCCACCGTACAGTCCAGGAGTAGGCTACGGCGTAGGTTAAGGTGTAGGGCTGGTGGTGGGTTTCCGTTCCGGGCTAGGGTTAGGGTTAGGGAACGGCAAGGCTTAGGGCACAGATGAGGGTACGGAAACGTGGGAGGGTCAGGCTACGTGCTGATGAAAGGTTCAGTGCCTGCGTACGGGCCAGGAATAGGCTACGGCTTGGAGTAAGGTGTAGGGCTGGTGGTAGGTTTCTGTTCCGGGCTAGGGTTAGGGTTAGGGAACGGCAATGCTTAGTGCTAAGGAGAGGGTACGGAAACGTGGGAGGGTCAGGCTACATGCTGACGCACGGGTCAGTGCCAGCGTACGGGCCAGGAGTAGGCTACGGCATACGATATGGTGTAGAGCTGGTGGTGAGATTCCGTGCCGGGCTAGGGTTAGGGTTAGGGAACGGCAAGTCTTAGGGCACAGGTGAGGGTCCGCAAACGTGGGATGGCCAGGCTACGTGCTGAAGCACAGGTCAGTGCCCGCGTATGGGCCAGGTGTAGGCTACGGCGTATGGAAATGTGTAGGGATTGTGGTGGGTTTCCGTTCCGGGCTAGGGTTAGGTTTAGGGAACGGCAAGTCTTAGGGCACAGGTGAGGGTCCGCAAACGTGGGATGGTCAGGCTACGTGCTGAAGCACAGGTCAGTGCCCGCGTATGGGCCAGGTGTAGGCTACGGCATAGGGTAAGGTGTAGGGCTGGTGGTGGGTTTCCCTTCCGGGCTAAGGTTAGTGTTAGGGAATGGCAAGGCTGAGGGCCCACGTGAGGGTACGGAAACGTGGGAGGGTCAAACTACATGTTGACGCACGGGTCAGTGCGAGCGTACGGGCGAGGAGTAGGCTACCCACTAGGGAAAGGTTTAGGGATGGTGGTGGTTTTCCGTTCCGAGTTAGGGTAAGGTTTAGGGAACGGCAAGGCTTAGGGCACAGGTGAGGGTACGGAAACGTGGGAGGGTCAGGCTACGTGCTGACGCACGGGTCAGTGCCAGCGTAAGGGCCAGGAGTAGGCTACGGCGTAGTGTAAGGTTTAGGGCTGGTGGTGGGTTTTCGTTCCGGGCTACGGTTACGGTTAGGGAATGGCAAGGCTTAGGGCACATGTGAGGGTACGGAAACGTGGGAGTGTATGGCTACGTGCTGAAGCACGGGTCAGTGCCAGGGTACGGGCAAGGAGTAGGCTACGGCATAGGGTAAGGTGTAGGGCGGGTGGTGGGTTTCCGTTCCGGGCTCGGGTTAGGGTTACGGAACGGCAAGGCTTAGGGCACAGGTGAGGGTACGGAAACGTGGGAGGGTCAGGCTACATGCTGACGCAAGGGTCAGTGCCACCGTACAGGCCAGGAGTAGGCTACGGCTTAGGGGTAAGTTGTAGGGCTGGTGGTGTGTTTCCGTTCCGGGCTAGGGATAGGGTTAGGGAACGGCAAGGCGTAGGGCACAGCTGAAGGTACGGAAACGTGGGAGGGTCAGGCTACGTGCTGATGCACAGCTCAGTGGCACCGTACCGGGCAGGAGTAGGCTACGGCATATGGTAAGGTGTAGGGCTGGTGGTGGGATTCCATTCCGGGCTAGGTTTAGGGTTAGGGAACGGCAAGGCTTAGGGCTCAGGTAAAGGTACAGAAAAGTGAGAGGGTCAGGCTACGTGCTGATGCATGTGTCAGTGCCAGTGTACGGGCCAAGAGTAGGCTACGGCTTTTGGGTAAGGTTTAGGGCTGGTGGTGGGTTTCTGTTCCGGGCTAGTGGAAGGGTTAGGGAACGGCAAGGCTTAGGGCACAGGTGAGGGTATGGAAACGTGGGAGGGTCAGGCTACGTGCTGACGCACGGGTCAGTGCCAGAGAACCGGCCAGGAGTAGGCTACGGCTTGGGGGTTAGTTGTAGGGCTGGTGGTGGGTTTTCGTTCCGGGCTAGGGTTAGTGTTAGGGAACAGGAAGGCTTAGGGCACAGGTGACCTTACGGTAACGTGGGAAGGTCAGGCTATGTGCTGACGCACAGGTCATTGCCAGCGTATGGACCACGAGTAGGCAACGGCTTGGGGGTAAGGTGTAGGGCTTGTGGTGGGTTTCCGTTCCGGGCTAGGGTTAGGGTTATGGAATGGCAAGCTTTAGGGCACATGTGAGGGTACGGCAACGTGGCAGGGTCAGGATACGTTCTGACGCACGGGTCAGTGCCAGCGTATGGACGAGGAGTAGGCTACGCCTTGGGGGTAAATTGTAGGGCTGGTGGTGGGTTTCCGTTCCGGGCTACAGTTAGGGTTAGGGAACGGCAAAGCTTAGGGCACAGGTGAGGATACGGAAACGTGGGAGGGTCAGGCTACGTGATGACGCACGTGTCAGTGCCAGCGTACCGGCCAGGAGTAGGCTACGGCTTGGGGGTAAGTTGTAGGGCTGGTGGTGGGTTTCCGTTCAGGGCTAGGGTTAGGGTTAGGGAACGGCAAGGCTTAGGGCACAGGTGAGGGTACGGAAACGTGGGAGGGTCTGGCTACGTGCTGACGCACGGGTCAGTGCCAGCGTACGGGCCAGGAATATGCTACGGCGTAGGGTAAGGTATAGGGCTGGTGGTGGGTTTCCGTTCATGGGCTAGGGTTAGGGTTAGGAAACGGCAAGGCTTAGGGCCCAGGTGAGGGTACGGAAACGTGGGAGGGTCAGACTACGTGCTGACGCATGGGTCAGTGCCATCGTATGGGCCAGATGTAGGCTACGGCGTAGGGAAAGGTTTAGGGCTAGTGGTGGGTTTCCGTTCCGGGCTAGGGTTAGGGTTAGGGAAAGGCAAGGCTTAGGGCAAGGTGAGGGTACGGAAACGGAGGAGGGTCAGGCTATGTGTCGATGCACGGGTCAGTGCCAGCGTACCAGCCAGGAGTAGGCTACGGCTTGGGGGTTAGGTGTAGGGCTGGTGTTGGGTTTCCGTTCGGGGCTAGGGTTAGGGTTAGGGAACGGCAAGGCTTAGGGCATAGGTGAGGGTACGGAAACGTGGGAGGTTCAGGCTACATGCTGACACACGGGTCAGTGCCAGCGTACGGGCCAGGAATAGGCTATGGCTTGGTGGTAAACTGTAGGGCTGTTGCTGGGTTTCCGTTCCGGACTAGGGTTAGGGTTAGGGAACGGCAACGCTTAGGGCACAGGTGAGGGTACGGAAACGTGTGAGGGTCAGGCTACGTGCTGACGCACGGGTCAGTGCCATCGTACGGGCCAGGAGTAGGCTACGGCGTAGGGTAAGGTTTAGGGCTGCTGGTGGGTTTCCGTTCCTGGCTAGGGTTAGGGTGAGGGAACGGCAAGGCTTAGGTCACAGGTGAGGGTACGGAAACGTGGGAGGGTCAGGCTACGTGCTGACTTACGGGTCAGTGCCGGCGTACGGGCCAGGAGTAGGCTATGGCGTATGGTAAGGTGTAGGGCTTGTGGTGGGTTTTTGTTCAGGGCTAGTGTTAGGGTTAGGGAACGGCAAGGCTTAGGGCACAGTTGAGGGTACGGAAACGTGTGAGGGTCAGGCTACATGCTGACGCACGTGTCAGTGCCAGCGTACGGGTCAGGAATAGGCTACGGCATACGGTAATGTGTAGGGCTGGTGGTGGGATTCCGTTCCGGCTTGGGTTATGGTTAGTGAACGGCAAGGCTTAGGGCACAGGTGAGGGTAAGGAAACGTGGGAGGGTCAGGCTTCATGCTGATGCACGTGTCAGTGCCAGCGTACCGGCCAGGAGTAGGCTACGGCGTAGGGTAATGTGTAGGGCTGTTTCCCTTTCGGGCTACAGTTAGGGTTAGGTAATGGCAAAGTGTAGGGCACAGGTGAGGTTACGGAAACGTAGGAGGGTCAGGCTACATGCTGATGCACGTGTCAGTGCCAGCGTACCGCCCAGGAGTAGGATACGGCTTGGTGGTTAGGTGTAGGGTTGGTGGTGTGTTTCCGTTCCAGGCTAGGGTTAGTGTTAGGGAACAGCAAGGCTTAGGGCACAGGTGAGGGTACGGAAATGTGGGAGGGTCAGGCTATGTGCTGACGCACGGGTCAGGGCCAGCGTACGGGCCAGGAGTAGGCTATGGCTTGGGGGTTAGTTGTAGGGCTGGTGGTGTGTTTCCGTTCCGTACTAGGGTTAGAGTTAGGGAACGGCAAGGCTTAGGGCACAGGTGAGGTTACGGTAATGTGGGAAGTTCAGGCTATGTGCTGACGCACAGGTCAGTGCCAGCGTATGGACCAGGAGTAGGCTACGGCTTGGGGGTAAGGTGTAGGGCTGGTGGTGGGTTTCCGTTCCGGGCTAGGGTTAGGGTTAGGGAACGGCAAGGCTTAGGGCACAGGTGAGGGTACGGAAACGTGGGAGGGTCAGGCTATGTGCTGATGCATGGGTCAGTGCCAGCGTACTGGCTAGGCGTAGGCTACGGCTTGGGGGTTAGGTTTAGGGCTGGTGGTGGGTTTCCGTTCCGCGCTAGGTTTAGGGTTAGGGAACTGCAAGGCTTAGGGCACAGGTGAGGGTACGGAAACGTGGGAGGGTCAGGCTACATGCTTACGCACGGGTCAGTGCCAGCGTACGGGCCAGGAATAGTCTATGGCTTGGGGGTAAGCTGTAGGGCTGGTGGTCGGTTTCTGTTCCGGACTAGGGTTAGGGTTAGGGTACGGCAAGGCTTAGGGCACAGGTGAGGGTACGGAAATGTGTGAGGGTCAGGCTACGTGCTGACGCACGGGTCAGTGCCAGCGTACGGGCCAGGAGTAGGCTACGGCGTAGGGTAAGGTGTAGGGCTGCTGGTGGATTTCCGTTCCTGGCTAGGGTTATGGTGAGGGAACGGCAAGGCTTAGGGCACAGGTGAGGGTACGGAAACGTGGGAGGGTCAGGCTACGTGCTGACTCACGGGTCAGTGCCAGCTTACGGGCCAGGATTGGGCTACAGCGTATGGTAAGGTTTAGGGCTTCTGGTGGGTTTCCGATCCTGGCTAGGGTTAGGGTTAGGGAACGGCAAGGCTTAGGGCACAGGTGAGGGTACGGAAACGTGGGAGGGTCAGGCTACGTGCTGACGCACGTGTCAGTGCCAGCGTACGGGCTAGGAATAGGCTACGGCATACGTTAAGGTGTAGGGCTGGTGGTGGGATTCCGTTCCGGGCTTGGGTTAGATTTAGGGAAGGCCAAGGCTTAGGGCTTAGCTGAGGGTACGGAAAAGTGGGAGTGTCAGGCTACGTGATGACGCACGAGTCAGTGCCTGTGTACGGGCCAGGAGTAGGCTATGGCATGGGCGTAAGTTTTAGGGCTGGTGGTGGGTTTCCATTCCGGGCTAGGGTTAGTGTTAGGGAACGGAAAGGTTTAGGGCCCAGGTGAGGGTATGGAAACGTGGGGTGTCAGTCTACATGCTGACGCACGGGTCAGTGCCAGCGTATGGGCCAGGAGTAGGCTACGGCGTAGGGAAATGTTTAAGGCTGGTGGTGGGTTTCCGTTCCGGGCTAGGGTTAGGGTTAGGGAACGGCAAAGCTTAGGGCACAGGTGAGGGTACGGAAACGTGGGAGGGTCAGGCTACGTGCTGACACACGTGTCAGTGTCAGCGTACAGGCCAGGAGTAGGCTACGCCGTAGGGTAAGGTCTAGGGCTGGTGGTGGTTTTCCGTTCTGGGCTAGGGTTATGGTTAGGGAACGTCAAGGCTTAGGGCACAGGTGAGGGTACGGAAACGTGGGAGGGTCAGGCTACGTGCTTACGCATGGGTCAGTGCCAGCATACGGGCCAGCATTAGGCTACCGCCTAGGGTAAGGTATAGGGCTGGAGGTGGGTTTCCGTTCTGTGCTAGGGTTAGGGTAAGGGAACGGCAAGGCATAGGGCACAGGTGAGGGTACGGAAACGTGGGAGGGTCAGGCTACGTGCTGACGCATGGGTCAGTGCCACCATACGGGCCAGGAATAGGCTACAGCTTGGGGGTAAGGTGTAGGGCTGCTGGTGGGTTTCTATTCCTGGCTAGGGTGAGGGTGAGGGAACGGCAAGGCTTAGGGCACAGGTGATGGTACAGAAACGTGGGAGGGTCAGGCTACGTGCTGACGCATGGGTCAGTGCCAGCGTACGGGCCAGGAGTAGGCTACGGCATAGGGAATGGTCTAGGGCTGGTGGTGGGTTTCCGTTCTGGGCTAGGGTTAGGGTTAGGGAAAGGCAAGATTTAGGGCACAGGTGTGGGTACGGAAAGGTGGGAGGGTCAGGCTACGTGCTGACGCACGGGTCAGTGCCAGTGTACGGACCAGGAGTAGGCTACGGCTTGGGGGTAAGTTGTAGGGCTGGTGGTGGGTTTCCGTTTTGGGCTAGAGTTAGGGTTACGCAACGGCAAGGCTTAGGGCACAGGTGAGGGTAAGGAAACGTGGGAGGGTCAGGCTACTTGCTGACCCACGGGTCAGTGCCAGCCTATGGGCCAGGAATAGTCTACGGCTTGGGGGTAAGTTGTAGGGCTGGTGGTCCGTTTCCGTGCCGGGCTAGGGTTAGGGTTACGGAACGGCAAGGCTTAGGGCACTGGTGAGGGTTACGGAAACGTGGGAGGGTCAGGCTACGTGCTGACGCACGGGTCAGTGTCCGCGTATGGTCCAGGAGTAAGCTACGGCGTACGGTAAAGTGTAGGGCTGGTGGTGGGTTTCCGTTCAGGGCTAGGGTTAGGGTTACGGAACGGCAAGGCTTAGGGCACAGGTGAGGGTACGGAAACGTGGGAGCGTCAGGCTATGTGCTGACGCATGGGTCAGTGCCAGCGTACAGGCCAGGAGTAGGCTACGGCATAGGTTAAGGTCTAGGGCTGGTGGTGGGTTTCCGTTCCGGGCTAGGGTTAGGGTTAGGGAACGGCAAGGCTTAGGGCACAGCTGATGGTACGGAAACGTGGGAGGGTCAGGCTACGTGCTGACGCACGGGTCAGTGCCAGCGTACGGGCCAGGAGTAGGCTATGGCTTGTGGGTAAGTTTTAGGGCTGGTGGTTGGTTTCCGTTCCGGGCTAGGGCTAGGGTAAGGGAACGGTAAGGCTTAGAGCACAGCGGTGGGTATGGTAACATGGTAGTGTCAGGCTAAGTGCTGAAGCACAGGCTATTACCCGCGTACGGGCCAGGTATAGGCTACATCATAGGGTAAGGTGTAGGGCTGGTGGTGGGTTTCCGTTCCGGGCTAGGGTTATGGTTAGGGAATGTCAAGGCTTAGGGCACAGGTGAGGGTACGGAAACGTGGGAGGGTCAGGCTACATGCTTACGCATGGGTCAGTGCCAGCATACGGGCCAGCAGTAGGCTACAGCGCAGGGTAAGGTATAGGGCTGGAGGTGGGTTTCCGTTCTGTGCTAGGGTTAGGGTTAGGGAACGGCAAGGCATAGGGCACAGGTGAGGGTACGGAAACTTGGGAGGGTCAGGCTACGTGCTGACGCATGGGTCAGTGCCAGCATACGGGCCAGGAGTAGGCTACAGCTTTGGGGTAAGTTGTAGGGCTGGTGGTGGCTTTCCGTTCCGGGCTAGGGTTAGGGTAAGGGAACGTCAAGGCTTAGGGCACAGGTGACGGTACGGAAACGTGGGCGGGTCAGGCTACGTGCTGACGCACGGGTCAGTGCCAATGTACGGGCCAGGTGTAGGCTACGGCATAGGGTAAAGTGTAGGGCTGGAGGTGGGTTTCCTTTCTGTGCTAGGGTTAGGGTTAGGGAACGGCAAGGCATAGGGCACAGGTGACGGTACGGAAACGTGGGAGGGTCAGGCTACGTGCTGACGCATGTGTCAGAGCCAGCATATGGGCCAGGAGTAGGCTACGGCGTGGTGGTAATTTGTAGGGCTGGTGGTGGGTTTCTGTTCCGGGCTAGGGTTAGGGTTAGGGAACGTCAAGGCTTAGGGCACAGGTGAGGGTACGGAAACGTGGGAGGGTCAGGATACGTGATGACGCACGGCTCAGAGCCAGCGTACGGGCCAGGAATAGGCTATGGCGTAGGGTAGAGTGTAGGGCTGGTGGTGGGTTTCTGTTCCGGGCTAGGGTAAGGGTGAGGAAACGGCAAGGCTTAGGGCACAGGTGAGGGTACGGAAACGTGTGAGGGTCAGGCTACGTGCTGACGCATGTGTCAGTGCCAGCGTACCGGCCAGGAGAAGGCTACGGCTTGGGGGTAAGGTGTAGGGCTGGTGGTGGGTTTCCGTTCCGGGCTAGGGTTAGGGTTAGTGAACGGCAAGCCTTAGGGCACAGGTGAGGGTACGGAAACGTGGGAGGGTCAGGCTACGTGCTGATGAAAGTGTCAGTGCCTGCGTACGAGCCAGGAATAGGCTACGGCGTAGGGAAAGGTGTAGGGCTGGTGGTGGGATTCCGTTCTGGGCTAGGGTTAGTGTTAGGGAACGGCAAGTCTTAGGGCACAGGTGAGGGTCCGCAAACGTGGGAGGGTCAGGCTACGTGCTGAAGCACAGGTCAGTGCCTGCGTATGGGTCAGGTGTAGGTTACGGCATAGGGTAAGGTGTAGGGCTGGTGGTGGGTTTCCTTTACGGACTAAGGTTAGTGTTAGGGAATGGCAAGGCTTATGGCCCAGGTGAGGGTACGGAAACGTGGGAGGGTCAGGCTACGTGCTGACGCACGGGTCAGTGCAATCGTACCGGCCAGGAGTAGGCTACGGCTTGGAGGTTAGGTGTAGGGCTGGTGATGGTTTTCCGTTCCGTACTAGGGTTAGGGTTAGGGAACAGCAAGGCTTACGGCACAGGTGAATGTACGGAAATGTGGGAAGGTCAGGCTACGTGCTGACGCACGGGTCAGTGCCAGCGTTCGGGCCAGGAGTAGGCTACGGCATAGGGTATGGTGTAGGGCTTGTGGTGGGTTTCCGTTCCGGGCTAGGGTTAGGGTTAGGGAACGGCAAGGCTTAGGGCCCAGGTGAGGGTACGGAAACGTGGGGGGGTCAGACTACATGCTGACGCACGGGTCAGTGCCAGCGTACGGGCCAGGAGTAGGCTACGGCGTAGGGAAAGGTTTAGGGCTGGTGGTGGGTTTCCGTTCTGGGCTAGGGTTAGGGTTAGGGAACGGCAAGGCTTAGGGCACAGGTGAGGGTACGGAAACGTGGGAGGGTCAGGCTACGTGCTGACGCACGTGTCAGTGCCAGCGTACGGGCCAGGAATAGGCTACGGCATACATTAAGGTGTAGGGCTGGTGGTGGGATTCCGTTCCGGGCTTGGGTTAGAGTTAGGGAAGGCCAAGGCTTAGGGCTTAGCAGAGGGTACGGAAAAGTGGGAGGGTCAGGCTACGTGCTGACGCACGGGTCAGTGCCTGTGTACGGGCCAGGAGTAGGCTATGGCATGGGGGTAAGTTTTAGGGCTGGTGGTGGGTTTCCATTCCGGGCTAGGGTTAGTGTTACGGAACGGCAAGGTTTAGGGCCCAGGTGAGGCTATGGAAACGTGGGGTGTCAGTTTACATGCTGAAGCACGGGTCAGTGCTAGCATACTGGCCAGGAGTAGGCTACGGCGTAGGGTAAGGTGTAGGGTTGCTGGTGGGTTTCCTTTCCTGGCTAGGGTGAGGGTGAGGGAACGGCAAGGCTTAGGGCACAGGTGATGGTACGGAAACGTGGGAGGGTCAGGCTACGTGCTAACGCACGGGTCAGTGCCAGCGTACGGGCCAGGAGTAGGCTACGGCTTGTGGGTAAGTTTTAGGGCTGGTGGTGTGTTTCCGTTCCGGGCTAGGGTTAGGGTTAGGGAACGGCAAGGCTTAGGGCACAGGTGAGTGTACGGTAACATGGTAGTGTCAGGCTACGTGCTGATGCACAGGTCAGTGCCCACGAACGGGCCAGGTGTAGGCTACGGCATAGGGTAAGTTGTAGGGCTGGTGGTGGGTTTCCGTTCCGGGCTAGGGTTAAGGTTAGGGAACGGCAAGGCGTAGGGCACAGGTGAGGTTACGGAAACGTGGGAGGGTCAGGCTACATGCTGACACACGGGTCAGTACCAGCGTACGGGCCAGGAATAGGCTATGGCTTGGTGGTAAGCTGTAGGGCTGGTGGTGGGTTTCCGTTCCGGACTAGGGTTAGGGTTAGGGAACGGCAATGCTTAGGGCACAGGTGAGGGTACGGAAACGTGTGAGGGTCAGGCTACGTGCTGACGCAAGTGTCAGTGCCAGCGTACTGGCCAGGAGTAGGCTACGGCGTAGGGTAAGGTGTAGGGCTGCTGGTGGGTTTCCGTTCCTGGCTAGGGTTAGGGTGAGGGAACGGCAAGGCTTAGGGCACAGGTGAGGGTACGGAAACGTGGGAGGGTCAGGCTACATGCTGATGCACGTGTCAGTGCCAGCGTACCGGCCAGGAGTAGGCTATGGCGTAGGGTAAGGTGTAGGGCTGTTTCCCTTTCGGGCTACAGTTAGGGTTAGGTAATGGCAAAGTGTAGGGCACAGGTGAGGTTACGCAAACGTGGGAGGGTCAGGCTACATGCTGATGCACATGTCAGTGCCAGCGTACCGGCCAGGAGTAGGCTACGGCTTGGTGGTTAGGTGTAGGGTTGGTGGTGTGTTTCCGTTCCAGGCTAGGGTTAGTGTTAGGGAACAGCAAGGCTTAGGGCACAGGTGAGGGTACGGAAATGTGGGAGGGTCAGGCTACGTGCTGACGCATGGGTCAGTGCCATCGTACGGGCCAGGAGTAGGCTATCGCTTGGTGGTTAGGTGTAGGGCTGGTGTTGTGTTTCCGTTCCGTACTAGGGTTAGGGTTAGGGAACGGCAAGGCTTAGGGCACAGGTGAGGTTACGGTAATGTGGGAAGTTCAGGCTACATGCTGACGCACAGGTCAGTGCCAGCGTATGGACCAGGAGTAGGCTACGGCTTTGGGGTAAGGTGTAGGGCTGGTGGTGGGTTTCCATTCCGGGCTAGGGTTAGGGTTAGGGAACGGCAAGGCTTAGGGCACAGGTGAGGGTACGGAAACGTGGGAGGGTCAGGCTACGTGCTGATGAAAGTGTCAGTGCCTGCGTAGGGGCCAGGAATAGGCTACGTCGTAGGGAAAGTTGTAGGGCTGGTGGTGGGTTTCCGTTCCGGCTAGGGTTAGGGTTAGGGAATGGCAAGGCTTAGGGCACAGGTGAGGGTCCGCAAACGTGGGAGGGTCAGGCTACGTGCTGACACACAGGTCAGTGCCAGCGTAAGGTCCAGGAGTAGCCTACGGCGTGGGGTAAGTTGTAGGGCTGGTGGTGGGTTTCCGTTCCTGGATAGGATTAGGGTAAGGGAACGGTAAGGCTTAGGGCACAGGTGAGGGTACGGAAATGTGTGAGGTTCAGGCTACGTGCTGACGCACGGGTCAGTGCCAGCGTACGGGCCAGGAGTAGGCTACGGCGTAGGGTAAGGTGTAGGGCTGCTGGTGGATTTCCTTTCCTGTCTAGGGTTATGGTGAGGGAACGGCAAGGCTTAGGGCACAGGTGAGGGTACGGAAACGTGGGAGGGTCAGGCTACGTGCTGACTCACGGGTCAGTGCCAGCGTACGGGCCAGGAGTGGGCTACGGCGTATGGTAAGGAGTAGGGCTTCTAGTGGGTTTCCGTTCCTGGCTAGGGTTAGGGTTAGGGAACGGCAAGGCTTAGGGCACAGGTGATGGTACCGAAACGTGGGAGGGTCAGGCTACGTGCTGACGCACGTGTCAGTGCCAGCGTACGGGCCAGGAATAGGCTACGGCATACGTTAAGGTGTAGGGCTGGTGGTGGGATTCCGTTCAGGGCTTCGGTTAGAGTTAGGGAAGGCCAAGGCTTAGGGCTTAGCTGAGGGTACGGATAAGTGGGAGGGTCAGGCTACGTGCTGACGCACGGGTCAGTGCCTGTGTACGGGCCAGGAGTAGGCTATGGCATGGGGGTAAGTTTTAGGGCTGGTGGAGTGTTTCCATTCCGGGCTAGGGTTAGGGTTAGGGAACGGCAAGGCTTAGGGCACAGGTGAGGGTACAGAAACGTGGTAGGGTCAGGCTACGTGCTGACGCACGTGTCAGTGCCAGCGTACGGGCCAGGAGTAGGCTACGGCGTAGGGAAAGGTTTAGGGCAGGTGGTGGGTTTCCGTTCCGGGCTAGGGTTTGGGTTAGGGAACGGCAAAGCTTAGGGCACAGGTGAGGGTACGGAAACGTGGGAGGGTCAGGCTACGTGCTAACGCATGGGTCAGTGTCACCATATGGGCCAGGAGTAATCTACGGCGTAGGGTAAGGTGTAGGACGGGTGTTGGTTTTCTGTTCCGGGCTAGGGTTAGGGTTACGGAACGGCAAGGCTTAGGGCACAGGTGAGGGTACGGAAACGTGTGAGCATCAGGCTACGTGCTGACGCCTGGGTCAGTGCCAGCGTACGGGACAGGAGTAGGCTACGGTGTTGGGTAAGGTGTAGGGAAGTTTGTGGGTTTCCGTTCTGGGCTAGGGTTAGGGTAAGGGAACGTCAAGGCTTAGGGCACAGGTGAGGGTACGGAAACGTGGCCGGGTCAGGCTACGTGCTGACGCACTGGTCAGTGCCAACGTACGGGGCAGCTGTAGGCTACGGCATAGGGTAAGGTGTAGGGCTGGAGGTGGGTTTCCGTTCTGTGCTAGGGTTAGGGTTAGGGAACGGCAAGGCATAGGGCACAGGTGAGGGTACGGAAATGTGGGAGGGTCAGGATACGTGCTGACGCATGGGTCAGTGCCAGCGTACGGGCCAGGAGTAGGCTACGGTGTAGGGAATGGTCTAGGGCTGGTGGTGGGTTTCCGTTCCGGGCTAGGGTTAGGGTTAGGGAACGGCAACGCTTAGGGCACAGGTGAGGGTACGGAAACGTGTGAGGGTCAGGCTACGTGCTGACGCACGGGTCAGTGCCAGCGTACGGGCCAGGAGTAGGCTACGGCGTAGGGTATGGTTTAGGGCTGCTGGTGGGGTTCCGTTCTTGGCTAGGGATAGGGTGAGGGAACAGCAAGGCTTAGGGCACAGGTGAGGGTACGGAAACGTGGGAGGGTCAGGCTACGTGCTGACTCACGGGTCAGTGCCAGCGTACGGTCCAGGAGTAGGCTATGACGTATGGTAAGGTGTAGGGCTTGTGGTGGGTTTCCGTTCCGGGCTAGTGTTAGGGTTAGGGAACGGCAAGGCTTAGGGCACAGGTGAGGGTACGGAAACGTGTGAGGGTCAGGCTACATGCTGACGCACGTGTCAGTGCCAGCGTACGGGCCAGGAATAGGCTACGGCATACGGTAATGTGTAGGGCTGGTGGTGGGATTCCGTTCCGGCTTGGGTTATGGTTAGGGAACGGCAAGGCTTAGGGCACAGGTGAGGGTACGGAAACGTGGGAGGGTCAGGCTTCATGCTGATGCACGTGTCAGTGCCAGCGTACCGGCCAGGAGTAGGCTACGGCGTAGGGTAATGTGTAGGGCTGTTTCCCTTTCGGGCTACAGTTATGGTTAGGGAATGGCAAATCGTAGGGCACAGGTGAGGTTACGGAAACGTGGGAGGGTCAGGCTACATGCTGATGCACGTGTCAGTGCCAGCGTACCGGCCAGGAATAGGCTACCGCTTGGTGGTTAGGTGTAGGGTTGGTGGTGTGTTTCCGTTCCAGGCTAGGGTTAGTGTTAGTGAACAGCAAGGCTTAGGGCACAGGTGAGGGTACGGAAATGTGGGCAGGTCAGGCTACGTGCTGACGCACGCGTCAGTGCCAGCGTACGGGCCAGGAATAGGCTATGGCTTGGGGGTTAGTTATAGGGCTGGTGGTGTGTTTCCGTTCCGTACTAGGGTTAGAGTTAGGGAACGGCAAGGCTTAGGGCACAGGTGAGGGTACGGTAATGTGGGAAGTTCAGGCTACGTGCTGACGCACAGGTCAGTGCCAGCGTATGGACCAGGAGTAGGCTACGGCTTGGGGGTAAGGTTTAGGGCTGGTGGTGGGTTTCCGTTCTGGGCTAGGGTTAGGGATAGGGAACGGTAAGGCTTAGGGCATAGGTGTGTGTACGGAAACGTGGGAGGATCAGGCTACGTGCTGATGAAAGGGTCAGTGCCTGCGTACGGGCCAGGAATAGGCTACGGCGTAAGAAAAGGTGTAGGGCTGGTGGTGGGTTTCCGTTCCGGGCTAGGGTTAGGGTTAGGGAATGCCAAGGCTTAGGGCACATGTGAGGGTCCACAAACGTGGGAGGGTCAGGCTACGTGCTGACACACAGGTCAGTGCCATCGTAAGGTCCAGGAGTAGCCTACGGCTTGGGGGTAAGTTGTAGGGCTGGTTGTGGGTTTCCGTTCCTGGCTAGGATTAGGGTAAGGGAACGGCAACGCTTAGGGCACACGTGAGGGTACAGAAACGTGGGAGGGTCAGGCTATGTGCTGATGCATGGGTCAGTGCCAGCGTACCGGCTAGGAGTAGGCTACGGCTTGGGGGTAAGGTGTAGGGCTGGTGGTGGGTTTCCGTTCCGGGCTAGGGTTAGGGTTAGGGGACTGCAAGGCTTAGGGCACAGGTGAGGGTACGGAAACATGTGAGGGTCAGGCTACATGTTTACGCACGGGTCAGTGCCAGCGTACGGGCCAGGTATAGTCTATGGCTTGGGGGTAAGCTGTAGGGCTGGTGGTGGGTTTCTGTTCCAGACTAGGGTTAGGGTTAGGGAACGGCAAAGCTTAGGGCACAGGTGAGGGTACGGAAATGTGTGAGGGTCAGGCTACGTGTTGACGCACGGGTCAGTGCCAGCGTACGGGCCAGGAGTAGGCTACGGCGTAGGGTAAGGTGTAGGGCTGCTGGTGGATTTCCGTTCCTGGCTAGGGTTATGGTGAGGGAACGGCAAGGCTTATGGCACATGTGAGGGTACGGAAACGTGGGAGGGTCAGGCTACGTGCTGACTCACGTGTCAGTGCCAGCGTACGGGCCAGGATTGGGCTACGGCGTATGGTAAGGTTTAGGGCTTCTGGTGGGTTTCCGTTCCTGGCTAGGGTTAGGGTTAGGGAACGGCAAGGCTTAGGGCACAGGTGAGGGTACGGAAACGTGGGAGGGTCAGGCTACGTGCTGACGCACGTGTCAGTGCCAGCGTACGGGCCAGGAATAGGCTACGGCATACGTTAAGGTGTAGGGCTGGTGGTGGGATTCCGTTCTGGGCTTGGGTTAGAGTTAGGGAAGTCCAAGGCTTAGGGCTTAGCTGAGGGTACGGAAAAGTGGGAGGGTCAGGCTACGTGCTGACGCACGGGTCAGTGCCTGTGTACGGGCCAGGAGTAGGCTATGGCATGGGGGTAAGTTTTAGGGCTGGTGGTGGGTTTCCATTCTGGGCTAGGGTTAGTGTTGGGGAACGGCAAGGTTTAGGGCCCAGGTGAGGGTATGGAAACGTGGGGTGTCAGTCTACATGCTGACGCACTGGTCAGTTCCAGCGTACGGGCCAGGAGTAGGCTACGGCGTAGGGAAAGGTTTAGGGCTGGTGGTGGGTTTCCATTCCGGGCTAGGGTTAGGGTTAGGGAACGGCAAAGCTTAGGGCACAGGTGAGGGTACGGAAACGTGGGAGGGTCAGGCTACATGCTGACGCATGTGTCAGTGTCAGCGTACAGGCCAGGAGTAGGCTACACTGTAGGGTAAGGTCTAGGGCTGGTGGTGGTTTTCTGTTCTGGGCTAGGGTTATGGTTAGGGAACTTCAAGGCTTAGGGCTCAGGTGAGGTTACGGTAACGTGGGAGGGTCAGGCTACGTGCTTACGCATGGGTCAGTGCCAGCATACGGGCCAGCAGTAGGCTACAGCGTAGGGTAAGGTATAGGGCTGGAGGTGGGTTTCCGTTCTGTGCTAGGGTTAGGGTTAGGGAACGGCAAGGCATAGGGCACAGGTGAGGGTACGGAAACGTGGGAGGGTCAGGCTACGTGCTGACGCACGGGTCAGTGCCAGCATATGGGCCAGGAGTAGGCTACAGCTTGGGGGTAAGGTGTAGGGCTGGTGGTGGGTTTCCTTTCTGGGCTAGGGTTAGGGTAAGGGAACGTCAAGGCTTAGGGCACAGGTGAGGGTACGGAAAAGTGTGAGGGTCAGGCTACGTGCTGACGCACGTGTCAGTGCCAACGTACGGGGCAGGTGTAGGCTACGGCATAGGGTAAGGTGTAGGGCTGGAGGTGGGTTTCCGTTCTGTGCTAGGGTTAGGGTTAGGGAACGGCAAGGCATAGGGCACAGGTGAGGGTACGGAAACGTGGGAGGGGCAGGCTTCGTGCTGACGCACGGGTCAGTGCCAGCGTACGGGCCAGCATTAGGCTATGGCTTGGGAGTTAGGTGTAGGGCTTGTGGTGTCTTTCCGTTCCACACTAGGGTTAGGGTTAGGGAACGGCAAGGCTTAGGGCACAGGTGAGGGTACGGTAATGTGGGAAGTTCAGGCTACGTTCTGACGCACAGATCAGTGCCAGCGTATGGACCAGGAGTAGGCTACGGCTTGGGGGTAAGGTGTAGGGCTGGTGTTGGGTTTCTGTTCTGGGCTAGGGTTAGGGTTAGGGAACGGCAAGACTTAGGGCACAGGTGAGGGTACGGAAACGTGTGAGTGTCAGGCTACGTGCTGATGAAAGGGTCAGTGCCTGCGTATTGGCCAGGAATAGGCTACGGCGTAGAGAACGGTGTAAGGCTGGTGGTGGGTTTCCGTTCCGGGCTAGGGTTAGGGTTAGGGAATGGCAAGGCTTAGGGCACAGGTGAGGGTCCGCAAACGTGGGAGGGTCAGGCTACGTGCTGACGCACGGGTCAGTGCCAGCGTAAGGTCCAGGAGTAGACTACGGCTTGGGGGTAAGTTGTAGGGCTGGTGGTGGGTTTCCGTTCATGGCTAGGGTTAGGGTTAGGGAACGGCAAGGCTTAGGGCACAGGTGAGGGTACGGAAACGGGTGAGGGTCAGGTTATGTGTCGATGCACGGGTCAGTGCCAGCGTACCAGCCAGGAGTAGGCTACGGCTTGGGGGTTAGGTGTAGGGTTGGTGTTGGGTTTCCGTTCGGGGCTAGGGTTAGGGTTAGGAAACGGCAAGGCTTAGGGCACAGGTGAGGGTACGGAAACGTGGGAGGTTCAGGCTACATGCTGACACACGGGTCAGTGCCAGCGTACGGGCCAGGAATAGGCTATGGCTTGCTGGTAAGCTGTAGGGCTGGTGGTGGGTTTCCGTTCCGGACTAGGGTTAGGGTTAGGGAACGGCAACGCTTAGGGCACAGGTGAGGGTACGGAAACGTGTGAGGGTCAGGCTACGTGCTGACGCACGTGTCAGTGCCAGCGTAAGGGCCAGGAGTAGGCTACGGCGTAGAGTAAGGTTTAGGGCTGCTGGTGGGTTTCCGTTCCTGGCTAGGGTTAGGGTGAGGGAACGGCAAGGCTTAGGGCACAGGTGAGGGTACGGAAACATGGGAGGGTCAGGCTTCATGCTGATGCACGTGTCAGTGCCAGCGTACCGGCCAGGTGTAGGCTTCGGCGTAGGGTAATGTGTAGGGCTTTTTCCCTTTCGGGCTACAGTTAGGGTTAGGGGATGGCAAAGCGTAGGGCACAGGTGAGGTTACGGAAACGTGGGAGGGTCAGTCTACATGCTGATGCACGTGTCAGTGCCAGCGTACCGTCCAGGAATAGGCTACGGCTTGGTGGTTAGGTGTAGGGTTGGTGGTGTGTTTCCGTTCCAGGCTAGTGTTAGTGTTAGGGTACAGCAAGGCTTAGGGCACAGGTGAGGGTACGGAAATGTGGGAGGGTCAGGCTACGTGCTGACGCACGGGTCAGTGCCAGCGTACGGTCCAGGAGTACGCTATGGCTTGGGGGTAAGGTGTAGGGCTGGTGGTGGGTTTCCGTTCTGGGCTAGGGTTAGGGTTAGGGAACGGCAAGGCTTAGGGCACAGGTGAGGGTACGGAAACGTGGGAGGGTCAGGCTACGTGCTGATGAAAGGGTCAGTGCCTGCGTACGGGACGGAATAGGCTACGGCGTAGGGAAAGGTGTAGGGCTGGTGGTGGGTTTCCGTTGCGGCTAGGGTTAGGGTTAGGGAATGGCAAGGCTTAGGGCACATGTGAGGGTCCACAAACGTGGGAGGGTCAGGTTACGTGCTGACACACAGGTCAGTGCCAGCGTAAGGTCCAGGAGTAGCCTACGGCTTGGGGGTAAGTTGTAGGGCTGGTGGTGGGTTTCCGTTCCTGCCTAGGATTAGGGTAAGGGAACGGCAAGTCTTAGGGCACAGGTGAGGGTACAGAAACGTGGGAGGGTCAGGCTACGTGCAGATGCATGGGTCAGTGCCAGCGTACCGTCTAAGAGTAGGCTAAGGCTTGGGGGTTAGGTGTAGGGCTGGTGGTGGGTTTCCGTTCCGAGCTAGGGTTAGGGTTAGGGAACTGCAAGGCTTAGGGCACAGGTGAGGGTACGGAAACGTGGGAGGGTCAGGCTACATGTTTACGCACGGGTCAGTTCCAGCGTACGGGCCAGGAATAGTCTATGGCTTGGGGGTAAGCTGTAGGGTTGGTTGTGTGTTTCTGTTCTGGACTAGGGTTAGGGTTTGGGAACGGCAAGGCTTAGGGCACAGGTGAGGGTACGGAAATTTGTGAGGGTCAGGCTACGTGCTGACGCACGGGTCAGTGCCAGCGTATGGGCCAGGTGTAGGCTACGGCGTAGGGTAAGGTTTAGGGCTGCTGGTGGATTTCCGTTCCTGGCTAGGGTTATGGTGAGGGAATGGCTAGGCTTAGGGCACAGGTGAGGGTACGGAAACGTGGGAGGGTCAGGCTACGTGCTGACTCACGGGTCAGTGCCAGCATACGGGCCATGATTGGGCTCCGGCGTATGGTAAGGTTTAGGGCTTCTGGTGGGTTTCCGTTCCTGGCTAGGGTTAGGGTTAGGGAACTGCAAGGCTTAGGGCACAGGTGAGGGTACGGAAACGTGGGAGGGTCAGGCTACGTGCTGACGCACGTGTCAGTGCCAGCATACGGGCCAGGAATAGGCTACGGCATATGTTAAGGTGTAGGGCTGGTGGTGGGATTCCGTTCCGGGCTTGGGTTAGAGTTAGGGAAGGCCAAGGCTTAGGGCTTAGCTGAGGGTACGGAAAAGTGGGAGGGTCAGGCTACGTGCTGACGCACGGGTCAGTGCCTGTGTACGGGCCAGGAGTAGGCTATGGCATGGGGGTAAGTTTTAGGGCTGGTGGTGGGTTTCCATTCCGGGCTAGGGTTAGTGTTGGGGAACGGCAAGGTTTACGGCCCAGGTGAGGGTATGGAAACGTGGGGTGTCAGTCTACATGCTGACGCACGGGTCAGTGCCAGCATACGGGCCAGGAGTAGGCTACGGTGTATGGAAAGGTTTAGGGCTGGTGGTGGGTTTCCATTCCGGGCTAGGGTTAGGGTTAGGGAACGGCAAAGCTTAGGGCACAGGTGAGGGTACAGAAACGTGGGAGGGTCAGGCTACATGCTGACGCACGTGTCAGTGTCAGCGTACAGGCCAGGAGTAGGCTACGCCGTAGGGTAAGGTCTAGGGCTGGTGGTGGTTTTCCGTTCCGGGCTAGGGTTATGGTTAGGGAACGTCAAGGCTTAGGGCACAGGTGAGGGTACGGAAACGTGGGAGGGTCAGGCTACGTGCTGACGCACGGGTCAGTGCCAGCATATGGGCCAGGAGTAGGCTACAGCTTGGGGGTAAGGTGTAGGGCTGGTGGTGGGTTTCCGTTCCGGGCTAGGGTTAGGGTAAGGGAACGTCAGGGCTTAGGGCACAGGTGAGGGTACGGAAACGTGGCCGGGTCAGGCTACGTGCTGACGCACGGGTCAGTGCCAACGTACGGGCCAGGTGTAGGCTACGGCATAGGGTAAGGTGTAGGGCTGGAGGTGGGTTTCCGTTCTGTGCTAGGGTTAGGGTTAGGGAACGGCAAGGCATAGGGCACAGGTGAGGGAACGGAAACGTGGGAGGGTCAGGCTACGTGCTGACGCACGGGTCAGTGCCAGTGTACGGACCAGGAGTAGGCTACATCTTGGGGGTAAGTTGTAGGGCTGGTGGTGGTTTTCCGTTTCGGGCTAGGGTTAGGGTTAGGCAACGGCAAGGCTTAGGACACAGGTGAGGGTACAGAAACGTGGGAGGGTCAGGCTACGTGCTGCCGCATGGGTCAGTGTCAGCGTACGGGCCCGGACTAGGCTATGGCTTGTGCGTTAGTTGTAGGTCTGGTGGTGGGTTTCCGTTCCGGGCTAGGGTTAGGGTTAGGTATCGGCAAGGTTTAGGGCCCAGGTGAGGGTATGGAAACTTGGGGGTGTCTGTCTACATGCTGACGCACGGGTCAGTGCCAGCGTATGGACCAGGAGTAGGCTACGGCTTGGGGGTAAGCTGTAGGGCTTGTGGTGCTTTTCCATTCCGGGCTAGGGTTAGGGTTAGGGAACGGCAAGGCTTAGTGCACAGGTGAGGGTACGGCAACGTGGCAGGTTCAGGATACGTTCTGACGCACGGGTCAGTGCCAGCGTATGGACCAGGAGTAGGCTACGGCTTGGGGGTAAGTTGTAGGGCTGGTGGTGGGTTTCTGTTCTGGGCTAGGGTTAGGGTTAGTGAACGGCAAGGCTTAGGGCACAGGTGAGGGTACGGAAACGTGGGAGTGTCAGGCTACATGCTGATGAAAGTGTCAGTGCCTGCGTACGAGCCAGGAATAGACTACGGTGTAGGGAAAGGTGTAGGGCTGGTGTTGGGTTTCCGTTCAGGGCTAGGGTTAGGGTTAGGGAACGGCAAGGCTTAGGGCTCAGTTGAGGTTCCGCAAACGTGGGAGGGTCAGGCTACGTGCTGACGCACGGGTCAGTTCCAGCGTACGGGCCAGGAATAGGCTACGGCTTGGGGGTAAGGTGTAGGGCTGGTGGTGGGTTTCCATTCCGGGCTGGGTTAGGGTTAGGGAACAGCAAGTCTTAGGGCACAGGTGAGGGTACGGAAACGTGGGAGGGTCAGGCTACGTGCTGACGCACGGGTCAGTGCCAGTGTACGGGCCAGGAGTAGGCTACGGCGTAGGGTTAGGTGTAGGGCTGCTGGTGGGTTTCCGTTCGTGGCTAGTGTTTGGGTGAGGGAACGGCAAGGCTTAGGGCACAGTTGAGGTTTCGGAAACGTGGGAGGGTGAGGCTACGTGCAGACTCACGGGTCAATGACAGCGTACGGGCCAGGAGAACACTACGGCGTATGGTAAGGTGTAGGGCTTGTGGTGGGTTTCCGCTCCGGGCTAGGGTTAGTGTTAGGGAACGGCAAGGCTTAGGGCACAGGTGAGTGTACGGAAAGGTGGGAGGGTCAAGCTACATGCTGACGCATGGGTCTGTGCCATCTTAAAGGGCCAGGACAAGGCTACGGCATACAATACGGTGTAGGGCTGGTGGTGGGTTTCCATTCCAGTCTATGGGTAGGGTTAGGGAACGGCAAGGCTTAGGGCACAGGTGAGGGTACGGAAACGTGGGAGGGTCAGGCTACGTGCTGACGCACATGTCAGAGCCAGCGTACGGGCCAGGAGTAGGCTATGGCTTGGGCGTTAGCTGTAGGGCTGTTGGTGGGTTTCCGTTCTGTACTAGGTTTAGGGTTAGGGAACGGCAAGGCTTAGGGCGCAGGTGAGGGTGCGGAAATGTGGGAAGGTCAGGCTATGTGCTGACGCACGGGTCAGAGCCAGTGTACGGGCCAGGAGTAGGCTACGGCGTAGGGTAAAGTATCGGGCTGGTGGTGGGTTTCCGTTCCAGGCTACGGTTAGTGTTAGAGAACGGCAAGGCTTAGGGCCCAGGTGAGGGTACGGAAACGTGGGAGTGTCAAACTACATGCTGACGCACGGGTTAGTGCGAGCGTTCGGGCGAGGAGTAGGCTACGGAGTAGGGAAAGGTTTAGGGCTGGTGGTGGTTTTCTGTTCCGGGCTAGGGATAGGGTTAGGGAACGGCAAGGCTTAGGGCCCAGGTGAGGGTACGGAAACGTGGGAGGGTCAAGCTATGTGCTGACGTATGGTTCACTGCCAGCGTATGGGCCAGGAGTAGGCTACGGCGTAGGGTAAGGTGTAAGGCTGGTGGTGGGTTTTCGTTCTGGGCTACGGTTAGGGTTAGGGAACGGCAAGACTTAGGGCACAGGTGAGGGTACGGAAACGTGGGAGGGTCAGGCTAAGTGCTGACGCACCTGTCAGTGCCAGCGTACGGGCCAGGAGTAGGCTACTGCTTGTGGGTAAGTTTTAGGGTTTGTGGTGGGTTTCCGTTCCGGGCTAGGGTTAGGGTTAGGGAACGGCAAGGCTTAGGGCACAGGTGAGGGTACGGTAACATGGGAGGGTTAGGCTACGTGCTGAAGCACAGGTCATTACCCGCGTATGGGCCAGGTGTAGGCTACGGCATAGGGTAAGGTGTAGGGCTGGTGGTGGGTTTTTGCTCCGGGCTAGGGTTACGGTTAGGGAACGGCAAGGCTTAGGGCACAGTTGAGGTTACGGAAACGTGGGAGGGTCAGGCTACGTGCTGACGCATGGGTCAGTGCCAGCATATGGGCCAGGAGTAGGCTACGGCGTGGTGGTAAGTTGTAGGACTGGTGGTGGGTTTCTGTTCCGGGCTAGGGTTAGGGTTAGCGAACGTCAATGCTTAGGGCACAGGTGAGGGTACGGAAACGTGGGAGGGTCAGGCTACGTGCTGACGCATGGGTCAGTGCCAGCGTACGGGCCTGGAATAGGCTACGGCATAGGATAGAGTGTAGGACTGGTGGTGGCTTTCCGTTCCGGGCTAGGGTTAGGGTTAGGGAATGGCAAGGCTTAGGGCACAGGTGAGGGAATGGAAACGTGGGAGGGTCAGGCTACGTGCTGACGCACGGGTCAGTGCCAGCGTACGGGCCAGGAGTAGGCTACGGCGTAGGGTAAGGTGTAGGGCTGGTGGTGGATTTCTGTTCCGGGCTACGGTTATTGTTAGGGAACAACAAGGCTTAGGGCACAGGTGAGTGTACGGAAACGTGGGAGGGTCAGGATACGTGCTGACGCACGGGTCAGTGCCAGCGTACCGGACAGGAGTAGGCTACGGCTTGGGGGTTAGGTGTAGGGCTGGTGGTGGGTTTCCGTTCCAGGCTAGGGTTAGTGTTAGGGAACAGCAAGGCTTAGGGCACAGGGGAGGGTAAGGTAACGTGGGAGGGTCAGGCTACGTGCTGACGCACGGGTCAGTGCCAGCGTACGGGCCAGGAGTAGGCTATGGCTTGGGGCTTAGGTATAGTGCTTGTCGTGTGTTTTCCTTCCGTACTAGTGTTAGGTTTAAGGAACGGCAAGGCTTAGGGCACAGGTGACGTTACGCTAATGTGGGAAGGACACGCTACGTGCTGACGCACATGTCAGTGCCAGCGTATGGACCAGGAGTAGGCTACGGCTTGGGGGTAAGTTGTAGGGCTGGTGGTGGGTTTCCGTTGGGGTCTAGGGTTAGGGTTAGGGAACGGCAAGACTTAGGGCACAGGTGAGGGTACGGAAACATTGGAGTGTCAGGCTACATGCTGACGCATGGGTCAGTGCCAGCGTACGGGCCAGGAATAGGCTACGGCATAGGATAGAGTGTAGGACTGGTGGTGGCTTTCCGTTCCGGGCTAGGGTTAGGGTTAGGGAATGGCAAGGCTTAGGGCACAGGTGAGGGAATGGAAACGTGGGAGGGTCAGGCTACGTGCTGACGCACGGGTCAGTGCCAGCGTACGGGCCAGGAGTAGGCTACGGCGTAGGGTAAGGTGTAGGGCTGGTGGTGGATTTCTGTTCCGGGCTACGGTTATTGTTAGGGAACAACAAGGCTTAGGGCACAGGTGAGTGTACGGAAACGTGGGAGGGTCAGGATACGTGCTGACGCACGGGTCAGTGCCAGCGTACCGGACAGGAGTAGGCTACGGCTTGGGGGTTAGGTGTAGGGCTGGTGGTGGGTTTCCGTTCCAGGCTAGGGTTAGTGTTAGGGAACAGCAAGGCTTAGGGCACAGGGGAGGGTAAGGTAACGTGGGAGGGTCAGGCTACGTGCTGACGCACGGGTCAGTGCCAGCGTACGGGCCAGGAGTAGGCTATGGCTTGGGGCTTAGGTATAGTGCTTGTGGTGTGTTTTCCTTCCGTACTAGTGTTAGGTTTAAGGAACGGCAAGGCTTAGGGCACAGGTGACGTTACGCTAATGTGGGAAGGACACGCTACGTGCTGACGCACATGTCAGTGCCAGTGTATGGACCAGGAGTAGGCTACGGCTTGGGGGTAAGTTGTAGGGCTGGTGGTGGGTTTCCGTTGGGGTCTAGGGTTAGGGTTAGGGAACGGCAAGACTTAGGGCACAGGTGAGGGTACGGAAACATTGGAGTGTCAGGCTACATGCTGACGCATGGGTCAGTGCCAGCGTACGGGCCAGGAGTAGGCTACAGCTTGTGGGTAAGGTTTAGGGCTGGTGGTGGGTTTCCATTCCGGGCTAGGGTTAGAGTTAGGGAACGGCAAGTCTTAGGGCAGAGGTGAGGGTACGGTAACATGGGAGGGTCAGGCTACGTGCTGAAGTACATGTCAGTGCCCGCGTATGGGCCAGGTGTAGGCTACGGCATAGGGTAAGGTTTAGGGCTGGTGGTCGGTTTCCGTTTCGGGCTAGGGTTAGGGTTACGGAACGGCAAGGCTTAGGGCACAGGTGAGGGTACGAAAACGTGGGAGGGTCAGGCTACGTGCTGACGCACGGCTCAGTGCCCGCGTACGGGCCAGGTGTAGGCTACGACATATGGTAAGGTGTAGGGCTGGTGGTGGTTTTCCGTTCCGGCTAGGGTTAGGGTTAGGGAACGGCAAGGCTTAGGGGACAAGTGAGTGTACGGAAACGTGGGAGGGTCAGGCTACGTGCTGATGCACGGGTCAGTGTCAGCATACGGTCCACGAGTAGGCTACGGCTTGGGGGTAAGTTGTAGAGCTGGTGGTGGGTTTCCTTTCTGGGCTAGGGTTAGTGTTAAAAAACGGCCAGGCTTAGGGCACAGTTGAGGGTCCTGAAACGTGGGAGGGTCAGGCTACTTGCTGACGCACGTGTCAGTGCCAGAATACGGGCCAGGAGTAGGCTACGGCTTGGGGTTAAGGTGTTGGGCTGGTGGTGGCTTTCCATTCCGGGCTAGGGTTAGGGTTACGGAATGGCAAGGCTTAGTGCTCAGGTGAGTGTACGGAAACGTGGGAGGGTCAGGCTACGTGCTGACGCACGGGTCAGTGCCAGCATACAGGCCAGGAGTAGGCTACGGCGGAGGGTAATTTCTAGGGATGGTGGTGGGTTTCCGTTCCGGGTTAGGGTTAGGGTTAGGGAACGTCAAGGTTTAGGGCACAGGTGAAGGTACGGAAACGTGGGAGGGTCAGGCTACGTACTGATGCATGGATCAGTGCCAGCGTACGGGCCAGGTGTAGGCTACGGCGTAGGGTAAGGTGGAGGGCTGGTGGTGGGTTGGCATTGTGGACCACGGTTAGGGATAGGGAACGGCAAGCCTTAGGGCACAGGTGAGGGTACGGAAACGTGGGAGGGTCAGGCTACGTGCTGACGCACTGGTCAGTGCCATCGTATGGGCCAGGTTTAGGCTACGGCTTGGGGGTAAGATGCAGGGCTGGTGGTGGGTTTCCATTCCGGGCTAGGGTTAGGGTTACGGAACGGCAAGGCTTAGGGCACAGGTGAGGGTACGGAAACGTGGGAGGGTCAGGCTACATGCTGACGCAAGTGTCAGTGCCACCGTATAGGCCAAGAGTAGGCTACGGCGTAGGGTAACGTGTAGGGATGGTGGTGGGTTTCGTTTCCGGGCTAGGGTTAGGGTTAGGGAACGGCAAGGCTTAGGGCACAGCTTAGGGTACAGAAATGTGGGAGAGTCAGGCTACGTGCTGACGCATGTGTCAGTGCCAGCGTACCGGCCAGGAGTAGGCTACGGCTTGGGGGTTTGGTGTAGGGCTGGTGGTGGGTTTCCGTTCAGGGCTAGGGTTAGGGTTAGGGAACGGCAAGGCTTAGTGCACAGGTGAGGGTACGGAAACGTGGGAGGGTCAGGATAAGTGCTGACGCACGGGTCAGTGCCAGTGTACGGGCCATGAGTAGGCTATGGCATGGAGTTTAGGTGTAGGGCTGGTGGTGGGTTTCCGTTCGGTACTAGGGTTAGGGTTAGGGAACGGCAAGGCTTAGGGCACAGGTGAGGGTACGGAAATGTGTGAAGGTCAGGCTACGTGCTGACGCACGGGTCAGTGCCAACGTACGGGCCAGGAGTAGGCTACGGCGTAGGGTAATGTGTAGGGCTGGTGCAGGGTTTCCGTTCCGGGCTAGGGATAGGTTTAGGGAACGGCAAGACTTAGGGCACAGGTGAGGGTACGGAAACGTGGTAGGGTCAGGCTACGTGCTGACGCAAGGGTCAGTGCCAGCGTTCGGGCCAGGAGTACGCTACGGCGTAGGGTAAAGTTTAGGGCTGGTGGTGGATTTCCGTTCCGGGCTAGGGTTAGGGTTAGGGAACGGCAAGGCATAGGGCACAGGTGAGGGAACAGAAACGTGGGAGGATCAGGCTAAATGCTGACGCACGTGTCAGTGCCAGCGTACGGGCCAGGAGTAGGCTATGGCTTGTGGGTAAGCTGTAGGGCTGGTGGTGTGTTTCCTTTTCGGAATAGGGTTAGTGTTAGGGAACGGCAAGGCTTAGGGCACAGGTGAGGGTACAGAAACTTGTGAGGGTCAGGCTACGTGCTGACGCGCGTTTTAGTGCCAGCGTACGGGCCAGGAGTAGGCTACGGCGTAGGGTACGGTGTAGGGCTGGTGGTGGGTTTCCGTTCCTGGCTAGGGTTAGGGTGAGGGAATGGCAAGGCTTAGGGCACAGGTGAGGGTACGGAAATGTGGGAGTGTCAGGCTACGTGATGACGCATGGGTCAGTGCCAACGTACACGCCAGGAGTAGGCTACGGCGTAGGGTAATGTCTAGGGATGGTGGTGGGTTTCCGTTTCGGGCTAGGGTTAGGGTTAGGGAACGTCAAGGCTTGGGCACAGGTGCGGGTACGGAAACGTGGGAGGGTCAGGCTACGTACTGATGCATGGGTCAGTGCCAGCGTACGGGCCAGGAGTAGGCTACGGTGTAGGGTAACGTGTAGGGCTGTTGGTGGGTTTTCATTGCGGGGTACGGTTAGGGTTAGGGAACGGCAAGGCTTAGGGCATAGGTGAGGGAACGGAAACGTGGGAGGGTCAGGCTACGTGCTGACGCACGGGTCAGTGCCAGCGTACGGGCAAGGAGTAGGCTACGGGGTAGGGTAAGATCTAGGGCTTGTCATGGGTTTCCGTTCCGGGCTAGGGTTAGTGTTAGGGAACGGCAAGGCTTAGGGCTCAGGTGAGGGTACAGAAAAGTTGGAGGTTCAGGCTACGTGCTAATGCACGTGTCAATGCTAGCGTACGGGCCAGGAGTAGGCTACGCCGTAGAGAAAGGTGTATGGCTGGTGGTGGGTTTCCTTTCTGGGCTAGGGTTAGGGATAGGGAACAGAAAGGCTTAGGGCACAGGTGAGGTTACGGAAACGTGGGAGGGTCAGGCTACGTGCTGACGCATGGGTCAGTGCCAGCGTACAGGCCAGGATTAGGCTATGTCTTGGGTGTAAGGTGTAGGGCTGGTGGTGGGTTTCCGTTCCGTACTAGGGTTAGGGTTAGGGAATGGCAAGGCTAAGGGCACAGGTTAGGGTACGGAAATGTGGGAAGGTCAGGCTACGTGCTGACACACGGGTCAGTGCCAGCATACGGGCCAGGAGTAGGCTACGGCGTAGTGTAAGGTGTAGGGTTGGTGGTGGGTTTCCGTTCCGGGCTATGGTTAGGGTTAGTGAAAGGCAAGGCTTAGGGCACAGGTGAGGATACGGAAACGTGGAAGGGTCAGGCTACGTGCTGACGCACGTGTCAGTGCCAGAATACGGGCCAGGAGTAGGCTACGGCCTGGGGGTAAGTTGTAGGGCTGGTGGGGCATTTCAGTTGGGGGCTAGGGTTAGGGTTAGGGAACGGCAAGGCTTAGGGCACAGGTGAGGGTACGGAAACGTGGGAGCGTCAGGCTACGTGCTGACGGATGGGCCAGTGCCAGCGTACAGGCCAGGAGTAGGCTATGTCGTAGGGTAAGGTCTAGGGCTGGTGGTGGGTTTCCGTTCCGGGCTAGGGTTAGGGTTAGGTAACGGCAAGGCTTAGGAGTTGCCAGGCTGCCACCTGTAAAGAAGAGTATGCGTCACCCATAACGTCTGATGAAATTTCTCTCCGGGCTGAGGTGAGGAAGGAAAAAAAGGAGTGGGGGCCGGGATAGGAGGGGTATCTCAGGCAGGAAAATGGAAAGCTTCCAGAAGAGCGCCTGTGGCCAGGACCATCCTGGCTGGCCTGCAGGCATCAAGTGGGCCTGTGTGCTGTCGCTGGTGTGACTCCACTGCCCTTCCTCTAGGCTTTCAAGCCCTTGTACATATTCAGGTGTTTTTCCTGGGAAGGGTGGGAACAGTTCAGCAGCAGCTGGCCTGGGGCTCAGCTCACGCTTACTCACAGAAGCCTCGGCACGGTCCCGCAGCTTTGCAATGAGGACCCTCCTTGCGTGGGGTGGGGCTGCTGGCTGTATTGGAGATGATTCTCCACATTTGACCAATTTCAGAATTGTTTACCGCTGGAGTAAGTGCCTTGATAGGGTTTTCCTCTGTATAACTGTTGGGTTGAGGTTATTTTTTTTTCTCCATTGTTTCAAGTTAAATTTTATTCCTCTTTTATGTATTTATAGATATAAGCATGGAAATAAGTCATTCATATAAATACATCTGTGTAAATGCAAGAACATTTTTCTGTTTTATTTTTAAAAATTTTGAAATTTAAATTTATTTTCTTATACAGCAGGTTATTATTAGTTATGTATTTTATGCATTTACATGTATACAGGTCAATCCCAATCTCCCAACTCATCCCACCACCACCACCACCCCATGGCTTCCCCCTATTTGTGTCCATACGTTTGTTCTCTACCTGTGTGTCTCTATTTCTGCCCTGCAAACAAGTTCATCTGTACCACTTTTCTAGGTACCAAATATAGGCATTAATATACAATATTTCTTTTTCTGTTTCTGACTTACTCCACTCTGTATGACAGTCTCTAGATACATCGAGTTCTCTACAAATGACCCAGTTTCATTCCTTTATATGGTTGAGTAATACTCCATTTTATATATGTACCACATCTTTATCCGTTCTTCTCTCTGTGGGCATTTAGGTTGCTTCCATTACCTGGCTATTGTAAATAGTGCTGCAATGAACATTGTGGTGAATGTGTCTCTTTGATTTTTGTTTTTCTCTGGGTATATGCTCAGAAGTGGGATTGCTGGATCAGATGGTTCTCCTCTTTTTAGTTTTTTAAAGGAACCTCCATACTGTTCTCCATAGTAACAGTATCAATTTACATTCCCACCAATAGTGGAAGAGGGTTCCTTTTGTCCACACCCGCCGCAGAATTTTTGTTTGTAGATTTTCTGATGATGCCGACTCTAATGGGTGTGACGTCATACCTTATTGTAGTTTTGATTTGCATTTCTCTAACAATTAGTGATGTTGAGCAGCTTTTCATGTGCGTCTTGGCCATCTCTGTGTCTTCTTTGAAGAAACGTCTATTTAGATCTTCTGCCCATTTTTGTATTGGGTTGTTTGTTTTAGTAATATTAAGCTGCATGTGCTGTTTATATATATTGGAGATTAAACATTTGTCCATTGATTCGTTTGCAACGATTTTCGCCCATTCTGAGGGATGCCTTTTTCCATTCCCGTTTTTTTTAACAAAAAAGGAAAGAAAGGAAAAGAAGCAGAACACTAATGTGCGTAAAATATGCCTTTTGAAATGGTCGTTTTGAAATATGGACGTCCTTTGAATTTTTTGGTCGATATGTGACCCCAGGATTTGTTTTCAGGGCAGGTGTCATTTACAGGCCTGCAATGATTTTGAATATCAACTGACCATTAGCGTTGGGATTAAAGCTGCTGTTGTGTGAAACGGCCACAAGGTGGCAGCAGTTCACCCTTACCAAATCTGGTTACTAGGGCAAGAGAGCCTCAGTGGAAGTGGTGTTCTAGATTGGAGTTTAGAATGGAATGTACCAGGAGAAAGCCCCTCACGTTTGTCTCACTACTTCTTGTTCGTGTTTTTAATTTAATTATTTTATTTATTATTACAGCAAGTTTGATTACAATGTTTGGCTAGTTGTAGGTGTGGAAGATGTGGTTCTTTTACACATATACAGATGTCTGTTCTTCCTGGGATACTTTTCCCATGTACGTTATGACAGAATGTTGAGTAGTCCTCTCTTGGTATTCCGTAGGTCTTTGGTGATTATATATGTCACCTGTGTTTGTATATGTCTCTTAACCCCGATATCGTAATGAAACCAGTCCTCACACCTTTCCATTGGTGAACCATAAGTTTGTTTAATGAATCTGTGATTGCCCTTCTCCGTGGAAATATCTGCCCTGGTATCCATTTCTAGGTAACACCTATAAGTGATATGATATGATATGTGTCTTTCACTTTCTGACTTACTACAAGTCACGTGATTACTTCTAGACTCATCTACGGTGCTGCAAATGGCATTGTGTCCTTTTTTCCCTTGGCTTCTCTTCTGCCTTAGTGGGGTCCATTTTCAACAATGTGATTCCCTGAGGGTTGTGGATTAGCTGACCTGGGCAGCCTTACCCTGACGGCCCGCCCTCCCCAGGTGTGCCTCGTTGAGGTCAATATAAACAGAGCTCCAGGCAGCAATAGCCCCTGAAGCTGTGCCTGACTTCATATTCTCTGCCCCGTCAGCAGTCTCGGGGCTGTGCTGGTGGGAGGGGGTGAGGGGCCACAGCTTTGTGGGTGTCCCGGTGTGAGTGGGGCTCTGCTGGCCTTTCTGCAGGTGTTGCCATGCTGCCACCTGTAAAGAAGAGGATGTGTCACCCATACCTTCCACTGGAATTTCTCTCCGGACAGAGGTGAGGAACGAAAAAAGCATTGGGGGCCAGGACAGGAGGGGTATATCAGGTAGGGCAATGGAAAGCTTCTGGAAGAGCGCCAGGGTCCAGGACCACGCTGGCTGGCCTGCAGGCACCAAGTTGCCCTGCGTGCTGTCGCTGGTGTGTCTCCAAGGCCCTTCCTCTAGGCTTTCAAGCCCTTGTACATATTCAGGTGTTTTACCTGGGAAAGGTGGGAACAGTTCAGCAGCATCTGTACTGGGGCTCAACTCATGTTTACTCACAGATGCCTCGGCACGTTCCCCCAGCTTTGCAATGAGGACACTCCTTGCGTGGGGGTTTGCTTGCTGGCTTTATGGGAGATGGTTCCCCACCTCTGACCAATTTCAGAATTGTTTACCACTTGAGCAAGTGCCTGATAGGATTTTCCCCTGTATAACTGGTGGGTTCAGGTTCTTTTTTACTTTTATGGTTCAAGTTAGATTTTTTTCCTCTTTTATGTATTTATAGATATAAGCATGGAAATTATTCATTCCTATAAATACATCTGTGTGACGGGAAGAACTTTTTTCTGTTTTATTTTTAAATTTTATTTTTTAAAATTTTGAAATTTTATTTATTTTTTTATACAGCACGTTATTATTAGTTATGTATTTTATGCATATACATGTATACAGGTCAATCCCAAACTCCCAACTCATCCTACCACCACCACCCCATGGCTTCCCACACTTGGTGTCCATACGTTTGTTCTCTACCTCTGTGTCTCTATTTCTTCCCTGCAAACCAGTTCATCTGTACCATTTTTAGGATCCACATATATGCATTAATATACAATATTTGTTTTCCTCTTTCTGACTTACGTCATTCTGTATGACAGTCTCTCAATCCATCGATGTCTCTACAAATGACCCAGTTTCATTCCTTTTTATGGCCGAGTCATATTCCATTTTATATATATACCACATCTTTATCCATTCATCTGTCTGTGGGCATTTAGTTTGCTTCCATTACCTGGCTATTGTAAATAGTGCTGCAACGAACATTGTGGTGAATGTGCCTTTTTGAAATACGGTTTTCTCTGGGTATATGCCCAGAAGTGGGATTGCTGGATCAGATGGTAATTCTATTTCTAGTTTTTTTAAGGAAACTCCATACTGTTCTCCATAGTGACTGTATCAATTTACATTCCCACCAATAGTGGAAGAGGGCTCCTTTTGTCCACACCCTCCCCAGAATTGGTTGTTTGTAGATTTTCTGATGATGCCGATTCTAACAGGTGTGAGGTGATACCTCATTGTAGTTTTGATTTGCATTTCTCTAATAATTAGTGCTGTTGAGCAGCTTTTCATGTGTGTCTTGGCCATCTCTGTGTCTCCTTTGAAGAAACGTCTCTTTAGATCTTCTGCCCATTTTTTTTGGGTTGTTTGTTTTTTTAATATTAAGCTGCATGAGCTGTTTATATATATTGGAGATTAAAACTCTCTCCATTGATTCGTCTGCAACGATTTTCGCCCATTCTGAGGGATGCCTTTTTCCATTCCCGTGTTTTTTAACAAAAAAGGAAAGAAAGGAAAAGAAGCAGAACACTAATGTGCGTAAAATATGCCTTTTGAAACGGTCGTTTTGAAATATGGACGTCCTTTGAATTTTTTGGTCGATATGTGACCCCAGGATTTGTTTTCAGGGCAGGTGTCATTTACAGGCCTGCAATGATTTTGAATATCAACTGACCATTAGCGTTGGGATTAAAGCTGCTGTTGTGTGAAACGGCCACAAGGTGGCAGCAGTTCACCCTTACCAAATCTGGTTACTAGGGCAAGAGAGCCTCAGTGGAAGTGGTGTTCTAGATTGGAGTTTAGAATGGAATGTACCAGGAGAAAGCCCCTCACGTTTGTCTCACTACTTCTTGTTCGTGTTTTTAATTTAAGTTTTTATTTTTTATTACAGCAAGTTTGATTACAATGTTTGGCTTGTTGTAGGTGTGGAAGATGTGGTTCTTTTACACATATACAGATGACTGTTCTTCTTGGGATCCTTTTCCCATGTACGTTATGACAGAATGTTGAGTAGTCCTCTCTTGGTATTCTGTAGGTTTTTGGTGATTATATATGTCACCTGTGTTTGTATATGTCTGTTAACCCCGATATCGTAATGAAACCAATCCTCACACCTTTCCATTGGTGAACCATGAGTTTGTTTAATGAATCTGTGATTGCCCTTCTCCGTGGAAGTATCTGCCCTGGTATCCATTTTTAGGTAACACCTATAAGTGATATGATATGATATGTGTCTTTCACTTTCTGACTTACTACAAGTCACGTGATTACTTCTAGACTCATCTACGGTGCTGCAAATGGCATTGTGTCCTTTTTTCCCTTGGCTTCTCTTCTGCCTTAGCGGGCTCCATTTTCAACAATGTGATTCCCTGAGGGTTGTGGATTAGCTGACCTGGGCAGCCTTACACTGCCGGCCCGCCCTCCCCAGGTGTGCCTCGTTGAGGTCAATATAAACAGCGCTCCAGGCAGCAATAGCCCCTCAAGCTGTGCCTGACTCCATATTCTCTGCCCCGTCAGCAGTCTCGGGGCTGTGCTGGTGGGAGGGAGTGAGGGGCCACAGCTTTGTGGGTGGCCCGGTGTGAGTGGGGTTCTGCTGGCCTTTCTGCAGGAGTTGCCAGGCTGCCGCCTGTAAAGAAGAGGATGTGTCACCCATACCTTCCACTGGAAATTCTCTCCGGACAGAGGTGAGGAAGGAAAAAAGCAGTGGGGTCCGGGACAGGAGGGGTATCTCAGGCAGGGCAATGGAAAGCTTCTGGAATAGCACCAGGGTCCAGGACAATGCTGCCTGGCCTGCAGTCACCAACTTGGCCTGCGTGCTGTCGCTGGTGTGGCTCCACGGTCCTTCCTCTAGGCTTTCAAGCCCTTGTACATATTCAGGTGTTTTACCAGGAAAGGGTGGGAACAGTTCAGCAGCAGCTGGCCTGGGGCTCAGCTCACGTTTACTCACAGATGCCTCGGCACGGTCCCCCAGCTTTGCAATGAGGACGCTCCTTGCTTTGGGGGTGGGTTGCTGGCTGTATGGGAGATGGTTCCCCACCTCTGACCAATTTCAGAATTGTTTACCACTGGAGCAAGTGCCCTGATAGGGTTTTCCTCTGTATAACTCCTGGGTTCAGGTTTTTTTTTTTCTTTTTTGGTTCAAGTTAGATTTTATTCCCCTTTTATGTATTTATAGATATAAGCATGGAAATAATTCTTTCCTATAAATACATCTGTGTGATGGGAAGAATTTTTTCTGTTTTATTTTTAAATTTTATTTTTTAAATTTTGAAATTTAATTTTATTTATTTTTTATACAGCACGTTATTATTAGTTATGTATTTTATGTATATACATGTATACAGGTCAATCCCAAACTCCCAACTCATCCCACCACCACCACCCCATGGATTCCCACACTTGGTGTCCATACGTTTGTTCTCTACCTCTGTGTCTCTATTTGTTCCCTGCAAACCAGTTCATCTGTACCATTTTTAGGCTCCACATATATGCATTAATATACAATATTTGTTTTCATCTTTCTGACTTACTTCATTCTGTATGACAGACTCTCGATCCATCGATGTCTCTACAAATGACCCAGTTTCATTCCTTTTTATGGCCGAGTCATATTCCATTTTATATATGTACCACATCTTTATCCATTCATCTGTCTGTGGGCATTTAGGTTGCTTCCATTACCTGGCTATTGTAAATAGTGCTACAACGAACATTGTGGTGAATGTGCCTTTTTGAAATACGGTTTTCTCTGGGTATATGCCCAGAAGTGGGATTGCTGGATCAGATGGTAATTCTATTTCTAGTTTTTTTAAGGAAACTCCATACTGTTCTCCATAGTGACTGTATCAATTTACATTCCCACCAATAGTGGAAGAGGGCTCCTTTTGTCCACACCCTCCCCAGAATTGGTTGTTTGTAGATTTTCTGATGATGCCGATTCTAACAGGTGTGAGGTGATACCTCATTGTAGTTTTGATTTGCACTTCTCTAATAATTAGTGCTGTTGAGCAGCTTTTCATGTGTGTCTTGGCCCTCTCTGTGTCTCCTTTGAAGAAACGTCTCTTTAGATCTTCTGCCCATTTTTTTTGGGTTGTTTGTTTTTTTAATATTAAGCTGCATGAGCTGTTTATATATATTGGAGATTAAACCTGTGTCCATTGATTCGTTTGCAACGATTTTCACCCATCCTGAGGGATGCCTTTTTCCATTCCCGTTTTTTTTAACAAAAAAGGAAAGAAAGGAAAAGAAGCAGAACACTAATGTGCGTAAAATATGCCTTTTGAAACGGTCGTTTTGAAATATGGACGTCCTTTGAATTTTTTGGTCGATATGTGACCCCAGGATTTGTTTTCAGGGCAGGTGTCATTTACAGGCCTGCAATGATTTTGAATATCAACTGACCATTAGTGTTGGGATTAAAGCTGCTGTTGTGTGAAACGGCCACAAGGTGGCAGCAGTTCACCCTTACCAAATCTGGTTACTAGGGCAAGAGAGCCTCAGTGGAAGTGGTGTTCTAGATTGGAGTTTAGAATGGAATGTGCCAGGAGAAAGCCCCTCACGTTTGTCTCACTACTTCTTGTTCGTGTTTTTAATTTAAGTTTTTATTTTTTATTACAGCAAGTTTGATTACAATGTTTGGCTTGTTGTAGGTGTGGAACATGTGGTTCTTTTACACATATACAGATGACTGTTCTTCTTGGGATCCTTTTCCCATGTACGTTATGACAGAATGTTGAGTAGTCCTCTCTTGGTATTCTGTAGGTCTTTGGTGATTATATATGTCACCTGTGTTTGTATATGTCTGTTAACCCCGATATCGTAATGAAACCAATCCTCACACCTTTCCATTGGTGAACCATAAGTTTGTTTAATGAATCTGTGATTGCCCTTCTCCGTGGAAATATCTGCCCTGGTATCCATTTTTAGGTAACACCTATAAGTGATATGATATGATATGTGTCTTTCACTTTCTGACTTACTACAAGTCACGTGATTACTTCTAGACTCATCTACGGTGCTGCAAATGGCATTGTGTCCTTTTTTCCCTTGGCTTCTCTTCTGCCTTAGCGGGGTCCATTTTCAACAATGTGATTCCCTGAGGGTTGTGGATTAGCTGACCTGGGCAGCCTTACCCTGCCGGCCCACCCTTCCCAGGTGTGCCTCGTTGAGGTCAATATAAACAGCGCTCCAGGCAGCAATAGCCCCTGAAGCTGTGCCTGACTCCATATTCTCTGCCCCGTCAGCAGTCTCGGGGCTGTGCTGGTGGGAGGGAGTGAGGGGCCACAGCTTTGTGGGTGGCCCGGTGTGAGTGGGGTTCTGCTGGCCTTTCTGCAGGAGTTGCCAGGCTGCCGCCTGTAAAGAAGAGGATGTGTCACCCATACCTTCCGCTGGAATTTCTCTCCGGACAGAGGTGAGGAAGGAAAAAAGCAGTGGGGTCCGGGAGAGGTGGGGTATCCCAGGCAGGGCAATGGAAAGCTTCTGGAAGAGCGCCCGGGGCCAGGACCACGCTGGCTGGCCTGCAGGCACCAAGTTGGCCTGCGTGCTGTCGCTGGTGTGGCTCCACGGTCCTTCCTCTAGGCTTTCAAGCCCTTGGACATATTCAGGTGTTTTACCTGGAAAGGGTGGGAACAGATCAGAAGCAGCTGGCCTGGGGCTCAGCTCACGTTTACTCACAGATGCCTCGGCACGGTCCCCCAGCTTTTCAGTGAGGACGCTCCTTGTGTGGGGGGTGGGTGGCTGGCTGTATGGGAGATGGTTCCCCACCTCTGACCAATTTCAGAATTGTTTACTGCTGGAGCAAGTGCCGTGATAGGCTTTTCCTCTGTATAACTCGTGGGTTCAATTTTTTTTTTCTTTTTTGGTTCAAGTTAGATTTTATTCCCCTTTTATGTATTTATAAATATAAGCATGGAAATAATTCATTCCTATAAATACATCTGTGTGACGGGAAGAATTTTTTCTGTTTTATTTTTAAATTTTATTTTTTAAAATTTTGAAATTTAATTTTATTTATGTTTTTATACAGCACGTTATTATTAGTTATGTATTTTATGCATATACATGTATACAGGTCAATCCCAATCTCCCAACTCATCCCACCACCACCAACCCATGGCTTCCCACACTTGGTGTCCATACGTTTGTTCTCTACCTCTCTGTCTCTATTTCTTCCCTGCAAACCAGTTCATCTGTACCATTTTTAGGCTCCACATATATGCATTAATATACAATATCTGTTTTCCTCTTTCTGACTTACTTCATTCTGTATGACAGTCTCTCGATCCATCGATGTCTCTACAAATGACCCAGTTTCATTCCTTTTTATGGCCGAGTCATATTCCATTTTATATATGTACCACATCTTTATCCATTCATCTGTCTGTGGGCATTTAGGTTGCTTCCATTACCTGGCTATTGTAAATAGTGCTGCAACGAACATTGTGGTGAATGTGCCTTTTTGAAATACGGTTTTCTCTGGGTATATGCCCAGAAGTGGGATTGCTGGATCAGATGGTAATTCTATTTCTAGTTTTTTTAAGGAAACTCCATACTGTTCTCCATAGTGACTGTATCAATTTACATTCCCACCAATAGTGGAAGAGGGCTCCTTTTGTCCACACCCTCCCCAGAATTGGTTGTTTGTAGATTTTCTGATGATGCCGATTCTAACAGGTGTGAGGTGATACCTCATTGTAGTTTTGATTTGCATTTCTCTAATAATTAGTGCTGTTGAGCAGCTTTTCATGTGTGTCTTGGCCATCTCTGTGTCTCCTTTGAAGAAAGGTCTCTTTAGATCTTCTGCCCATTTTTTTTGGGGTTGTTTGTTTTTTTAATTTTAAGCTGCATGAGCTGTTTATATATATTGGAGATTAAACCTGTGTCCATTGATTCGTTTGCAACGATTTTCACCCATCCTGAGGGATGCCTTTTTCCATTCCCGTGTTTTTTAACAAAGAAGGAAAGAAAGGAAAAGAAGCAGAACACTAATGTGCGTAAAATATGCCTTTTGAAACGGTCGTTTTGAAATATGGACGTCCTTTGAATTTTTTGGTCGATATGTGACCCCAGGATTTGTTTTCAGGGCAGGTGTCATTTACAGGCCTGCAATGATTTTGAATATCAACTGACCATTAGTGTTGGGATTAAAGCTGCTGTTGTGTGAAACGGCCACAAGGTGGCAGCAGTTCACCCTTACCAAATCTGGTTACTAGGGCAAGAGAGCCTCAGTGGAAGTGGTGTTCTAGATTGGAGTTTAGAATGGAATGTACCAGGAGAAAGCCCCTCACGTTTGTCTCACTACTTCTTGTTCGTGTTTTTAATTTAAGTTTTTATTTTTTATTACAGCAAGTTTGATTACAATGTTTGGCTTGTTGTAGGTGTGGAAGATGTGGTTCTTTTACACATATACAGATGACTGTTCTTCTTGGGATCCTTTTCCCATGTACATTATGACAGAATGTTGAGTAGTCCTCTCTTGGTATTCTGTAGGTCTTTGGTGATTATATATGTCACCTGTGTTTGTATATGTCTGTTAACCCCGATATCGTAATGAAACCAATCCTCACACCTTTCCATTGGTGAACCATAAGTTTGTTTAATGAATCTGTGATTGCCCTTCTCCGTGGAAATATCTGCCCTGGTATCCATTTTTAGGTAACACCTATAAGTGATATGATATGATATGTGTCTTTCACTTTCTGACTTACTACAAGTCACGTGATTACTTCTAGACTCATCTACGGTGCTGCAAATGGCATTGTGTCCTTTTTTCCCTTGGCTTCTCTTCTGCCTTAGCGGGGTCCATTTTCAACAAAGTGATTCCCTGAGGGTTGTGGATTAGCTGACCTGGGCAGCCTTACCCTGCCGGCCCTCCCTCCCCAGGTGTGCCTCGTTGAGGTCAATATAAACAGCTCTCCAGGCAGCAATAGCCCCTCAAGCTGTGCCTGACTCCATATTCTCTGCCCCGTCAGCAGTCTCGGGGCTGTGCTGGTGGGAGGGAGTGAGGGGCCACAGCTTTGTGGGTGGCCCGGTGTGAGTGGGGTTCTGCTGGCCTATCTGCAGGAGTTGCCAGGCTGCCGCCTGTAAAGAAGAGGATGTGTCACCCATACCTTCCGCTGGAATTTCTCTCCGGACAGAGGTGAGGAAGGAAAAAAGCAGTGGGGGCCGGGACAGGATGGGTATCTCAGGCAGGGCAATGGAAAGCTTCTGGAAGAGCGCCAGGGTCCAGGACCACGCTGGCTGGCCTGAAGGCACCAAGTTGGCCTGTGTGCTGTCGCTGGTGTGGCTCCACGGTCCTTCCTCTAGGCTTTCAAGCCCTTGTACATATTCAGGTGTTTTACCTGGAAAGGGTGGGAACAGTTCAGCAGCAGCTGGCCTGGGGCTCAGCTCACGTTTACTCACAGATGCCTCGGCACGGTCCCACAGCTTTGCAATGAGGACGCTCCTTGCGTGGGGGGTGGGTTGCTGGCTGTATGGGAGATGGTTCCCCACCTCTGACCAATTTCAGAATTGTTTACCACTGGAGCAAGTGCCCTGATAGGGTTTTCCTCTGTATAACTCCTGGGTTCAGGTTTTTTTTTTTTCTTTTTTGGTTCAAGTTAGATTTTATTCCCCTTTTATGTATTTATAGATATAAGCATGGAAATAATTCTTTCCTATAAATACATCTGTGTGATGGGAAGAATTTTTTCTGTTTTATTTTTAAATTTTATTTTTTAAATTTTGAAATTTAATTTTATTTATTTTTTTTATACAGCACGTTATTATTAGTTATGTATTTTATGTATATACATGTATACAGGTCAATCCCAAACTCCCAACTCATCCCACCACCACCACCCCATGGATTCCCACACTTGGTGTCCATACGTTTGTTCTCTACCTCTGTGTCTCTATTTGTTCCCTGCAAACCAGTTCATCTGTACCATTTTTAGGCTCCACATATATGCATTAATATACAATATTTGTTTTCCTCTTTCTGACTTACTTCATTCTGTATGACAGTCTCTCGATCCATCGATGTCTCTACAAATGACCCAGTTTCATTCCTTTTTATGGCCGAGTCATATTCCATTTTATATATGTACCACATCTTTATCCATTCATCTGTCTGTGGGCATTTAGGTTGCTTCCATTACCTGGCTATTGTAAATAGTGCTACAACGAACATTGTGGTGAATGTGCCTTTTTGAAATACGGTTTTCTCTGGGTATATGCCCAGAAGTGGGATTGCTGGATCAGATGGTAATTCTATTTCTAGTTTTTTTAAGGAAACTCCATACTGTTCTCCATAGTGACTGTATCAATTTACATTCCCACCAATAGTGGAAGAGGGCTCCTTTTGTCCACACCCTCCCCAGAATTGGTTGTTTGTAGATTTTCTGATGATGCCGATTCTAACAGGTGTGAGGTGATACCTCATTGTAGTTTTGATTTGCACTTCTCTAATAATTAGTGCTGTTGAGCAGCTTTTCATGTGTGTCTTGGCCCTCTCTGTGTCTCCTTTGAAGAAACGTCTCTTTAGATCTTCTGCCCATTTTTTTTGGGTTGTTTGTTTTTTTAATATTAAGCTGCATGAGCTGTTTATATATATTGGAGATTAAACCTGTGTCCATTGATTCGTTTGCAACGATTTTCACCCATCCTGAGGGATGCCTTTTTCCATTCCCGTTTTTTTTAACAAAAAAGGAAAGAAAGGAAAAGAAGCAGAACACTAATGTGCGTAAAATATGCCTTTTGAAACGGTCGTTTTGAAATATGGACGTCCTTTGAATTTTTTGGTCGATATGTGACCCCAGGATTTGTTTTCAGGGCAGGTGTCATTTACAGGCCTGCAATGATTTTGAATATCAACTGACCATTAGTGTTGGGATTAAAGCTGCTGTTGTGTGAAACGGCCACAAGGTGGCAGCAGTTCACCCTTACCAAATCTGGTTACTAGGGCAAGAGAGCCTCAGTGGAAGTGGTGTTCTAGATTGGAGTTTAGAATGGAATGTGCCAGGAGAAAGCCCCTCACGTTTGTCTCACTACTTCTTGTTCGTGTTTTTAATTTAAGTTTTTATTTTTTATTACAGCAAGTTTGATTACAATGTTTGGCTTGTTGTAGGTGTGGAACATGTGGTTCTTTTACACATATACAGATGACTGTTCTTCTTGGGATCCTTTTCCCATGTACGTTATGACAGAATGTTGAGTAGTCCTCTCTTGGTATTCTGTAGGTCTTTGGTGATTATATATGTCACCTGTGTTTGTATATGTCTGTTAACCCCGATATCGTAATGAAACCAATCCTCACACCTTTCCATTGGTGAACCATAAGTTTGTTTAATGAATCTGTGATTGCCCTTCTCCGTGGAAATATCTGCCCTGGTATCCATTTTTAGGTAACACCTATAAGTGATATGATATGATATGTGTCTTTCACTTTCTGACTTACTACAAGTCACGTGATTACTTCTAGACTCATCTACGGTGCTGCAAATGGCATTGTGTCCTTTTTTCCCTTGGCTTCTCTTCTGCCTTAGCGGGGTCCATTTTCAACAATGTGATTCCCTGAGGGTTGTGGATTAGCTGACCTGGGCAGCCTTACCCTGCCGGCCCGCCCTCCCCAGGTGTGCCTCGTTGAGGTCAATATAAACAGCGCTCCAGGCAGCAATAGCCCCTGAAGCTGTGCCTGACTCCATATTCTCTGCCCCGTCAGCAGTCTCGGGGCTGTGCTGGTGGGAGGGAGTGAGGGGCCACAGCTTTGTGGGTGGCCCGGTGTGAGTGGGGTTCTGCTGGCCTTTCTGCAGGAGTTGCCAGGCTGCCGCCTGTAAAGAAGAGGATGTGTCACCCATACCTTCCGCTGGAATTTCTCTCCAGACAGAGGTGAGGAAGGAAAAAAGCAGTGGGTTCCGGGAGAGGTGGGGTATCTCAGGCAGGGCAATGGAAAGCTTCTGGAAGAGCGCCCGGGGCCAGGACCACGCTGGCTGGCCTGCAGGCACCAAGTTGGCCTGCGTGCTGTCGCTGGTGTGGCTCCACGGTCCTTCCTCTAGGCTTTCAAGCCCTTGGACATATTCAGGTGTTTTACCTGGAAAGGGTGGGAACAGATCAGAAGCAGCTGGCCTGGGGCTCAGCTCACGTTTACTCACAGATGCCTCGGCACGGTCCCCCAGGTTTTCAGTGAGGACGCTCCTTGTGTGGGGGGTGGGTGGCTGGCTGTATGGGAGATGGTTCCCCACCTCTGACCAATTTCAGAATTGTTTACCGCTGGAGCAAGTGCCGTGATAGGTTTTTCCTCTGTATAACTCGTGGGTTCAATTTTTTTTTTCTTTTTTGGTTCAAGTTAGATTTTATTCCCCTTTTATGTATTTATAAATATAAGCATGGAAATAATTCATTCCTATAAATACATCTGTGTGACGGGAAGAATTTTTTCTGTTTTATTTTTAAATTTTATTTTTTAAAATTTTGAAATTTAATTTTATTTATGTTTTTATACAGCACGTTATTATTAGTTATGTATTTTATGCATATACATGTATACAGGTCAATCCCAATCTCCCAACTCATCCCACCACCACCAACCCATGGCTTCCCACACTTGGTGTCCATACGTTTGTTCTCTACCTCTGTGTCTCTATTTCTTCCCTGCAAACCAGTTCATCTGTACCATTTTTAGGCTCCACATATATGCATTAATATACAATATCTGTTTTCCTCTTTCTGACTTACTTCATTCTGTATGACAGTCTCTCGATCCATCGATGTCTCTACAAATGACCCAGTTTCATTCCTTTTTATGGCCGAGTCATATTCCATTTTATATATGTACCACATCTTTATCCATTCATCTGTCTGTGGGCATTTAGGTTGCTTCCATTACCTGGCTATTGTAAATAGTGCTGCAACGAACATTGTGGTGAATGTGCCTTTTTGAAATACGGTTTTCTCTGGGTATATGCCCAGAAGTGGGATTGCTGGATCAGATGGTAATTCTATTTCTAGTTTTTTTAAGGAAACTCCATACTGTTCTCCATAGTGACTGTATCAATTTACATTCCCACCAATAGTGGAAGAGGGCTCCTTTTGTCCACACCCTCCCCAGAATTGGTTGTTTGTAGATTTTCTGATGATGCCGATTCTAACAGGTGTGAGGTGATACCTCATTGTAGTTTTGATTTACATTTCTCTAATAATTAGTGCTGTTGAGCAGCTTTTCATGTGTGTCTTGGCCATCTCTGTGTCTCCTTTGAAGAAAGGTCTCTTTAGATCTTCTGCCCATTTTTTTGGGGGTTGTTTGTTTTTTTAATTTTAAGCTGCATGAGCTGTTTATATATATTGGAGATTAAACCTGTGTCCATTGATTCGTTTGCAACGATTTTCACCCATCCTGAGGGATGCCTTTTTCCATTCCCGTGTTTTTTAACAAAAAAGGAAAGAAAGGAAAAGAAGCAGAACACTAATGTGCGTAAAATATGACTTTTGAAACGGTCGTTTTGAAATATGGACGTCCTTTGAATTTTTTGGTCGATATGTGACCCCAGGATTTGTTTTCAGGGCAGGTGTCATTTACAGGCCTGCAATGATTTTGAATATCAACTGACCATTAGTGTTGGGATTAAAGCTGCTGTTGTGTGAAACGGCCACAAGGTGGCAGCAGTTCACCCTTACCAAATCTGGTTACTAGGGCAAGAGAGCCTCAGTGGAAGTGGTGTTCTAGATTGGAGTTTAGAATGGAATGTACCAGGAGAAAGCCCCTCACGTTTGTCTCACTACTTCTTGTTCGTGTTTTTAATTTAAGTTTTTATTTTTTATTACAGCAAGTTTGATTACAATGTTTGGCTTGTTGTAGGTGTGGAAGATGTGGTTCTTTTACACATATACAGATGACTGTTCTTCTTGGGATCCTTTTCCCATGTACATTATGACAGAATGTTGAGTAGTCCTCTCTTGGTATTCTGTAGGTCTTTGGTGATTATATATGTCACCTGTGTTTGTATATGTCTGTTAACCCCGATATCGTAATGAAACCAATCCTCACACCTTTCCATTGGTGAACCATAAGTTTGTTTAATGAATCTGTGATTGCCCTTCTCCGTGGAAATATCTGCCCTGGTATCCATTTTTAGGTAACACCTATAAGTGATATGATATGATATGTGTCTTTCACTTTCTGACTTACTACAAGTCACGTGATTACTTCTAGACTCATCTACGGTGCTGCAAATGGCATTGTGTCCTTTTTTCCCTTGGCTTCTCTTCTGCCTTAGCGGGGTCCATTTTCAACAAAGTGATTCCCTGAGGGTTGTGGATTAGCTGACCTGGGCAGCCTTACCCTGCCGGCCCGCCCTCCCCAGGTGTGCCTCGTTGAGGTCAATATAAACAGCGCTCCAGGCAGCAATAGCCCCTCAAGCTGTGCCTGACTCCATATTCTCTGCCCCGTCAGCAGTCTCGGGGCTGTGCTGGTGGGAGGGAGTGAGGGGCCACAGCTTTGTGGGTGGCCCGGTGTGAGTGGGGTTCTGCTGGCCTATCTGCAGGAGTTGCCAGGCTGCCGCCTGTAAAGAAGAGGATGTGTCACCCATACCTTCCGCTGGAATTTCTCTCCGGACAGAGGTGAGGAAGGAAAAAAGCAGTGGGGGCCGGGACAGGATGGGTATCTCAGGCAGGGCAATGGAAAGCTTCTGGAAGAGCGCCAGGGTCCAGGACCACGCTGGCTGGCCTGCAGGCCCCAAGTTGGCCTGTGTGCTGTCGCTGGTGTGACTCCACGGTCCTTCCTCTAGGCTTTCAAGCCCTTGTACATATTCAGGTGTTTTACCTGGAAAGGGTGGGAACAGTTCAGCAGCAGCTGGCCTGGGGCTCAGCTCACGTTTACTCACAGATGCCTCGGCATGGTCCCCCAGCTTTGCAATGAGGACGCTCCTTGCGTGGGGGTTGGGTTGCTGGCTGTATGGGAGATGGTTCCCCACCTCTGACCAATTTCAGAATTGTTTACCACTGGAGCAAGTGCCCTGATAGGGTTTTCCTCTGTATAACTCCTGGGTTCAGGTTTTCTTTTTTCTTTTATGGTTCAAGATAGACTTTATTCCCCTTTTATGTATTTATAGATATAAGCATGGAAATAATACTTTCCTATAAATACATCTGTGTGATGGGAAGAATTTTTTCTGTTTTATTTTTAAATTTTATTTTTTAAAATTTTGAAATTTAATTTTATTTATTTTTTTATAGAGCACGTTATTATTAGTTATGTATTTTATGTATATACATGTATACAGGTCAATCCCAAACTCCCAACTCATCCCACCACCACCACCCCATGGCTTCCCACACTTGGTGTCCATACGTTTGTTCTCTACCTCTCTGTCTCTATTTCTTCCCTGCAAACCAGTTCATCTGTACCATTTTTAGGCTCCACATATATGCATTAATATACAATATTTGTTTTCCTCTTTCTGACTTACTTCATTCTGTATGACAGTCTCTCGATCCATCGATGTCTCTACAAATGACCCAGTTTCATTCCTTTTTATGGCCGAGTCATATTCCATTTTATATATGTACCACATCTTTATCCATTCATCTGTCTGTGGGCATTTAGGTGGCTTCCATTACCTGGATATTGTAAAGAGTGCTGCAACGAACATTGTGGTGAATGTGCCTTTTTGAAATACGGTTTTCTCTGGGTATATGCCCAGAAGTGGGATTGCTGGATCAGATGGTAATTCTATTTCTAGTTTTTTTAAGGAAACTCCATACTGTTCTCCATAGTGACTGTATCAATTTACATTCCCACCAATAGTGGAAGAGGGCTCCTTTTGTCCACACCCTCCCCAGAATTGGTTGTTTGTAGATTTTCTGATGATGCCGATTCTAACAGGTGTGAGGTGATACCTCATTGTAGTTTTGATTTGCATTTCTCTAATAATTAGTGCTGTTGAGCAGCTTTTCATGTGTGTCTTGGCCATCTCTGTGTCTCCTTTGAAGAAACGTCTCTTTAGATCTTCTGCCCATTTTTTTTGGGTTGTTTGTTTTTTTAATATTAAGCTGCATGAGCTGTTTATATATATTGGAGATTAAACCTCTCTCCATTGATTCATCTGCAACGATTTTCGCCCATTCTGAGGGATGCCTTTTTCCATTCCCGTTTTTTTTAACAAAAAAGGAAAGAAAGGAAAAGAAGCAGAACACTAATGTGCGTAAAATATGCCTTTTGAAACGGTCGTTTTGAAATATGGACGTCCTTTGAATTTTTTGGTCGATATGTGACCCCAGGATTTGTTTTCAGGGCAGGTGTCATTTACAGGCCTGCAATGATTTTGAATATCAACTGACCATTAGCGTTGGGATTAAAGCTGCTGTTGTGTGAAACGGCCACAAGGTGGCAGCAGTTCACCCTTACCAAATCTGGTTACTAGGGCAAGAGAGCCTCAGTGGAAGTGGTGTTCTAGATTGGAGTTTAGAATGGAATGTACCAGGAGAAAGCCCCTCACGTTTGTCTCACTACTTCTTGTTCGTGTTTTTAATTTAAGTTTTTATTTTTTATTACAGCAAGTTTGATTACAATGTTTGGCTTGTTGTAGGTGTGGAAGATGTGGTTCTTTTACACATATACAGATGACTGTTCTTCTTGGGATCCTTTTCCCATGTACGTTATGACAGAATGTTGAGTAGTCCTCTCTTGGTATTCTGTAGGTCTTTGGTGATTATATATGTCACCTGTGTTTGTATATGTCTGTTAACCCCGATATCGTAATGAAACCAATCCTCACACCTTTCCATTGGTGAACCATAAGTTTGTTTAATGAATCTGTGATTGCCCTTCTCCGTGGAAATATCTGCCCTGGTATCCATTTTTAGGTAACACCTACAAGTGATATGATAAGATATGTGTCTTTCACTTTCTGACTTAATACAAGTCACGTGATTACTTCTAGACTCATCTACGGTGCTGCAAATGGCATTGTGTCCTTTTTTCCCTTGGCTTCTCTTCTGTCTTAGCGGGGTCCATTTTCAACAATGTGATTCCCTGAGGGTTGTGGATTAGCTGACCTGGGCAGCCTTACCCTGCCGGCCCACCCTCCCCAGGTATGCCTCTTTGAGATCAATATAAACAGAGCTCCAGGCAGCAATAGCCCCTGAAGCTGTGCCTGACTCCATATTCTCTGCCCCGTCAGCAGTCTCGGGGCTGTGCTGGTGGGAGGGAGTGAGGGGCCACAGCTTTGTGGGTGGCCCTGTGTGAGTGGGGTTCTGCGGGCCTTTCTGCAGGAGTTGCCAGGCTGCCGCCTGTAAAGAAGAGGATGTGTCACCCATACCTTCCGCTGGAATTTCTCTCCGGACAGAGGTGAGGAAGGAAAAAAGCAGTGAGGTCCGGGACAGGAGGGGTATCTCAGGCAGGGCAATGGAAAGCTTCTGGAAGAGCGCCCGGGGCCAGGACCACGCTGGATGTCCTGCAGGCACCAAGTTGGCCTGCGTGCTGTCGCTGGTGTGGCTCCACGGTCCTTCCTCTAGGCTTTCAAGCCCTTGTACATATTCAGGTGTTTTACCTGGAAAGGCTGGGAACAGATCAGAAGCAGCTGGCCTGGGGCTCAACTCACGTTTACTCACAGATGCCTCGGCACTGTCCCCCAGCTTTTCAATGAGGACGCTCCTTGTGTGGGGGGTGGGTGGCTGGCTGTATGGGAGATGGTTCCCCACCTCTGACCAATTTCAGAATTGTTTACCGCTGGAGCAAGTGCCGTGATAGGTTTTTCCTCTGTATAACTCGTGGGTTCAATTTTTTTTTTCATTTTTGGTTCAAGTTAGATTTTATTCCTCTTTTATGTATTTATAAATATAAGCATGGAAATAATTCATTCCTATAAATACATCTGTGTGACGGGAAGAATTTTTTCTGTTTTATTTTTAAATTTTATTTTTTAAAATTTTGAAATTTAATTTTATTTATGTTTTTATACAGTACGTTATTATTAGTTATGTATTTTATGCATATACATGTATACAGGTCAATCCCAATCTCCCAAATCATCCCACCACCACCACCCCATGGATTCCCACCCTTGGTGTCCATAGGTTTGTTCTCTACCTCTGTGTCTCTATTTCTTCCCTGCAAACCAGTTCATCTGTACCATTTTTAGGCTCCACATATATGCATTAATATACAATATTTGTTTTCCTCTTTCTGACTTACTTCATTCTGTATGACAGTCTCTCGATCCATCGATGTCTCTACAAATGACCCAGTTTCATTCCTTTTTATGGCCGAGTCATATTCCATTTTATATATGTACCACATCTTTATCCATTCATCTGTCTGTGGGCATTTAGGTTGCTTCCATTACCTGGCTATTGTAAATAGTGCTGCAACGAACATTGTGGTGAATGTGCCTTTTTGAAATACGGTTTTCTCTGGGTATATGCCCAGAAGTGGGATTGCTGGATCAGATGGTAATTCTATTTCTAGTTATTTTAAGGAAACTCCATACTGTTCTCCATAGGGACTGTATCAATTTACATTCCCACCAATAGTGGAATAGGGCTCCTTTTGTCCACACCCTCCCCAGAATTGGTTGTTTGTAGATTTTCTGATGATGCCGATTCTAACAGGTGTGAGGTGATACCTCATTGTAGTTTTGATTTGCATTTCTCTAATAATTAGTGCTGTTGAGCAGCTTTTCATGTGCGTCTTGGCCATCTCTGTGTCTCCTTTGAAGAAACGTCTCTTTAGATCTTCTGCCCATTTTTTTTTTGGGTGGTTTGTTTTTTTTAATATTAAGCTGCATGAGCTGTTTATATATATTGGAGATTAAACCTGTGTCCATTGATTCGTTTGCAACGATTTTCACCCATCCTGAGGGATGCCTTTTTCCATTCCCGTTTTTTTTAACAAAAAAGGAAAGAAAGGAAAAGAAGCAGAACACTAATGTGCGTAAAATATGCCTTTTGAAATGGTCGTTTTGAAATATGGACATCCTTTGAATTTTTTGGTCGATATGTGACCCCAGGATTTGTTTTCAGGGCAGGTGTCATTTACAGGCCTGCAATGATTTTGAATATCAACTGACCTTTAGCGTTGGGATTAAAGCTGCTGTTGTGTGAAACGGCCACAAGGTGGCAGCAGTTCACCCTTACCAAATCTGGTTACTAGGGCAAGAGTGCCTCAGTGGAAGTGGTGTTCCAGATTGGAGTTTAGAATGGAATGTACCAGGAGAAAGCCCCTCACGTTTGTCTCACTACTTCTTGTTCGTGTTTTTAATTTAAGTTTTTATTTTTTATTACAGCAAGTTTGATTACAATGTTTGGCTTGTTGTAGGTGTGGAAGATGTGGTTCTTTTACACATATACAGATGACTGTTCTTCTTGGGATCCTTTTCCCATGTACGTTATGACAGAATGTTGAGTAGTCCTCTCTTGGTATTCTGTAGGTCTTTGGTGATTATATATGTCACCTGTGTTTGTATATGTCTGTTAAGCCCGATATCGTAATGAAACCAATCCTCACACCTTTCCATTGGTGAACCATAAGTTTGTTTAATGAATCTGTGATTGCCCTTCTCCGTGGAAATATCTGCCCTGGTATCCATTTTTAGGTAACACCTACAAGTGATATGATATGATATGTGTCTTTCACTTTCTGACTTACTACAAGTCACGTGATTACTTCTAGACTCATCTACGGTGCTGCAAATGGCATTGTGTCCTTTTTTCCCTTGGCTTCTCTTCTGCCTTAGCGGGCTCCATTTTCAACAATGTGATTCCCTGAGGGTTGTGGATTAGCTGACCTGGGCAGCCTTACCCTGCCGGCCCGCCCTCCCCAGGTGTGCCTCGTTGAGGTCAATATAAACAGCGCTCCAGGCAGCAATAGCCCCTGAAGCTGTGCCTGACTCCATATTCTCTGCCCCGTCAGCAGTCTCGGGGCTGTGCTGGTGGGAGGGAGTGAGGGGCCACAGCTTTGTGGGTGGCCCGGTGTGAGTGGGGTTCTGCTGGCCTTTCTGCAGGAGTTGCCAGGCTGCCGCCTGTAAAGAAGAGGATGTGTCACCCATACCTTCCGCTGGAATTTCTCTCCGGACAGAGGTGAGGAAGGAAAAAAGCAGTGAGGTCCGGGACAGGAGGGGTATCTCAGGCAGGGCAATGGAAAGCTTCTGGAAGAGCGCCCGGGGCCAGGACCACGCTGGCTGGCCTGCAGGCACCAAGTTGGCCTGCGTGCTGTCACTGGTGTGGCTCCACTGTCCTTCCTCTAGGCTTTCAAGCCCTTGTACATATTCAGGTGTTTTACCTGGAAAGGGTGGGAACAGATCAGAAGCAGCTGGCCTGGGGCTCAGCTCACGTTTACTCACAGATGCCTCGGCACGGACCCACAGCTTTTCAGTGAGGACGCTCCTTGTGTGGGGGGTGGGTGGCTGGCTGTATGGGAGATGGTTCCCCACCTCTGACCAATTTCAGAATTGTTTACCGCTGGAGCAAGTGCCGTGATAGGTTTTTCCTCTGTATAACTCGTGGGTTCAATTTTTTTTTCTTTTTTGGTTCAAGTTAGATTTTATTCCTCTTTTATGTATTTATAAATAAAAGCATGGAAATAATTCATTCCTATAAATACATCTGTGTGACGGGAAGAATTTTTTCTGTTTTATTTTTAAATTTTATTTTTTAAAATTTTGAAATTTAATTTTATTTATGTTTTTATACAGCACGTTATTATTAGTTATGTATTTTATGCATATACATGTATACAGGTCAATCCCAATCTCCCAACTCAACCCACCACCACCACCCCATGGCTTCCCACACTTGGTGTCCATACGTTTGTTCTCTACCTCTGTGTCTCTATTTCTTCCCTGCAAACCAGTTCATCTGTACCATTTTTAGGCTCCACATATATGCATTAATATACAATATTTGTTTTCCTCTTTCTGACTTACTTCATTCTGTTTGACAGTCTCTCGATCCATCGATGTCTCTACAAATGACCCAGTTTCATTCCTTTTTATGGCCGAGTCATATTCCATTTTATATATGTACCACATCTTTATCCATTCATCTGTCTCTGGGCATTTAGGTGGCTTCCATTACCTGGATATTGTAAAGAGTGCTGCAACGAACATTGTGGTGAATGTGCCTTTTTGAAATACGGTTTTCTCTGGGTATAGGCCCAGAAGTGGGATTGCTGGATCAGATGGTAATTCTATTTCTAGTTTTTTTAAGGAAACTCCATACTGTTCTCCATAGTGACTGTATCAATTTACATTCCCACCAATAGTGGAAGAGGGCTCCTTTTGTCCACACCCTCCCCAGAATTGGTTGTTTGTAGATTTTCTGATGATGCCGATTCTAACAGGTGTGAGGTGATACCTCATTGTAGTTTTGATTTGCATTTCTCTAATAATTAGTGCTGTTGAGCAGCTTTTCATGTGCGTCTTGGCCATCTCTGTGTCTCCTTTGAAGAAACGTCTCTTTAGATCTTCTGCCCATTTTTTTGGGGGTTGTTTGTTTTTTTAATATTAAGCTGCATGAGCTGTTTATATATATTGGAGATTAAACCTGTGTCCATTGATTCGTTTGCAACGATTTTCACCCATCCTGAGGGATGCCTTTTTCCATTCCCGTTTTTTTTAACAAAAAAGGAAAGAAAGGAAAAGAAGCAGAACACTAATGTGCGTAAAATATGCCTTTTGAAATGGTCGTTTTGAAATATGGACGTCCTTTGAATTTTTTGGTCGATATGTGACCCCAGGATTTGTTTTCAGGGCAGGTGTCATTTACAGGCCTGCAATGATTTTGAATATCAACTGACCATTAGCGTTGGGATTAAAGCTGCTGTTGTGTGAAACGGCCACAAGGTGGCAGCAGTTCACCCTTACCAAATCTGGTTACTAGGGCAAGAGAGCCTCAGTGGAAGTGGTGTTCTAGATTGGAGTTTAGAATGGAATGTACCAGGAGAAAGCCCCTCACGTTTGTCTCACTACTTCTTTTTTTTTTTTTTTTTTTTTTTTTTTTTTTTTTGCGTTATGCGGGCCTCTCACTGTTGTGGCCTCTCCCGTTGCGGAGCACAGGCTCCGGATGCGCAGGCCCAGCGGCCATGGCTCACGGGCCCAGCCGCTCCGCGGCATATGGGATCCTCCCAGACCGGGGCACGAACCCGTATCCCCTGCATCGGCAGGCGGACTCTCAACCACTGCGCCACCAGGGAGGCCCTGTCTCACTACTTCTTGTTCGTGTTTTTAATTTAAGTTTTTATTTTTTATTACAGCAAGTTTGATTACAATGTTTGGATTGTTGTAGGTGTGGAAGATGTGGTTCTTTTACACATATACAGATGACTGTTCTTCCTGGGATCCTTTTCCCATGTACGTTATGACAGAATGTTGAGTAGTCCTCTCTTGGTATTCTGTAGGTCTTTGGTGATTATATATGTCACCTGTGTTTGTATATGTCTGTTAACCCCGATATCGTAATGAAACCAATCCTCACACCTTTCCATTGGTGAACCATAAGTTTGTTTAATGAATCTGTGATTGCCCTTCTCCGTGGAAATATCTGCCCTGGTATCCATTTTTAGGTAACACCTATAAGTGATATGATATGATATGTGTCTTTCACTTTCTGACTTACTACAAGTCACGTGATTACTTCTAGACTCATCTACGGTGCTGCAAATGGCATTGTGACCTTTTTTTCCTTGGCATCTCTTCTGCCTTAGCGGGGTCCATTTTCAACAATGTGATTCCCTGAGGGTTGTGGATTAGCTGACCTGGGCAGCCTTACCCTGCCGGCCCGCCCTCCCCAGCTGTGCCTCGTTGAGGTCAATATAAACAGAGCTCCAGGCAGCAATAGCCCCTGAAGCTGTGCCTGACTCCATATTCTCTGCCCCGTCAGCAGTCTCGGGGCTGTGCTGGTGGGAGGGAGTGAGGGGCCACAGCTTTGTGGGTGGCCCGGTGTGAGTGGGGTTCTGCTGGCCTTTCTGCAGGAGTTGCCAGGCTGCCACCTGTAAAGAAGAGGATGTGTCACCCATACCTTCCGCTGGAATTTCTCTCCGGACAGAGGTGAGGAAGGAAAAAAGCAGTGGGGGCCGGGACAGGAGGGGTATCTCAGGCAGGGCAATGGAAAGCTTCTGGAAGAGCGCCAGGGTCCAGGACCACGCTGGCTGGCCTGCAGGCACCAAGTTGGCCTGCGTGCTGTCACTGGTGTGGCTCCACGGTCCTTCCTCTAGGCTTTCAAGCCCTTGTACATATTCAGGTGTTTTACCTGGAAAGGTTGGGGACAGTTCAGCAGCAGCTGGCCTGGGGCTCAGCTCACGTTTACTCACAGATGCCTCGGCACGATCCCCCAGCTTTGCAATGAGGACGCTCCTAGCGTGGGGGGTGGGTTTGTGGCTGTATGGGAGATGGTTCCCCACCTCTGACCAATTTCAGAATTGTTTACCACTGGAGCAAGTGCCCTGATAGGGTTTTCCTCTGTATAACTCCTGGGTTCAGGTTTTTATTTTCTTTTATGGTTCAAGTTAGATTTTATTCCCCATTTATGTATTTATAGATATAAGCATGGAAAAAATTCTTTCCTATAAATACATCTGTGTGATGGGAAGAATTTTTTCTGTTTTATTTTTAAATTTTATTTTTTAAAATTTTGAAATTTTATTTATTTTTTTATACAGCACGTTATTATTAGTTATGTATTTTATGCATATACATGTATACAGGTCAATCCCAAACTCCAAACTCATCCCACCACCACCACCCCATGGCCTCCCACACTTGGTGTCCATACGTTTGTTCTCTACCTCTCTGTCTCTATTTCTTCCCTGCAAACCAGTTCATCTGTACCATTTTTAGGCTCCACATATATGCATTAATATACAATATTTGTTTTCCTCTTTCTGACTTACTTCATTCTGTATGACAGTCTCTCGATCCATCGATGTCTCTACAAATGACCCAGTTTCATTCCTTTTTATGGCCGAGTAATATTCCATTTTATTTATGTACCACATCTTTATCCATTCATCTGTCTGTGGGCATTTAGTTTGCTTCTATTACCTGGCTATTGTAAATAGTGCAGCAACGAACATTGTGGTGAATGTGCCTTTTTGAAATACGGTTTTCTCTGGGTATATGCCCAGAAGTGGGATTGCTGGATCAGATGGTAATTCTATTTCTAATTTTTTTAAGGAAACTCCATACTGTTCTCCATAGTGACTGTATCAATTTACATTCCCACCAATAGTGGAAGAGGGCTCCTTTTGTCCACACCCTCCCCAGAATTGGTTGTTTGTAGATTTCCTGATGATGCCGATTCTAACAGGTGTGAGGTGATACCTCATTGTAGTTTTGATTTGCATTTCTCTAATAATTAGTGCTGTTGAGCAGCTTTTCATGTGCGTCTTGGCCATCTCTGTGTCTCATTTGAAGAAACGTCTCTTTAGATCTTCTGCCCATTTTTTTGGGTTGTTTGTTTTTTTAATATTAAGCTGCATGAGCTGTTTATATATATTGGAGATTAAACCTCTGTCCATTGATTCGTCTGCAACGATTTTCGCCCATTCTGAGGGATGCCTTTTTCCATTCCCGTTTTTTTTAACAAAAAAGGAAAGAAAGGAAAAGAAGCAGAACACTGATGTGCGTAAAATATGCCTTTTGAAACGGTCGTTTTGAAATATGGACGTCTTTTGAATTTTTTGGTCGATATGTGACCCCAGGATTTGTTTTCAGGGCAGGTGTCATTTACAGGCCTGCAATGATTTTGAATATCAACTGACCATTAGCGCTGGGATTAAAGCTGCTGTTGTGTGAAATGGCCACAAGGTGGCAGCAGTTCACCCTTACCAAATCTCCTTACTAGGGCAAGAGAGCCTCAGTGGAAGTGGTGTTCTAGATTGGAGTTTAGAATGGAATGTGCCAGGAGAAAGCCCCTCACGTTTGTCTCACTACTTCTTGTTCGTGTTTTTAATTTAATTTTTTATTTTTTATTACAGCAAGTTTGATTACAATGTTTGGCTTGTTGTAGGTGTGGAAGATGTGGTTCTTTTACACATATACAGATGACTGTTCTTCCTGGGATCCTTTTCCCATGTATGTTATGACAGAATGTTGAGTAGTCCTCTCTTGGTATTCTGTAGGTCTTTGGTGATTATATATGTCACCTGTGTTTGTATATGTCTGTTAACCCCGATATCGTAATGAAACCAATCCTCACACCTTTCCATTGGTGAACCATAAGTTTGTTTAATGAATCTGTGATTGCCCTTCTCCGTGGAAATATCTGCCCTGGTATCCATTTTTAGGTAACACCTATAAGTGATATGATATGATATGTGTCTTTCACTTTCTGACTTACTACAAGTCACGTGATTACTTCTAGACTCATCTACGGTGCTGCAAATGGCATTGTGTCCTTTTTTTCCTTGGCATCTCTTATGACTTAGCGGGGTCCACTTTCAACAATGTGATTCCCTGAGGGTTGTGGATTAGCTGACCTGGGCAGCCTTACCCTGCCGGCCCGCCCTCCCCAGGTGTGCCTTGTTGAGGTCAATGTAAACAGAGCTCCAGGCAGCAATAGCCCCTGAAGCTGTGCCTGACTCCATATTCTCTGCCCCGTCAGCAGTCTCGGGGCTGTGCTGGTGGGAGGGAGTGAGGGGCCACAGCTTTGTGGGTGTCCCGGTGTGAGTGGGGTTCTGCTGGCCTTTCTGCAGGAGTTGCCAGGCTGCCGCCTGTAAAGAAGAGGATGTGTCACCCATACCTTCCGCTGGAATTTCTCTCCGGACAGAGGTGAGGAAGGAAAAAAGCAGTGGGGGCCGGGACAAGACGGTTATCTCAGGCAGGGCAATGGAAAGCTTCTGGAAGAGCGCCAGGGTCCAGAACCACCCTGGCTGGCCTGCAGGCACCAAGTTGGCCTGCGTTCTGTCGCTGGTGTGGCTCCACGGTCCTTCCTCTAGGCTTTCAAGCCCTTGTACATATTCAGGTGTTTTACCTGGAAAGGGTGGGGACAGTTCAGCAGCAGCTGGCCTGGGGCTCAGCTCACGTTTACTCACAGATGCCTCGGCACGGTCCCCCAGCTTTGCAATGAGGACGCTCCTAGCGTGGGGGGTGGGTTTGTGGCTGTATGGGAGATGGTTCCCCACCTCTGACCAATTTCAGAATTGTTTACCGTTGGAGCAAGTGCCGTGATAGGGATTTCCTCTGTATAACTCGTGGGTTCATTTTTTTTTTCTTTTATGGTTCAAGTTAGATTTTATTCCTCTTTTATGTATTTATAGATATAAGCATGGAAATAATTCTTTCCTATAAATACATCTGTGTGACGGGAAGAACTTTTTTCTGTTTTATTTTTAAATTTTATTTTTTAAAATTTTGAAATTTAATTTTATTTATTTTTTTAAAGAGCACGTTATTATTAGTTATGAATTTTATGCATATACATGTATACAGGTCAATCCCAAACTCCCAACTCATCCCACCACCACCACACCATGGCTTCCCACACTTGGTGTCCATACGTTTGTTCTCTACCTCTGTGTCTCTATTTCTTCCCTGCAAACCAGTTCATCTGTACCATTTTTAGGCTCCACATATATGCATTAATATACAATATTTGTTTTCCTCTTTCTGACTTACTTCATTCTGTATGACAGTCTCTCGATCCATCGATGTCTCTACAAATGACCCAGTTTCATTCCTTTTTATGGCCGAGTCATATTCCATTTTATATATGTACCACATCTTTATCCATTCATCTGTCTGTGGGCATTTAGGTTGCTTCCATTACCTGGCTATTGTAAATAGTGCTGCAACGAACATTGTGGTGAATGTGCCTTTTTGAAATACGGTTTTCTCTGGGTATATGCCCAGAAGTGGGATTGCTGGATCAGATGGTAATTCTATTTCTAGATTTTTAAAGGAAACTCCATACTGTTCTCCATAGTGACTGTATCAATTTACATTCCCACCAATAGTGGAAGAGGGCTCCTTTTGTCCACACCCTCCCCAGAATTGGTTGTTTGTAGATTTCCTGATGATGCCGATTCTAACAGGTGTGAGGTGATACCTCATTGTAGTTTTGATTTGATTTCTCTAATAATTAGTGCTGTTGAGCAGCTTTTCATGTGTGTCTTGGCCATCTCTGTGTCTCCTTTGAAGAAACGTCCCTTTAGATCTTCTTCCCATTTTTTGGGGGTTGTTAATTTTTTAATATTAAGCTGCATGAGCTGTTTATATATATTGGAGATTAAACCTCTGTCCATTAATTCATCCGCAACGATTTTCGCCCATTCTGAGGGATGCCTTTTTCCATTCCCGTGTTTTTTAACAAAGAAGGAAAGAAAGGAAAAGAAGCAGAACACTAATGTGCGTAAAATATGCCTTTTGAAACGGTCGTTTTGAAATATGGACGTCCTTTGAATTTTTTGGTCAATATGTGACCCCAGGATTTGTTTTCAGGGCAGGTGTCATTTACAGGCCTGCAATGATTTTGAATATCAACTGACCATTAGCGCTGGGATTAAAGCTGCTGTTGTGTGAAACGGCCACAATGTGGCAGCAGTTCTCCCTTGCCAAATCTGTTTACTAGGGCAAGAGAGCCTCAGTGGAAGTGGTGTTCTAGATTGGAGTTTAGAATGGAATGTGCCAGGAGAAAGCCCCTCACGTTTGTCTCACTACTTCTTGTTCGTGTTTTTAATTTAATTTTTTATTTTTTATTACAGCAAGTTTGATTACAATGTTTGGCTTCTTGTAGGTGTGGAAGATGTGGTTCTTTTACACATATACAGATGACTCTTCTTCCTGGGATCCTTTTCCCATGTACGTTATGACAGAATGTTGAGTAGTCCTCTCTTGGTATTCTGTAGGTCTTTGGTGATTATATATGTCACCTGTGTTTGTATATGTCTGTTAACCCCGATATCGTAATGAAACCAATCCTCACACCTTTCCATTGGTGAACCATAAGTTTGTTTAATGAATCTGTGATTGCCCTTCTCCGTGGAAATATCTGCCCTGGTATCCATTTTTAGGTAACACCTATAAGTGATATGATATGATATGTGTCTTTCACTTTCTGACTTACTACAAGTCACGTGATTACTTCTAGACTCATCTACGGTGCTGCAAATGGCATTGTGACCTTTTTTTCCTTGGCATCTCTTCTGCCTTAGCGGGGTCCATTTTCAACAATGTGATTCCCTGAGGGTTGTGGATTAGCTGACCTGGGCAGCCTTACCCTGCCGGCCCGCCCTCCCCAGCTGTGCCTCGTTGAGGTCAATATAAACAGAGCTCCAGGCAGCAATAGCCCCTGAAGCTGTGCCTGACTCCATATTCTCTGCCCCGTCAGCAGTCTCGGGGCTGTGCTGGTGGGAGGGAGTGAGGGGCCACAGCTTTGTGGGTGGCCCGGTGTGAGTGGGGTTCTGCTGGCCTTTCTGCAGGAGTTGCCAGGCTGCCACCTGTAAAGAAGAGGATGTGTCACCCATACCTTCCGCTGGAATTTCTCTCCGGACAGAGGTGAGGAAGGAAAAAAGCAGTGGGGGCCGGGACAGGAGGGGTATCTCAGGCAGGGCAATGGAAAGCTTCTGGAAGAGCGCCAGGGTCCAGGACCACCCTGGCTGGCCTGCAGGCACCAAGTTGGCCTGCGTGCTGTCGCTGGTGTGGCTCCACGGTCCTTCCTCTAGGCTTTCAAGCCCTTGTACATATTCAGGTGTTTTACCTGGAAAGGGTGGGGACAGTTCAGCAGCAGCTGGCCTGGGGCTCAGCTCACGTTTACTCACAGATGCCTCGGCATGGTACCCCAGCTTTGCAATGAGGACGCTCCTAGCGTGGGGGGTGGGTTGCTGGCTGTATGGGAGATGGTTCCCCACCTCTGACCAATTTCAGAATTGTTTACCATTGGAGCAAGTGCCGTGATAGGGATTTCCTCTGTATAACTCGTGGGTTCACTTTATTTTTTCTTTTATGGTTCAAGTTAGATATTATTCCTCTTTTATGTATTTATAGATATAAGCATGGAAATAATTCATTCCTATAAATACATCTGTGTGACGGGAAGAACTTTTTTCTTTTTTATTTTTAAATTTTATTTTTTAAAATTTTGAAATTTAATTTTATTTATTTTTTTATACAGCACGTTATTATTAGTTATGAATTTTATGCATATACATGTATACAGGTCAATCCCAAACTCCCAACTCATCCCACCACCACCACCCCATGGCTTCCCACACTTGGTGTCCATACGTTTGTTCTCTACCTCTGTGTCTCTATTTCTTCCCTGCAAACCAGTTCATCTGTACCATTTTTAGGCTCCACATATATGCATTAATATACAATATTTGTTTTCCTCTTTCTGACTTACTTCATTCTGTATGACAGTCTCTCGATCCATCGATGTCTCTACAAATGACCCAGTTTCATTCCTTTTTATGGCCGAGTCATATTCCATTTTATATATGTACCACATCTTTATCCATTCATCTGTCTGTGGGCATTTAGGTTGCTTCCATTACCTGGCTATTGTAAATAGTGCTGCAACGAACATTGTGGTGAATGTGCCTTTTTGAAATACGGTTTTCTCTGGGTATATGCCCAGAAGTGGGATTGCTGGATCAGATGGTAATTCTATTTCTAGATTTTTAAAGGAAACTCCATACTGTTCTCCATAGTGACTGTATCAATTTACATTCCCACCAATAGTGGAAGAGGGCTCCTTTTGTCCACACCCTCCCCAGAATTGGTTGTTTGTAGATTTCCTGATGATGCCGATTCTAACAGGTGTGAGGTGATACCTCATTGTAGTTTTGATTTGCATTTCTCTAATAATTAGTGCTGTTGAGCAGCTTTTCATGTGTGTCTTGGCCATCTCTGTGTCTCCTTTGAAGAAACGTCCCTTTAGATCTTCTTCCCATTTTTTTGGGGTTGTTATTTTTTTAATATTAAGCTGCATGAGCTGTTTATATATATTGGAGATTAAACCTCTGTCCATTAATTCATTCGCAACGATTTTCGCCCATTCTGAGGGATGCCTTTTTCCATTCCCGTGTTTTTTAAAAAAAAAGGAAAGAAAGGAAAAGAAGCAGAACACTAATGTGCGTAAAATATGCCTTTTGAAACGGTCGTTTTGAAATATGAACGTCCTTTGAATTTTTTGGTCGATATGTGACCCCAGGATTTGTTTTCAGGGCAGGTGTCATTTACAGGCCTGCAATGATTTTGAATATCAACTGACCATTAGCGCTGGGATTAAAGCTGCTGTTGTGTGAAACGGCCACAAGGTGGCAGCAGTTCTCCCTTGCCAAATCTGTTTACTAGGGCAAGAGAGCCTCAGTGGAAGTGGTGTTCTAGATTGGAGTTTAGAATGGAATGTGCCAGGAGAAAGCCCCTCACGTTTGTCTCACTACTTCTTGTTCGTGTTTTTAATTTAAGTTTTTATTTTTTATTACAGCAAGTTTGATTACAATGTTTGGCTTGTTGTAGGTGTGGAAGATGTGGTTCTTTTACACATATACAGATGACTGTTCTTCCTGGGATCCTTTTCCCATGTACGTTATGACAGAATGTTGAGTAGTCCTCTCTTGGTATTCTGTAGGTCTTTGGTGATTATATATGTCACCTGTGTTTGTATATGTCTGTTAACCCCGATATCGTAATGAAACCAATCCTCACACCTTTCCATTGGTGAACCATAAGTTTGTTTAATGAATCTGTGATTGCCCTTCTCCGTGGAAATATCTGCCCTGGTATCCATTTTTAGGTAACACCTATAAGTGATATGATATGATATGTGTCTTTCACTTTCTGACTTACTACAAGTCACGTGATTACTTCTAGACTCATCTACGGTGCTGCAAATGGCATTGTGTCCTTTTTTTCCTTGGCATCTCTTCTGACTTAGCAGGGTCCATTTTCAACAATGTGATTCCCTGAGGGTTGTGGATTAGCTGACCTGGGCAGCCTTACCCTGCCGGCCCGCCCTCCCCAGGTGTGCATCGTTGAGGTCAATATAAACAGAGCTCCAGGCAGCAATAGCCCCTGAAGCTGTGCCTGACTCCATATTCTCTGCCCCGTCAGCAGTCTCGGGGCTGTGCTGGGGGGAGGGAGTGATGGGCCACAGCTTTGTGGGTGGCCCGGTGTGAGTGGGGTTCTGCTGGCCTTTCTGCAGGAGTTGCCAGGCAACCGCCTGTAAAGAAGAGGATGTGTCACCCATACCTTCCGCTGGAATTTCTCTCCGGACAGAGGTGAGGAAGGAAAAAAGCAGTGGGGGCCGGGACAGGAGGGGTATCCTTGGAAGGGCAATGGAAAGCTTCTGGAAGAGCGCCAGTGTCCAGAACCACCCTGGCTGGCCTGCAGGCACCAAGTTGGCCTGCGTGCTGTCGCTGGTGTGGCTCCACAGTCCTTCCTCTAGGCTTTCAAGCCCTTGTACATATTCAGGTGTTTTACCTGGAAAGGGTGGGGACAGTTCAGCAGCAGCTGGCCTGGGGCTCAGCTCACGTTTACTCACAGATGCCTCGGCACGGTCCCCCAGCTTTGCAATGAGGACGCTCCTTGCGTGGGGGGTGGGTTGCTGGCTGTATGGGAGATGGTTCCCCACCTCTGACCAATTTCAGAATTGTTTACCGCTGGATCAAGTGCCGTGATAGGGTTTTCCTCTGTATAACTCGTGGGTTCACTTTTTTTTTCTTTTATCGTTCAGGTTAGATTTTATTCCTCTTTTATGTATTCATAGATATAAGCATGGAAATAATTCATTCCTATAAATACATCTGTGTGACGGGAAGAACTTTTTTCTGTTTTATTTTTAAATTTTATTTTTTAAAATTTTGAAATTTAATTTTATTTATTTTTTTATACAGCACGTTATTATTAGTTATGAATTTTATGCATATACATGTATACAGGTCAATCCCAAACTCCCAACTCATCCCACCACCACCACCCCATGGCTTCCCACACTTGGTGTCCATACGTTTGTTCTCTACCTCTGTGTCTCTATTTCTTCCCTGCAAACCAGTTCATCTGTACCATTTTTAGGCTCCACATATATGCATTAATATACAATATTTGTTTTCCTCTTTCTGACTTACTTCATTCTGTATGACAGTCTCTCGATCCATCGATGTCTCTACAAATGACCCAGTTTCATTCCTTTTTATGGCCGAGTAATATTCCATTTTATATATGTACCACATCTTTATCCATTCATCTGTCTGTGGGCATTTAGGTTGCTTCCATTACCTGGCTATTGTAAATAGTGCTGCAACGAACATTGTGGTGAATGTGCCTTTTTGAAATACGGTTTTCTCTGGGTATATGCCCAGAAGTGGGATTGCTGGATCAGATGGTAATTCTATTTCTAGATTTTTAAAGGAAACTCCATACTGTTCTCCATAGTGACTGTATCAATTTACATTCCCACCAATAGTGGAAGAGGGCTCCTTTTGTCCACACCCGCCCCAGAATTGGTTGTTTGTAGATTTCCTGATGATGCCGATTCTAACAGGTGTGAGGTGATACCTCATTGTAGTTTTGATTTGATTTCTCTAATAATTAGTGCTGTTGAGCAGCTTTTCATGTGTGTCTTGGCCATCTCTGTGTCTCCTTTGAAGAAACGTCCCTTTAGATCTTCTTCCCATTTTTTGGGGGTTGTTAATTTTTTAATATTAAGCTGCATGAGCTGTTTATATATATTGGAGATTAAACCTCTGTCCATTAATTCATCCGCAACGATTTTCGCCCATTCTGAGGGATGCCTTTTTCCATTCCCGTGTTTTTTAACAAAGAAGGAAAGAAAGGAAAAGAAGCAGAACACTAATGTGCGTAAAATATGCCTTTTGAAACGGTCGTTTTGAAATATGGACGTCCTTTGAATTTTTTGGTCAATATGTGACCCCAGGATTTGTTTTCAGGGCAGGTGTCATTTACAGGCCTGCAATGATTTTGAATATCAACTGACCATTAGCGCTGGGATTAAAGCTGCTGTTGTGTGAAACGGCCACAATGTGGCAGCAGTTCTCCCTTGCCAAATCTGTTTACTAGGGCAAGAGAGCCTCAGTGGAAGTGGTGTTCTAGATTGGAGTTTAGAATGGAATGTGCCAGGAGAAAGCCCCTCACGTTTGTCTCACTACTTCTTGTTCGTGTTTTTAATTTAATTTTTTATTTTTTATTACAGCAAGTTTGATTACAATGTTTGGCTTCTTGTAGGTGTGGAAGATGTGGTTCTTTTACACATATACAGATGACTCTTCTTCCTGGGATCCTTTTCCCATGTACGTTATGACAGAATGTTGAGTAGTCCTCTCTTGGTATTCTGTAGGTCTTTGGTGATTATATATGTCACCTGTGTTTGTATATGTCTGTTAACCCCGATATCGTAATGAAACCAATCCTCACACCTTTCCATTGGTGAACCATAAGTTTGTTTAATGAATCTGTGATTGCCCTTCTCCGTGGAAATATCTGCCCTGGTATCCATTTTTAGGTAACACCTAGAAGTGATATGATATGATATGTGTCTTTCACTTTCTGACTTACTACAAGTCACGTGATTACTTCTAGACTCATCTACGGTGCTGCAAATGGCATTGTGACCTTTTTTTCCTTGGCATCTCTTCTGCCTTAGCGGGGTCCATTTTCAACAATGTGATTCCCTGAGGGTTGTGGATTAGCTGACCTGGGCAGCCTTACCCTGCCGGCCCGCCCTCCCCAGCTGTGCCTCGTTGAGGTCAATATAAACAGAGCTCCAGGCAGCAATAGCCCCTGAAGCTGTGCCTGACTCCATATTCTCTGCCCCGTCAGCAGTCTCGGGGCTGTGCTGGTGGGAGGGAGTGAGGGGCCACAGCTTTGTGGGTGGCCCGGTGTGAGTGGGGTTCTGCTGGCCTTTCTGCAGGAGTTGCCAGGCTGCCACCTGTAAAGAAGAGGATGTGTCACCCATACCTTCCGCTGGAATTTCTCTCCGGACAGAGGTGAGGAAGGAAAAAAGCAGTGGGGGCCGGGACAGGAGGGGTATCTCAGGCAGGGCAATGGAAAGCTTCTGGAAGAGCGCCAGGGTCCAGGACCACCCTGGCTGGCCTGCAGGCACCAAGTTGGCCTGCGTGCTGTCGCTGGTGTGGCTCCACGGTCCTTCCTCTAGGCTTTCAAGCCCTTGTACATATTCAGGTGTTTTACCTGGAAAGGGTGGGGACAGTTCAGCAGCAGCTGGCCTGGGGCTCAGCTCACGTTTACTCACAGATGCCTCGGCATGGTACCCCAGCTTTGCAATGTGGACGCTCCTAGCGTGGGGGGTGGGTTGCTGGCTGTATGGGAGATGGTTCCCCACCTCTGACCAATTTCAGAATTGTTTACCATTGGAGCAAGTGCCGTGATAGGGATTTCCTCTGTATAACTCGTGGGTTCACTTTATTTTTTCTTTTATGGTTCAAGTTAGATATTATTCCTCTTTTATGTATTTATAGATATAAGCATGGAAATAATTCATTCCTATAAATACATCTGTGTGACGGGAAGAACTTTTTTCTTTTTTATTTTTAAATTTTATTTTTTAAAATTTTGAAATTTAATTTTATTTATTTTTTTATACAGCACGTTATTATTAGTTATGAATTTTATGCATATACATGTATACAGGTCAATCCCAAACTCCCAACTCATCCCACCACCACCACCCCATGGCTTCCCACACTTGGTGTCCATACGTTTGTTCTCTACCTCTGTGTCTCTATTTCTTCCCTGCAAACCAGTTCATCTGTACCATTTTTAGGCTCCACATATATGCATTAATATACAATATTTGTTTTCCTCTTTCTGACTTACTTCATTCTGTATGACAGTCTCTCGATCCATCGATGTCTCTACAAATGACCCAGTTTCATTCCTTTTTATGGCCGAGTCATATTCCATTTTATATATGTACCACATCTTTATCCATTCATCTGTCTGTGGGCATTTAGGTTGCTTCCATTACCTGGCTATTGTAAATAGTGCTGCAACGAACATTGTGGTGAATGTGCCTTTTTGAAATACGGTTTTCTCTGGGTATATGCCCAGAAGTGGGATTGCTGGATCAGATGGTAATTCTATTTCTAGATTTTTAAAGGAAACTCCATACTGTTCTCCATAGTGACTGTATCAATTTACATTCCCACCAATAGTGGAAGAGGGCTCCTTTTGTCCACACCCTCCCCAGAATTGGTTGTTTGTAGATTTCCTGATGATGCCGATTCTAACAGGTGTGAGGTGATACCTCATTGTAGTTTTGATTTGCATTTCTCTAATAATTAGTGCTGTTGAGCAGCTTTTCATGTGTGTCTTGGCCATCTCTGTGTCTCCTTTGAAGAAACGTCCCTTTAGATCTTCTTCCCATTTTTTTGGGGTTGTTATTTTTTTAATATTAAGCTGCATGAGCTGTTTATATATATTGGAGATTAAACCTCTGTCCATTAATTCATTCGCAACGATTTTCGCCCATTCTGAGGGATGCCTTTTTCCATTCCCGTGTTTTTTAAAAAAAAAGGAAAGAAAGGAAAAGAAGCAGAACACTAATGTGCGTAAAATATGCCTTTTGAAATGGTCGTTTTGAAATATGAACGTCCTTTGAATTTTTTGGTCGATATGTGACCCCAGGATTTGTTTTCAGGGCAGGTGTCATTTACAGGCCTGCAATGATTTTGAATATCAACTGACCATTAGCGCTGGGATTAAAGCTGCTGTTGTGTGAAACGGCCACAAGGTGGCAGCAGTTCTCCCTTGCCAAATCTGTTTACTAGGGCAAGAGAGCCTCAGTGGAAGTGGTGTTCTAGATTGGAGTTTAGAATGGAATGTGCCAGGAGAAAGCCCCTCACGTTTGTCTCACTACTTCTTGTTCGTGTTTTTAATTTAATTTTTTATTTTTTATTACAGCAAGTTTGATTACAATGTTTGGCTTGTTGTAGGTGTGGAAGATGTGGTTCTTTTACACATATACAGATGACTGTTCTTCCTGGGATCCTTTTCCCATGTACGTTATGACAGAATGTTGAGTAGTCCTCTCTTGGTATTCTGTAGGTCTTTGGTGATTATATATGTCACCTGTGTTTGTATATGTCTGTTAACCCCGATATCGTAATGAAACCAATCCTCACACCTTTCCATTGGTGAACCATAAGTTTGTTTAATGAATCTGTGATTGCCCTTCTCCGTGGAAATATCTGCCCTGGTATCCATTTTTAGGTAACACCTATAAGTGATATGATATGATATGTGTCTTTCACTTTCTGACTTACTACAAGTCACGTGATTACTTCTAGACTCATCTACGGTGCTGCAAATGGCATTGTGTCCTTTTTTTCCTTGGCATCTCTTCTGACTTAGCAGGGTCCATTTTCAACAATGTGATTCCCTGAGGGTTGTGGATTAGCTGACCTGGGCAGCCTTACCCTGCCGGCCCGCCCTCCCCAGGTGTGCGTCGTTGAGGTCAATATAAACAGAGCTCCAGGCAGCAATAGCCCCTGAAGCTGTGCCTGACTCCATATTCTCTGCCCCGTCAGCAGTCTCGGGGCTGTGCTGGGGGGAGGGAGTGATGGGCCACAGCTTTGTGGGTGGCCCGGTGTGAGTGGGGTTCTGCTGGCCTTTCTGCAGGAGTTGCCAGGCAACCGCCTGTAAAGAAGAGGATGTGTCACCCATACCTTCCGCTGGAATTTCTCTCCGGACAGAGGTGAGGAAGGAAAAAAGCAGTGGGGGCCGGGACAGGAGGGGTATCCTTGGAAGGGCAATGGAAAGCTTCTGGAAGAGCGCCAGGGTCCAGAACCACCCTGGCTGGCCTGCAGGCACCAAGTTGGCCTGCGTGCTGTCGCTGGTGTGGCTCCACAGTCCTTCCTCTAGGCTTTCAAGCCCTTGTACATATTCAGGTGTTTTACCTGGAAAGGGTGGGGACAGTTCAGCAGCAGCTGGCCTGGGGCTCAGCTCACGTTTACTCACAGATGCCTCGGCACGGTCCCCCAGCTTTGCAATGAGGACGCTCCTTGCGTGGGGGGTGGGTTGCTGGCTGTATGGGAGATGGTTCCCCACCTCTGACCAATTTCAGAATTGTTTACCGCTGGAGCAAGTGCCGTGATAGGGTTTTCCTCTGTATAACTCGTGGGTTCACTTTTTTTTTCTTTTATCGTTCAGGTTAGATTTTATTCCTCTTTTATGTATTCATAGATATAAGCATGGAAATAATTCATTCCTATAAATACATCTGTGTGACGGGAAGAACTTTTTTCTGTTTTATTTTTAAATTTTATTTTTTAAAATTTTGAAATTTAATTTTATTTATTTTTTTATACAGCACGTTATTATTAGTTATGAATTTTATGCATATACATGTATACAGGTCAATCCCAAACTCCCAACTCATCCCACCACCACCACCCCATGGCTTCCCACACTTGGTGTCCATACGTTTGTTCTCTACCTCTGTGTCTCTATTTCTTCCCTGCAAACGAGTTCATCTGTACCATTTTTAGGCTCCACATATATGCATTAATATACAATATTTGTTTTCCTCTTTCTGACTTACTTCATTCTGTATGACAGTCTCTCGATCCATCGATGTCTCTACAAATGACCCAGTTTCATTCCTTTTTATGGCCGAGTAATATTCCATTTGATATATGTACCACATCTTTATCCATTCATCTGTCTGTGGGCATTTAGGTTGCTTCCATTACCTGGCTATTGTAAATAGTGCTGCAACGAACATTGTGGTGAATGTGCCTTTTTGAAATACGGTTTTCTCTGGGTATATGCCCAGAAGTGGGATTGCTGGATCAGATGGTAATTCTATTTCTAGATTTTTAAAGGAAACTCCATACTGTTCTCCATAGTGACTGTATCAATTTACATTCCCACCAATAGTGGAAGAGGGCTCCTTTTGTCCACACCCTCCCCAGAATTGGTTGTTTGTAGATTTCCTGATGATGCCGATTCTAACAGGTGTGAGGTGATACCTCATTGTAGTTTTGATTTGCATTTCTCTAATAATTAGTGCTGTTGAGCAGCTTTTCATGTGTGTCTTGGCCATCTCTGTGTCTCCTTTGAAGAAACGTCCCTTTAGATCTTCTTCCCATTTTTTGGGGGTTGTTAATTTTTTAATATTATGCTGCATGAGCTGTTTATATATATTGGAGATTAAACCTCTGTCCATTAATTCATCCGCAACGATTTTCGCCCATTCTGAGGGATGCCTTTTTCCATTCCCGTGTTTTTTAACAAAGAAGGAAAGAAAGGAAAAGAAGCAGAACACTAATGTGCGTAAAATATGCCTTTTGAAACGGTCGTTTTGAAATATGGACGTCCTTTGAATTTTTTGGTCGATATGTGACCCCAGGATTTGTTTTCAGGGCAGGTGTCATTTACAGGCCTGCAATGATTTTGAATATCAACTGACCATTAGTGTTGGGATTAAAGCTGCTGTTGTGTGAAACGGCCACAAGGTGGCAGCAGTTCACCCTTACCAAATCTGGTTACTAGGGCAAGAGAGCCTCAGTGGAAGTGGTGTTCTAGATTGGAGTTTAGAATGGAATGTGCCAGGAGAAAGTCCCTCAAGTTTGTCTCACTACTTCTTGTTCGTGTTTTTAATTTATTTTTTTTTATTTTTTATTACAGCAAGTTTGATTACAATGTTTGGCTTCTTGTAGGTGTGGAAGATGTGGTTCTTTTACACATATACAGATGACTGTTCTTCCTGGGATCCTTTTCCCATGTACGTTATGACAGAATGTTGAGTAGTCCTCTCTTGGTATTCTGTAGGTCTTTGGTGATTATATATGTCACCTGTGTTTGTATATGTCTGTTAACCCCGATATCGTAATGAAACCAATCCTCACACCTTTCCATTGGTGAACCATAAGTTTGTTTAATGAATCTGTGATTGCCCTTCTCCGTGGAAATATCTGCCCTGGTATCCATTTTTAGGTAACACCTATAAGTGATATGATATGATATGTGTCTTTCACTTTCTGACTTACTACAAGTCACGTGATTACTTCTAGACTCATCTACGGTGCTGCAAATGGCATTGTGACCTTTTTTTCCTTGGCATCTCTTCTGCCTTAGCGGGGTCCATTTTCAACAATGTGATTCCCTGAGGGTTGTGGATTAGCTGACCTGGGCAGCCTTACCCTGCCGGCCCGCCCTCCCCAGCTGTGCCTCGTTGAGGTCAATATAAACAGAGCTCCAGGCAGCAATAGCCCCTGAAGCTGTGCCTGACTCCATATTCTCTGCCCCGTCAGCAGTCTCGGGGCTGTGCTGGTGGGAGGGAGTGAGGGGCCACAGCTTTGTGGGTGGCCCGGTGTGAGTGGGGTTCTGCTGGCCTTTCTGCAGGAGTTGCCAGGCTGCCGCCTGTAAAGAAGAGGATGTGTCACCCATACCTTCCGCTGGAATTTCTCTCCGGACAGAGGTGAGGAAGGAAAAAAGCAGTGGGGGCCGGGACAGGAGGGGTATCTCAGGCAGGGCAATGGAAAGCTTCTGGAAGAGCGCCAGGGTCCAGGACCACCCTGGCTGGCCTGCAGGCACCAAGTTGGCCTGCGTGCTGTCGCTGGTGTGGCTCCACGGTCCTTCCTCTAGGCTTTCAAGCCCTTGTACATATTCAGGTGTTTTACCTGGAAAGGGTGGGGACAGTTCAGCAGCAGCTGGCCTGGGGCTCAGCTCACGTTTACTCACAGATGCCTCGGCATGGTCCCTCAGCTTTGCAATGAGGACGCTCCTAGCGTGGGGGGTGGGTTGCTGGCTGTATGGGAGATGGTTCCCCACCTCTGACCAATTTCAGAATTGTTTACCGTTGGAGCAAGTGCCGTGATAGGGATTTCCTCTGTATAACTCGTGGGTTCACTTTTTTTTTTCTTTTATGGTTCAAGTTAGATTTTATTCCTCTTTTATGTATTTATAGATATAAGCATGGAAATAATTCATTCCTATAAATACATCTGTGTGACGGGAAGAACTTTTTTCTGTTTTATTTTTAAATTTTATTTTTTAAAATTTTGAAATTTAATTTTATTTATTTTTTTAAAGAGCACGTTATTATTAGTTATGAATTTTATGCATATACATGTATACAGGTCAATCCCAAACTCCCAACTCATCCCACCACCACCACACCATGGCTTCCCACACTTGGTGTCCATACGTTTGTTCTCTACCTCTGTGTCTCTATTTCTTCCCTGCAAACCAGTTCATCTGTACCATTTTTAGGCTCCACATATATGCATTAATATACAATATTTGTTTTCCTCTTTCTGACTTACTTCATTCTGTATGACAGTCTCTCGATCCATCGATGTCTCTACAAATGACCCAGTTTCATTCCTTTTTATGGCCGAGTAATATTCCATTTTATATATGTACCACATCTTTATCCATTCATCTGTCTGTGGGCATTTAGGTTGCTTCCATTACCTGGCTATTGTAAATAGTGCTGCAACGAACATTGTGGTGAATGTGCCTTTTTGAAATACGGTTTTCTCTGGGTATATGCCCAGAAGTGGGATTGCTGGATCAGATGGTAATTCTATTTCTAGATTTTTAAAGGAAACTCCATACTGTTCTCCATAGTGACTGTATCAATTTACATTCCCACCAATAGTGGAAGAGGGCTCCTTTTGTCCACACCCTCCCCAGAATTGGTTGTTTGTAGATTTCCTGATGATGCCGATTCTAACAGGTGTGAGGTGATACCTCATTGTAGTTTTGATTTGCATTTCTCTAATAATTAGTGCTGTTGAGCAGCTTTTCATGTGTGTCTTGGCCATCTCTGTGTCTCCTTTGAAGAAACGTCCCTTTAGATCTTCTTCCCATTTTTTGGGGGTTGTTAATTTTATAATATTAAGCTGCATGAGCTGTTTATATATATTGGAGATTAAACCTCTGTCCATTAATTCATCCGCAACGTTTTTCGCCCATTCTGAGGGATGCCTTTTTCCATTCCCGTGTTTTTTAACAAAGAAGGAAAGAAAGGAAAAGAAGCAGAACACTAATGTGCGTAAAATATGCCTTTTGAAACGGTCGTTTTGAAATATGGACGTCCTTTGAAATTTTTGGTCGATATGTGACCCCAGGATTTGTTTTCAGGGCAGGTGTCATTTACAGGCCTGCAATGATTTTGAATATCAACTGACCATTAGCGTTGGGATTAAAGCTGCTGTTGTGTGAAACGGCCACAAGGTGGCAGCAGTTCACCCTTACCAAATCTGGTTACTAGGGCAAGAGAGCCTCAGTGGAAGTGGTGTTCTAGATTGGAGTTTAGAATGGAATGTGCCAGGAGAAAGTCCCTCAAGTTTGTCTCACTACTTCTTGTTCGTGTTTTTAATTTATTTTTTTTTTATTTTTTATTACAGCAAGTTTGATTACAATGTTTGGCTTCTTGTAGGTGTGGAAGATGTGGTTCTTTTACACATATACAGATGACTGTTCTTCCTGGGATCCTTTTCCCATGTACGTTATGACAGAATGTTGAGTAGTCCTCTCTTGGTATTCTGTAGGTCTTTGGTGATTATATATGTCACCTGTGTTTGTATATGTCTGTTAACCCCGATATCGTAATGAAACCAATCCTCACACCTTTCCATTGGTGAACCATAAGTTTGTTTAATGAATCTGTGATTGCCCTTCTCCGTGGAAATATCTGCCCTGGTATCCATTTTTAGTTAACACCTATAAGTGATATGATATGATATGTGTCTTTCACTTTCTGACTTACTACAAGTCACGTGATTACTTCTAGACTCATCTACGGTGCTGCAAATGGCATTGTGACCTTTTTTTCCTTGGCATCTCTTCTGCCTTAGCGGGGTCCATTTTCAACAATGTGATTCCCTGAGGGTTGTGGATTAGCTGACCTGGGCAGCCTTACCCTGCCGGCCCGCCCTCCCCAGCTGTGCCTCGTTGAGGTCAATATAAACAGAGCTCCAGGCAGCAATAGCCCCTGAAGCTGTGCCTGACTCCATATTCTCTGCCCCGTCAGCAGTCTCGGGGCTGTGCTGGTGGGAGGGAGTGAGGGGCCACAGCTTTGTGGGTGGCCCGGTGTGAGTGGGGTTCTGCTGGCCTTTCTGCAGGAGTTGCCAGGCTGCCACCCGTAAAGAAGAGGATGTGTCACCCATACCTTCCGCTGGAATTTCTCTCCGGACAGAGGTGAGGAAGGAAAAAAGCAGTGGGGGCCGGGACAGGAGGGGTATCTCAGGCAGGGCAATGGAAAGCTTCTGGAAGAGCGCCAGGGTCCAGGACCACCCTGGCTGGCCTGCAGGCACCAAGTTGGCCTGCGTGCTGTCGCTGGTGTGGCTCCACGGTCCTTCCTCTAGGCTTTCAAGCCCTTGTACATATTCAGGTGTTTTACCTGGAAAGGGTGGGGACAGTTCAGCAGCAGCTGGCCTGGGGCTCAGCTCACGTTTACTCACAGATGCCTCGGCATGGTCCCCCAGCTTTGCAATGAGGACGCTCCTAGCGTGGGGTGTGGGTTGCTGGCTGTATGGGAGGTGGTTCCCCACCTCTGACCAATTTCAGAATTGTTTACCGTTGGAGCAAGTGCCGTGATAGGGTTTTCCTCTGTATAACTCGTGGGTTCACTTTTTTTTTCTTTTATCGTTCAGGTTAGATTTTATTCCTCTTTTATGTATTCATAGATATAAGCATGGAAATAATTCATTCCTATAAATACATCTGTGTGACGGGAAGAACTTTTTTCTGTTTTATTTTTAAATTTTATTTTTTAAAATTTTGAAATTTAATTTTATTTATTTTTTTATACAGCACGTTATTATTAGTTATGAATTTTATGCATATACATGTATACAGGTCAATCCCAAACTCCCAACTCATCCCACCACCACCACCCCATGGCTTCCCACACTTGGTGTCCATACGTTTGTTCTCTACCTCTGTGTCTCTATTTCTTCCCTGCAAACCAGTTCATCTGTACCATTTTTAGGCTCCACATATATGCATTAATATACAATATTTGTTTTCCTCTTTCTGACTTACTTCATTCTGTATGACAGTCTCTCGATCCATCGATGTCTCTACAAATGACCCAGTTTCATTCCTTTTTATGGCCGAGTAATATTCCATTTGATATATGTACCACATCTTTATCCATTCATCTGTCTGTGGGCATTTAGGTTGCTTCCATTACCTGGCTATTGTAAATAGTGCTGCAACAAACATTGTGGTGAATGTGCCTTTTTGAAATACGGTTTTCTCTGGGTATATGCCCAGAAGTGGGATTGCTGGATCAGATGGTAATTCTATTTCTAGATTTTTAAAGGAAACTCCATACTGTTCTCCATAGTGACTGTATCAATTTACATTCCCACCAATAGTGGAAGAGGGCTCCTTTTGTCCACACCCTCCCCAGAATTGGTTGTTTGTAGATTTCCTGATGATGCCGATTCTAACAGGTGTGAGGTGATACCTCATTGTAGTTTTGATTTGCATTTCTCTAATAATTAGTGCTGTTGAGCAGCTTTTCATGTGTGTCTTGGCCATCTCTGTGTCTCCTTTGAAGAAACGTCCCTTTAGATCTTCTTCCCATTTTTTGGGGGTTGTTAATTTTTTAATATTAAGCTGCATGAGCTGTTTATATATATTGGAGATTAAACCTCTGTCCATTAATTCATCCGCAACGATTTTCGCCCATTCTGAGGGATGCCTTTTTCCATTCCCGTGTTTTTTAACAAAGAAGGAAAGAAAGGAAAAGAAGCAGAACACTAATGTGCGTAAAATATGCCTTTTGAAACGGTCGTTTTGAAATATGGACGTCCTTTGAATTTTTTGGTCGATATGTGACCCCAGGATTTGTTTTCAGGGCAGGTGTCATTTACAGGCCTGCAATGATTTTGAATATCAACTGACCATTAGCGTTGGGATTAAAGCTGCTGTTGTGTGAAACGGCCACAAGGTGGCAGCAGTTCACCCTTACCAAATCTGGTTACTAGGGCAAGAGAGCCTCAGTGGAAGTGGTGTTCTAGATTGGAGTTTAGAATGGAATGTGCCAGGAGAAAGTCCCTCAAGTTTGTCTCACTACTTCTTGTTCGTGTTTTTAATTTATTTTTTTTTATTTTTTATTACAGCAAGTTTGATTACAATGTTTGGCTTCTTGTAGGTGTGGAAGATGTGGTTCTTTTACACATATACAGATGACTGTTCTTCCTGGGATCCTTTTCCCATGTACGTTATGACAGAATGTTGAGTAGTCCTCTCTTGGTATTCTGTAGGTCTTTGGTGATTATATATGTCACCTGTGTTTGTATATGTCTGTTAACCCCGATATCGTAATGAAACCAATCCTCACACCTTTCCATTGGTGAACCATAAGTTTGTTTAATGAATCTGTGATTGCCCTTCTCCGTGGAAATATCTGCCCTGGTATCCATTTTTAGGTAACACCTATAAGTGATATGATATGATATGTGTCTTTCACTTTCTGACTTACTACAAGTCACGTGATTACTTCTAGACTCATCTACGGTGCTGCAAATGGCATTGTGACCTTTTTTTCCTTGGCATCTCTTCTGCCTTAGCGGGGTCCATTTTCAACAATGTGATTCCCTGAGGGTTGTGGATTAGCTGACCTGGGCAGCCTTACCCTGCCGGCCCGCCCTCCCCAGCTGTGCCTCGTTGAGGTCAATATAAACAGAGTTCCAGGCAGCAATAGCCCCTGAAGCTGTGCCTGACTCCATATTCTCTGCCCCGTCAGCAGTCTCGGGGCTGTGCTGGTGGGAGGGAGTGAGGGGCCACAGCTTTGTGGGTGGCCCGGTGTGAGTGGGGTTCTGCTGGCCTTTCTGCAGGAGTTGCCAGGTTGCCACCTGTAAAGAAGAGGATGTGTCACCCATACCTTCCGCTGGAATTTCTCTCCGGACAGAGGTGAGGAAGGAAAAAAGCAGTGGGGGCCGGGACAGGAGGGGTATCTCAGGCAGGGCAATGGAAAGCTTCTGGAAGAGCGCCAGGGTCCAGGACCACCCTGGCTGACCTGCAGGCACCAAGTTGGCCTGCGTGCTGTCGCTGGTGTGGCTCCACGGTCCTTCCTCTAGGCTTTCAAGCCCTTGTACATATTCAGGTGTTTTACCTGGAAAGGTTGGGGACAGTTCAGCAGCAGCTGGCCTGGGGCTCAGCTCACGTTTACTCACAGATGCCTCGGCACGGTCCCCCAGCTTTGCAATGAGGACGCTCCTAGCGTGGGGGGTGGGTTTGTGGCTGTATGGGAGATGGTTCCCCACCTCTGACCAATTTCAGAATTGTTTACCGTTGGAGCAAGTGCCGTGATAGGGATTTCCTCTGTATAACTCGTGGGTTCACTTTTTTTTTTCTTTTATGGTTCAAGTTAGATTTTATTCCTCTTTTATGTATTTATAGATATAAGCATGGAAATAATTCATTCCTATAAATACATCTGTGTGACGGAAAGAACTTTTTTCTGTTTTATTTTTAAATTTTATTTTTTAAAATTTTGAAATTTAATTTTATTTATTTTTTTAAAGAGCACGTTATTATTAGTTATGAATTTTATGCATATACATGTATACAGGTCAATCCCAAACTCCCAACTCATCCCACCACCTCCACCCCATGGCTTCCCACACTTGGTGTCCATACGTTTGTTCTCTACATCTGTGTCTCTATTTCTTCCCTGCAAACCAGTTCATCTGTACCATTTTTAGGCTCCACATATATGCATTAATATACAATATTTGTTTTCCTCTTTCTGACTTACTTCATTCTGTATGACAGTCTCTCGATCCATCGATGTCTCTACAAATGACCCAGTTTCATTCCTTTTTATGGCCGAGTCATATTCCATTTTATATATGTACCACATCTTTATCCATTCATCTGTCTGTGGGCATTTAGGTTGCTTCCATTACCTGGCTATTGTAAATAGTGCTGCAACGAACATTGTGGTGAATGTGCCTTTTTGAAATATGGTTTTCTCTGGGTATATGCCCAGAAGTGGGATTGCTGGATCAGATGGTAATTCTATTTCTAGATTTTTAAAGGAAACTCCATACTGTTCTCCATAGTGACTGTATCAATTTACATTCCCACCAATAGTGGAAGAGGGCTCCTTTTGTCCACACCCTCCCCAGAATTGGTTGTTTGTAGATTTCCTGATGATGCCGATTCTAACAGGTGTGAGGTGATACCTCATTGTAGTTTTGATTTGCATTTCTCTAATAATTAGTGCTGTTGAGCAGCTTTTCATGTGCGTCTTGGCCATCTCTGTGTCTCCTTTGAAGAAACGTCTCTTTAGATCTTCTGCCCATTTTTGTATTGGGTTGTTTGTTTTTTTTTAATATTAAGCTGCATGAGCTGTTTATATATATTGGAGATTAAACCTCTGTCCATTAATTCATCCGCAATGATTTTCGCCCATTCTAAGGGATGCCTTTTTCCATTCCCGTGTTTTTTAACAAAAAAGGAAAGAAAGGAAAAGAAGCAGAACACTAATGTGCGTAAAATATGCCTTTTGAAACGGTCGTTTTGAAATATGGACGTCCTTTGAATTTTTTGGTCGATATGTGACCCCAGGATTTGTTTTCAGGGCAGGTGTCATTTACAGGCCTGCAATGATTTTGAATATCAACTGACCATTAGCGCTGGGATTAAAGCTGCTGTTGTGTGAAACGGCCACAAGGTGGCAGCAGTTCACCCTTACCAAATCTGGTTACTAGGGCAAGAGAGCCTCAGTGGAAGTGGTGTTCTAGATTGGAGTTTAGAATGGAATGTGCCAGGAGAAAGCCCCTCAAGTTTGTCTCACTACTTCTTGTTCGTGTTTTTAATTTATTTTTTTTTATTTTTTATTACAGCACGTTTGATTACAATGTTTGGCTTCTTGTAGGTGTGGAAGATGTGGTTCTTTTACACATATACAGATGACTGTTCTTCCTGGGATCCTTTTCCCATGTACGTTATGACAGAATGTTGAGTAGTCCTCTCTTGGTATTCTGTAGGTCTTTGGTGATTATATATGTCACCTGTGTTTGTATATGTCTGTTAACCCCGATATCGTAATGAAACCAATCCTCACACCTTTCCATTGGTGAACCATAAGTTTGTTTAATGAATCTGTGATTGCCCTTCTCCGTGGAAATATCTGCCCTGGTATCCATTTTTAGGTAACACCTATAAGTGATATGATATGATATGTGTCTTTCACTTTCTGACTTACTACAAGTCACGTGATTACTTCTAGACTCATCTACGGTGCTGCAAATGGCATTGTGACCTTTTTTTCCTTGGCATCTCTTCTGCCTTAGCGGGGTCCATTTTCAACAATGTGATTCCCTGAGGGTTGTGGATTAGCTGACCTGGGCAGCCTTACCCTGCCGGCCCGCCCTCCCCAGCTGTGCCTCGTAGAGGTCAATATAAACAGAGCTCCAGGCAGCAATAGCCCCTGAAGCTGTGCCTGACTCCATATTCTCTGCCCCGTCAGCAGTCTCGGGGCTGTGCTGGTGGGAGGGAGTGAGGGGCCACAGCTTTGTGGGTGGCCCGGTGTGAGTGGGGTTCTGCTGGCCTTTCTGCAGGAGTTGCCAGGCTGCCACCTGTAAAGAAGAGGATGTGTCACCCATACCTTCCGCTGAAATTTCTCTCCGGACAGAGGTGAGGAAGGAAAAAAGCAGTGGGGGCCGGGACAGGAGGGGTATCTCAGGCAGGGCAATGGAAAGCTTCTGGAAGAGCGCCAGGGTCCAGGACCACCCTGGCTGGCCTGCAGGCACCAAGTTGGCCTGCGTGCTGTCGCTGGTGTGGCTCCACGGTCCTTCCTCTAGGCTTTCAAGCCCTTGTACATATTCAGGTGTTTTACCTGGAAAGGGTGGGGACAGTTCAGCAGCAGCTGGCCTGGGGCTCAGCTCACGTTTACTCACAGATGCCTCGGCACGGTCCCCCAGCTTTGCAATGAGGACGCTCCTAGCGTGGGGGGTGGGTTGCTGGCTGTATGGGAGATGGTTCCCCACCTCTGACCAATTTCAGAATTGTTTACCGTTGGAGCAAGTGCCGTGATAGGGATTTCCTCTGTATAACTCGTGGGTTCACTTTTTTTTTTCTTTTATGGTTCAAGTTAGATTTTATTCCTCTTTTATGTATTTATAGATATAAGCATGGAAATAATTCATTCCTATAAATACATCTGTGTGACGGGAAGAACTTTTTTCTGTTTTATTTTTAAATTTTATTTTTTAAAATTTTGAAATTTAATTTTATTTATTTTTTTAAAGAGCACGTTATTATTAGTTATGAATTTTATGCATATACATGTATACAGGTCAATCCCAAACTCCCAACTCATCCCACCACCACCACACCATGGCTTCCCACACTTGGTGTCCATACGTTTGTTCTCTACCTCTGTGTCTCTATTTCTTCCCTGCAAACCAGTTCATCTGTACCATTTTTAGGCTCCACATATATGCATTAATATACAATATTTGTTTTCCTCTTTCTGACTTACTTCATTCTGTATGACAGTCTCTCGATCCATCGATGTCTCTACAAATGACCCAGTTTCATTCCTTTTTATGGCCGAGTAATATTCCATTTTATAAATGTACCACATCTTTATCCATTCATCTGTCTGTGGGCATTTAGGTTGCTTCCATTACCTGGCTATTGTAAATAGTGCTGCAACGAACATTGTGGTGAATGTGCCTTTTTGAAATACGGTTTTCTCTGGGTATATGCCCAGAAGTGGGATTGCTGGATCAGATGGTAATTCTATTTCTAGATTTTTAAAGGAAACTCCATACTGTTCTCCATAGTGACTGTATCAATTTACATTCCCACCAATAGTGGAAGAGGGCTCCTTTTGTCCACACCCTCCCCAGAATTGGTTGTTTGTAGATTTCCTGATGATGCCGATTCTAACAGGTGTGAGGTGATACCTCATTGTAGTTTTGATTTGCATTTCTCTAATAATTAGTGCTGTTGAGCAGCTTTTCATGTGCGTCTTGGCCATCTCTGTGTCTCCTTTGAAGAAACATCTCTTTAGATCTTCTGCCCATTTTTGTATTGGGTTGTTTGTTTTTTTTAATATTAAGCTGCATGAGCTGTTTATATATATTGGAGATTAAACCTCTGTCCATTAATTCATCCGCAACGATTTTCGCCCATTCTGAGGGATGCCTTTTTCCATTCCCGTGTTTTTTAACAAAGAAGGAAAGAAAGGAAAAGAAGCAGAACACTAATGTGCGTAAAATATGCCTTTTGAAACGGTCGTTTTGAAATATGGACGTCCTTTGAATTTTTTGGTCGATATGTGACCCCAGGATTTGTTTTCAGGGCAGGTGTCATTTACAGGCCTGCAATGATTTTGAATATCAACTGACCATTAGCGTTGGGATTAAAGCTGCTGTTGTGTGAAACGGCCACAAGGTGGCAGCAGTTCACCCTTACCAAATCTGGTTACTAGGGCAAGAGAGCCTCAGTGGAAGTGGTGTTCTAGATTGGAGTTTAGAATGGAATGTGCCAGGAGAAAGTCCCTCAAGTTTGTCTCACTACTTCTTGTTCGTGTTTTTAATTTATTTTTTTTTATTTTTTATTACAGCAAGTTTGATTACAATGTTTGGCTTCTTGTAGGTGTGGAAGATGTGGTTCTTTTACACATATACAGATGACTGTTCTTCCTGGGATCCTTTTCCCATGTACGTTATGACAGAATGTTGAGTAGTCCTCTCTTGGTATTCTGTAGGTCTTTGGTGATTATATATGTCACCTGTGTTTGTATATGTCTGTTAACCCCGATATCGTAATGAAACCAATCCTCACACCTTTCCATTGGTGAACCATAAGTTTGTTTAATGAATCTGTGATTGCCCTTCTCCGTGGAAATATCTGCCCTGGTATCCATTTTTAGGTAACACCTATAAGTGATATGATATGATATGTGTCTTTCACTTTCTGACTTACTACAAGTCACGTGATTACTTCTAGACTCATCTACGGTGCTGCAAATGGCATTGTGACCTTTTTTTCCTTGGCATCTCTTCTGCCTTAGCGGGGTCCATTTTCAACAATGTGATTCCCTGAGGGTTGTGGATTAGCTGACCTGGGCAGCCTTACCCTGCCGGCCCGCCCTCCCCAGCTGTGCCTCGTTGAGGTCAATATAAACAGAGTTCCAGGCAGCAATAGCCCCTGAAGCTGTGCCTGACTCCATATTCTCTGCCCCGTCAGCAGTCTCGGGGCTGTGCTGGTGGGAGGGAGTGAGGGGCCACAGCTTTGTGGGTGGCCCGGTGTGAGTGGGGTTCTGCTGGCCTTTCTGCAGGAGTTGCCAGGTTGCCACCTGTAAAGAAGAGGATGTGTCACCCATACCTTCCGCTGGAATTTCTCTCCGGACAGAGGTGAGGAAGGAAAAAAGCAGTGGGGGCCGGGACAGGAGGGGTATCTCAGGCAGGGCAATGGAAAGCTTCTGGAAGAGCGCCAGGGTCCAGGACCACCCTGGCTGACCTGCAGGCACCAAGTTGGCCTGCGTGCTGTCGCTGGTGTGGCTCCACGGTCCTTCCTCTAGGCTTTCAAGCCCTTGTACATATTCAGGTGTTTTACCTGGAAAGGTTGGGGACAGTTCAGCAGCAGCTGGCCTGGGGCTCAGCTCACGTTTACTCACAGATGCCTCGGCACGGTCCCCCAGCTTTGCAATGAGGACGCTCCTAGCGTGGGGGGTGGGTTTGTGGCTGTATGGGAGATGGTTCCCCACCTCTGACCAATTTCAGAATTGTTTACCGTTGGAGCAAGTGCCGTGATAGGGATTTCCTCTGTATAACTCGTGGGTTCACTTTTTTTTTCTTTTATGGTTCAAGTTAGATTTTATTCCTCTTTTATGTATTTATAGATATAAGCATGGAAATAATTCATTCCTATAAATACATCTGTGTGACGGAAAGAACTTTTTTCTGTTTTATTTTTAAATTTTATTTTTTAAAATTTTGAAATTTAATTTTATTTATTTTTTTAAAGAGCACGTTATTATTAGTTATGAATTTTATGCATATACATGTATACAGGTCAATCCCAAACTCCCAACTCATCCCACCACCTCCACCCCATGGCTTCCCACACTTGGTGTCCATACGTTTGTTCTCTACATCTGTGTCTCTATTTCTTCCCTGCAAACCAGTTCATCTGTACCATTTTTAGGCTCCACATATATGCATTAATATACAATATTTGTTTTCCTCTTTCTGACTTACTTCATTCTGTATGACAGTCTCTCGATCCATCGATGTCTCTACAAATGACCCAGTTTCATTCCTTTTTATGGCCGAGTCATATTCCATTTTATATATGTACCACATCTTTATCCATTCATCTGTCTGTGGGCATTTAGGTTGCTTCCATTACCTGGCTATTGTAAATAGTGCTGCAACGAACATTGTGGTGAATGTGCCTTTTTGAAATATGGTTTTCTCTGGGTATATGCCCAGAAGTGGGATTGCTGGATCAGATGGTAATTCTATTTCTAGATTTTTAAAGGAAACTCCATACTGTTCTCCATAGTGACTGTATCAATTTACATTCCCACCAATAGTGGAAGAGGGCTCCTTTTGTCCACACCCTCCCCAGAATTGGTTGTTTGTAGATTTCCTGATGATGCCGATTCTAACAGGTGTGAGGTGATACCTCATTGTAGTTTTGATTTGCATTTCTCTAATAATTAGTGCTGTTGAGCAGCTTTTCATGTGCGTCTTGGCCATCTCTGTGTCTCCTTTGAAGAAACGTCTCTTTAGATCTTCTTCCCATTTTTGTATTGGGTTGTTTGTTTTTTTTTAATATTAAGCTGCATGAGCTGTTTATATATATTGGAGATTAAACCTCTGTCCATTAATTCATCCGCAATGATTTTCGCCCATTCTAAGGGATGCCTTTTTCCATTCCCGTGTTTTTTAACAAAAAAGGAAAGAAAGGAAAAGAAGCAGAACACTAATGTGCGTAAAATATGCCTTTTGAAACGGTCGTTTTGAAATATGGACGTCCTTTGAATTTTTTGGTCGATATGTGACCCCAGGATTTGTTTTCAGGGCAGGTGTCATTTACAGGCCTGCAATGATTTTGAATATCAACTGACCATTAGCGCTGGGATTAAAGCTGCTGTTGTGTGAAACGGCCACAAGGTGGCAGCAGTTCACCCTTACCAAATCTGGTTACTAGGGCAAGAGAGCCTCAGTGGAAGTGGTGTTCTAGATTGGAGTTTAGAATGGAATGTGCCAGGAGAAAGCCCCTCAAGTTTGTCTCACTACTTCTTGTTCGTGTTTTTAATTTATTTTTTTTTATTTTTTATTACAGCACGTTTGATTACAATGTTTGGCTTCTTGTAGGTGTGGAAGATGTGGTTCTTTTACACATATACAGATGACTGTTCTTCCTGGGATCCTTTTCCCATGTACGTTATGACAGAATGTTGAGTAGTCCTCTCTTGGTATTCTGTAGGTCTTTGGTGATTATATATGTCACCTGTGTTTGTATATGTCTGTTAACCCCGATATCGTAATGAAACCAATCCTCACACCTTTCCATTGGTGAACCATAAGTTTGTTTAATGAATCTGTGATTGCCCTTCTCCGTGGAAATATCTGCCCTGGTATCCATTTTTAGGTAACACCTATAAGTGATATGATATGATATGTGTCTTTCACTTTCTGACTTACTACAAGTCACGTGATTACTTCTAGACTCATCTACGGTGCTGCAAATGGCATTGTGACCTTTTTTTCCTTGGCATCTCTTCTGCCTTAGCGGGGTCCATTTTCAACAATGTGATTCCCTGAGGGTTGTGGATTAGCTGACCTGGGCAGCCTTACCCTGCCGGCCCGCCCTCCCCAGCTGTGCCTCGTAGAGGTCAATATAAACAGAGCTCCAGGCAGCAATAGCCCCTGAAGCTGTGCCTGACTCCATATTCTCTGCCCCGTCAGCAGTCTCGGGGCTGTGCTGGTGGGAGGGAGTGAGGGGCCACAGCTTTGTGGGTGGCCCGGTGTGAGTGGGGTTCTGCTGGCCTTTCTGCAGGAGTTGCCAGGCTGCCACCTGTAAAGAAGAGGATGTGTCACCCATACCTTCCGCTGAAATTTCTCTCCGGACAGAGGTGAGGAAGGAAAAAAGCAGTGGGGGCCGGGACAGGAGGGGTATCTCAGGCAGGGCAATGGAAAGCTTCTGGAAGAGCGCCAGGTTCCAGGACCACCCTGGCTGGCCTGCAGGCACCAAGTTGGCCTGCGTGCTGTCGCTGGTGTGGCTCCACGGTCCTTCCTCTAGGCTTTCAAGCCCTTGTACATATTCAGGTGTTTTACCTGGAAAGGGTGGGGACAGTTCAGCAGCAGCTGGCCTGGGGCTCAGCTCACGTTTACTCACAGATGCCTCGGCACGGTCCCCCAGCTTTGCAATGAGGACGCTCCTAGCGTGGGGGGTGGGTTTGTGGCTGTATGGGAGATGGTTCCCCACCTCTGACCAATTTCAGAATTGTTTACCGTTGGAGCAAGTGCCGTGATAGGGATTTCCTCTGTATAACTCGTGGGTTCACTTTTTTTTTCTTTTATGGTTCAAGTTAGATTTTATTCCTCTTTTATGTATTTATAGATATAAGCATGGAAATAATTCATTCCTATAAATACATCTGTGTGACGGAAAGAACTTTTTTCTGTTTTATTTTTAAATTTTATTTTTTAAAATTTTGAAATTTAATTTTATTTATTTTTTTAAAGAGCACGTTATTATTAGTTATGAATTTTATGCATATACATGTATACAGGTCAATCCCAAACTCCCAACTCATCCCACCACCTCCACCCCATGGCTTCCCACACTTGGTGTCCATACGTTTGTTCTCTACATCTGTGTCTCTATTTCTTCCCTGCAAACCAGTTCATCTGTACCATTTTTAGGCTCCACATATATGCATTAATATACAATATTTGTTTTCCTCTTTCTGACTTACTTCATTCTGTATGACAGTCTCTCGATCCATCGATGTCTCTACAAATGACCCAGTTTCATTCCTTTTTATGGCCGAGTCATATTCCATTTTATATATGTACCACATCTTTATCCATTCATCTGTCTGTGGGCATTTAGGTTGCTTCCATTACCTGGCTATTGTAAATAGTGCTGCAACGAACATTGTGGTGAATGTGCCTTTTTGAAATATGGTTTTCTCTGGGTATATGCCCAGAAGTGGGATTGCTGGATCAGATGGTAATTCTATTTCTAGATTTTTAAAGGAAACTCCATACTGTTCTCCATAGTGACTGTATCAATTTACATTCCCACCAATAGTGGAAGAGGGCTCCTTTTGTCCACACCCTCCCCAGAATTGGTTGTTTGTAGATTTCCTGATGATGCCGATTCTAACAGGTGTGAGGTGATACCTCATTGTAGTTTTGATTTGCATTTCTCTAATAATTAGTGCTGTTGAGCAGCTTTTCATGTGCGTCTTGGCCATCTCTGTGTCTCCTTTGAAGAAACGTCTCTTTAGATCTTCTTCCCATTTTTGTATTGGGTTGTTTGTTTTTTTTTAATATTAAGCTGCATGAGCTGTTTATATATATTGGAGATTAAACCTCTGTCCATTAATTCATCCGCAATGATTTTCGCCCATTCTAAGGGATGCCTTTTTCCATTCCCGTGTTTTTTAACAAAAAAGGAAAGAAAGGAAAAGAAGCAGAACACTAATGTGCGTAAAATATGCCTTTTGAAACGGTCGTTTTGAAATATGGACGTCCTTTGAATTTTTTGGTCGATATGTGACCCCAGGATTTGTTTTCAGGGCAGGTGTCATTTACAGGCCTGCAATGATTTTGAATATCAACTGACCATTAGCGCTGGGATTAAAGCTGCTGTTGTGTGAAACGGCCACAAGGTGGCAGCAGTTCACCCTTACCAAATCTGGTTACTAGGGCAAGAGAGCCTCAGTGGAAGTGGTGTTCTAGATTGGAGTTTAGAATGGAATGTGCCAGGAGAAAGCCCCTCAAGTTTGTCTCACTACTTCTTGTTCGTGTTTTTAATTTATTTTTTTTTATTTTTTATTACAGCACGTTTGATTACAATGTTTGGCTTCTTGTAGGTGTGGAAGATGTGGTTCTTTTACACATATACAGATGACTGTTCTTCCTGGGATCCTTTTCCCATGTACGTTATGACAGAATGTTGAGTAGTCCTCTCTTGGTATTCTGTAGGTCTTTGGTGATTATATATGTCACCTGTGTTTGTATATGTCTGTTAACCCCGATATCGTAATGAAACCAATCCTCACACCTTTCCATTGGTGAACCATAAGTTTGTTTAATGAATCTGTGATTGCCCTTCTCCGTGGAAATATCTGCCCTGGTATCCATTTTTAGGTAACACCTATAAGTGATATGATATGATATGTGTCTTTCACTTTCTGACTTACTACAAGTCACGTGATTACTTCTAGACTCATCTACGGTGCTGCAAATGGCATTGTGACCTTTTTTTCCTTGGCATCTCTTCTGCCTTAGCGGGGTCCATTTTCAACAATGTGATTCCCTGAGGGTTGTGGATTAGCTGACCTGGGCAGCCTTACCCTGCCGGCCCGCCCTCCCCAGCTGTGCCTCGTAGAGGTCAATATAAACAGAGCTCCAGGCAGCAATAGCCCCTGAAGCTGTGCCTGACTCCATATTCTCTGCCCCGTCAGCAGTCTCGGGGCTGTGCTGGTGGGAGGGAGTGAGGGGCCACAGCTTTGTGGGTGGCCCGGTGTGAGTGGGGTTCTGCTGGCCTTTCTGCAGGAGTTGCCAGGCTGCCACCTGTAAAGAAGAGGATGTGTCACCCATACCTTCCGCTGGAATTTCTCTCCGGACAGAGGTGAGGAAGGAAAAAAGCAGTGGGGGCCGGGACAGGAGGGGTATCTCAGGCAGGGCAATGGAAAGCTTCTGGAAGAGCGCCAGGGTCCAGGACCACCCTGGCTGGCCTGCAGGCACCAAGTTGGCCTGCGTGCTGTCGCTGGTGTGGCTCCACGGTCCTTCCTCTAGGCTTTCAAGCCCTTGTACATATTCAGGTGTTTTACCTGGAAAGGGTGGGGACAGTTCAGCAGCAGCTGGCCTGGGGCTCAGCTCACGTTTACTCACAGATGCCTCGGCACGGTCCCCCAGCTTTGCAATGAGGACGCTCCTAGCGTGGGGGGTGGGTTGCTGGCTGTATGGGAGATGGTTCCCCACCTCTGACCAATTTCAGAATTGTTTACCGTTGGAGCAAGTGCCGTGATAGGGATTTCCTCTGTATAACTCGTGGGTTCACTTTTTTTTTTCTTTTATGGTTCAAGTTAGATTTTATTCCTCTTTTATGTATTTATAGATATAAGCATGGAAATAATTCATTCCTATAAATACATCTGTGTGACGGGAAGAACTTTTTTCTGTTTTATTTTTAAATTTTATTTTTTAAAATTTTGAAATTTAATTTTATTTATTTTTTTAAAGAGCACGTTATTATTAGTTATGAATTTTATGCATATACATGTATACAGGTCAATCCCAAACTCCCAACTCATCCCACCACCACCACACCATGGCTTCCCACACTTGGTGTCCATACGTTTGTTCTCTACCTCTGTGTCTCTATTTCTTCCCTGCAAACCAGTTCATCTGTACCATTTTTAGGCTCCACATATATGCATTAATATACAATATTTGTTTTCCTCTTTCTGACTTACTTCATTCTGTATGACAGTCTCTCGATCCATCGATGTCTCTACAAATGACCCAGTTTCATTCCTTTTTATGGCCGAGTAATATTCCATTTTATAAATGTACCACATCTTTATCCATTCATCTGTCTGTGGGCATTTAGGTTGCTTCCATTACCTGGCTATTGTAAATAGTGCTGCAACGAACATTGTGGTGAATGTGCCTTTTTGAAATACGGTTTTCTCTGGGTATATGCCCAGAAGTGGGATTGCTGGATCAGATGGTAATTCTATTTCTAGATTTTTAAAGGAAACTCCATACTGTTCTCCATAGTGACTGTATCAATTTACATTCCCACCAATAGTGGAAGAGGGCTCCTTTTGTCCACACCCTCCCCAGAATTGGTTGTTTGTAGATTTCCTGATGATGCCGATTCTAACAGGTGTGAGGTGATACCTCATTGTAGTTTTGATTTGATTTCTCTAATAATTAGTGCTGTTGAGCAGCTTTTCATGTGTGTCTTGGCCATCTCTGTGTCTCCTTTGAAGAAACGTCCCTTTAGATCTTCTTCCCATTTTTTGGGGGTTGTTAATTTTTTAATATTAAGCTGCATGAGCTGTTTATATATAATGGAGATTAAACCTCTGTCCATTAATTCATCCGCAACGATTTTCGCCCATTCTGAGGGATGCCTTTTTCCATTCCCGTGTTTTTTAACAAAAAAGGAAAGAAAGGAAAAGAAGCAGAACACTAATGTGCGTAAAATATGCCTTTTGAAACGGTCGTTTTGAAATATGGACGTCCTTTGAATTTTTTGGTCGATATGTGACCCCAGGATTTGTTTTCAGGGCAGGTGTCATTTACAGGCCTGCAATGATTTTGAATATCAACTGACCATTAGCGTTGGGATTAAAGCTGCTGTTGTGTGAAACGGCCACAAGGTGGCAGCAGTTCACCCTTACCAAATCTGGTTACTAGGGCAAGAGAGCCTCAGTGGAAGTGGTGTTCTAGATTGGAGTTTAGAATGGAATGTGCCAGGAGAAAGCCCCTCAGGTTTGTCTCACTACTTCTTGTTCGTGTTTTTAATTTATTTTTTTTTTTATTTTTTATTACAGCAAGTTTGATTACAATGTTTGGCTTCCTGTAGGTGTGGAATATGTGGTTCTTTTACACATATACAGATGACTGTTCTTCCTGGGATCCTTTTCCCATGTACGTTATGACAGAATGTTGAGTAGTCCTCTCTTGGTATTCTGTAGGTCTTTGGTGATTATATATGTCACCTGTGTTTGTATATGTCTGTTAACCCCGATATCGTAATGAAACCAATCCTCACACCTTTCCATTGGTGAACCATAAGTTTGTTTAATGAATCTGTGATTGCCCTTCTCCGTGGAAATATCTGCCCTGGTATCCATTTTTAGTTAACACCTATAAGTGATATGATATGATATGTGTCTTTCACTTTCTGACTTACTACAAGTCACGTGATTACTTCTAGACTCATCTACGGTGCTGCAAATGGCATTGTGACCTTTTTTTCCTTGGCATCTCTTCTGCCTTAGCGGGGTCCATTTTCAACAATGTGATTCCCTGAGGGTTGTGGATTAGCTGACCTGGGCAGCCTTACCCTGCCGGCGCGCCCTCCCCAGCTATGCCTCGTTGAGGTCAATATAAACAGAGCTCCAGGCAGCAATAGCCCCTGAAGCTGTGCCTGACTCCATATTCTCTGCCCCGTTAGCAGTCTCGGGGCTGTGCTGGTGGGAGGAAGTGAGGGGCCACAGCTTTGTGGGTGGCCCGGTGTGAGTGGGGTTCTGCTGGCCTTTCTGCAGGAGTTGCCAGGTTGCCACCTGTAAAGAAGAGGATGTGTCACCCATACCTTCCGCTGGAATTTCTCTCCGGACAGAGGTGAGGAAGGAAAAAAGCAGTGGGGGCCGGGACAGGAGGGGTATCTCAGGCAGGGCAATGGAAAGCTTCTGGAAGAGCGCCAGGGTCCAGGACCACCCTGGCTGTCCTGCAGGCACCAAGTTGGCCTGCGTGCTGTCGCTGGTGTGGCTCCACGGTCCTTCCTCTAGGCTTTCAAGCCCTTGTACATATTCAGGTGTTTTACCTGGAAAGGTTGGGGACAGTTCAGCAGCAGCTGGCCTGGGGCTCAGCTCACGTTTACTCACAGATGCCTCGGCACGGTCCCCCAGCTTTGCAATGAGGACGCTCCTAGCGTGGGGGGTGGGTTTGTGGCTGTATGGGAGATGGTTCCCCACATCTGACCAATTTCAGAATTGTTTACCGTTGGAGCAAGTGCCGTGATAGGGATTTCCTCTGTATAACTCGTGGGTTCACTTTTTTTTCTTTTATGGTTCAAGTTAGATTTTATTCCTCTTTTATGTATTTATAGATATAAGCATGGAAATAATTCATTCCTATAAATACATCTGTGTGACGGGAAGAACTTTTTCTGTTTTATTTTTAAATTTTATTTTTTAAAATTTTGAAATTTAATTTTATTTATTTTTTTAAAGAGCACGTTATTATTAGTTATGAATTTTATGCATATACATGTATACAGGTCAATCCCAAACTCCCAACTCATCCCACCACCTCCACCCCATGGCTTCCCACACTTGGTGTCCATACGTTTGTTCTCTACATCTGTGTCTCTATTTCTTCCCTGCAAACCAGTTCATCTGTACCATTTTTAGGCTCCACATATATGCATTAATATACAATATTTGTTTTCCTCTTTCTGACTTACTTCATTCTGTATGACAGTCTCTCGATCCATCGATGTCTCTACAAATGACCCAGTTTCATTCCTTTTTATGGCCGAGTCATATTCCATTTTATATATGTACCACATCTTTATCCATTCATCTGTCTGTGGGCATTTAGGTTGCTTCCATTACCTGGCTATTGTAAATAGTGCTGCAACGAACATTGTGGTGAATGTGCCTTTTTGAAATACGGTTTTCTCTGGGTATATGCCCAGAAGTGGGATTGCTGGATCAGATGGTAATTCTATTTCTAGATTTTTAAAGGAAACTCCATACTGTTCTCCATAGTGACTGTATCAATTTACATTCCCACCAATAGTGGAAGAGGGCTCCTTTTGTCCACACCCTCCCCAGAATTGGATGTTTGTAGATTTCCTGATGATGCCGATTCTAACAGGTGTGAGGTGATACCTCATTGTAGTTTTGATTTGCATTTCTCTAATAATTAGTGCTGTTGAGCAGCTTTTCATGTGCGTCTTGGCCATCTCTGTGTCTCCTTTGAAGAAACATCTCTTTAGATCTTCTGCCCATTTTTGTATTGGGTTGTTTGTTTTTTTTAATATTAAGCTGCATGAGCTGTTTATATATATTGGAGATTAAACCTCTGTCCATTAATTCATCCGCAGTGATTTTCGCCCATTCTGAGGGATGCCTTTTTCCATTCCCGTGTTTTTTAACAAAAAAGGAAAGAAAGGAAAAGAAGCAGAACACTAATGTGCGTAAAATATGCCTTTTGAAACGGTCTTTTTGAAATATGGACGTCCTTTGAATTTTTTGGTCGATATGTGACCCCAGGATTTGTTTTCAGAGCAGGTGTCATTTACAGGCCTGCAATGATTTTGAATATCAACTGACCATTAGCGCTGGGATTAAAGCTGCTGTTGTGTGAAACGGCCACAAGGTGGCAGCAGTTCACCCTTACCAAATCTGGTTACTAGGGCAAGAGAGCCTCAGTGGAAGTGGTGTTCTAGATTGGAGTTTAGAATGGAATGTGCCAGGAGAAAGCCCCTCAAGTTTGTCTCACTACTTCTTGTTCGTGTTTTTAATTTATTTTTTTTTATTTTTTATTACAGCAAGTTTGATTACAATGTTTGGCTTCTTGTAGGTGTGGAAGATGTGGTTCTTTTACACATATACAGATGACTGTTCTTCCTGGGATCCTTTTCCCATGTACGTTATGACAGAATGTTGAGTAGTCCTCTCTTGGTATTCTGTAGGTCTTTGGTGATTATATATGTCACCTGTGTTTGTATATGTCTGTTAACCCCAATATCGTAATGAAACCAATCCTCACACCTTTCCATTGGTGAACCATAAGTTTGTTTAATGAATCTGTGATTGCCCTTCTCCGTGGAAATATCTGCCCTGGTATCCATTTTTAGGTAACACCTATAAGTGATATGATATGATATATGTCTTTCACTTTCTGACTTACTACAAGTCACGTGATTACTTCTAGACTCATCTACGGTGCTGCAAATGGCATTGTGTCCTTTTTTCCCTTGGCTTCTCTTCTGCCTTAGCGGGGTCCATTTTCAACAATGTGATTCCCTGAGGGTTGTGGATTAGCTGACCTGGGCAGCCTTACCCTGCCGGCCCGCCCTCCCCAGGTGTGCCTCGTTGAGGTCAATATAAACAGAGCTCCAGGCAGCAATAGCCCATGAAGCTGTGCCTGACTCCATATTCTCTGCCCCGTCAGCAGTCTCGGGGCTGTGCTGGTGGGAGGGAGTGAGGGGCCACAGCTTTGTGGGTGGCCCGGTGTGAGTGGGGTTCTGCTGGCCTTTCTGCAGGAGTTGCCAGGCTGCCACCTGTAAAGAAGAGGATGTGTCACCCATACCTTCCGCTGGAATTTCTCTCCGGACAGAGGTGAGGAAGGAAAAAAGCAGTGGGGTCCGGGACAGGAGGGGTATCTCAGGCAGGGCAATGGAAAGCTTCTGGAAGAGCGCCAGGGTCCAGGACCACCCTGGCTGGCCTGCAGGCACCAAGTTGGCCTGCGTGCTGTCGCTGGTGTGGCTCCATGGTCCTTCCTCTAGGCTTTCAAGCCCTTGTACATATTCAGGTGTTTTACCTGGAAAGGGTGGGGACAGTTCAGCAGCAGCTGGCCTGGGGCTCAGCTCACGTTTACTCACAGATGCCTCGGCACGGTCCCCCAGCTTTGCAATGAGGACGCTCCTAGCGTGGGGTGTGGGTTGCTGGCTGTATGGGAGATGGTTCCCCACCTCTGACCAATTTCAGAATTGTTTACCGTTGGAGCAAGTGCCGTGATAGGGATTTCCTCTGTATAACTCGTGGGTTCACTTTTTTTTTCTTTTATGGTTCAAGTTAGATTTTATTCCTCTTTTATGTATTTATAGATATAAGCATGGAAATAATTCATTCCTATAAATACATCTGTGTGACGGGAAGAACTTTTTTCTGTTTTATTTTTAAATTTTATTTTTTAAAATTTTGAAATTTAATTTTATTTATTTTTTTAAAGAGCACGTTATTATTAGTTATGAATTTTATGCATATACATGTATACAGGTCAATCCCAAACTCCCAACTCATCCCACCACCACCACCCCTTGGCTTCCCACACTTGGTGTCCATACGTTTGTTCTCTACCTCTGTGTCTCTATTTCTTCCCTGCAAACCAGTTCATCTGTACCATTTTTAGGCTCCACATATATGCATTAATATACAATATTTGTTTTCCTCTTTCTGACTTACTTCATTCTGTATGACAGTCTCTCGATCCATCGATGTCTCTACAAATGACCCAGTTTCATTCCTTTTTATGGCCGAGTAATATTCCATTTGATATATGTACCACATCTTTATCCATTCATCTGTCTGTGGGCATTTAGGTGGCTTCCATTACCTGGCTATTGTAAATAGTGCTGCAACGAACATTGTGGTGAATGTGCCTTTTTGAAATACGGTTTTCTCTGGGTATATGCCCAGAAGTGGGATTGCTGGATCAGATGGTAATTCTATTTCTAGATTTTTAAAGGAAACTCCATACTGTTCTCCATAGTGACTGTATCAATTTACATTCCCACCAATAGTGGAAGAGGGCTCCTTTTGTCCACACCCTCCCCAGAATTGGATGTTTGTAGATTTCCTGATGATGCCGATTCTAACAGGTGTGAGGTGATACCTCATTGTAGTTTTGATTTGCATTTCTCTAATAATTAGTGCTGTTGAGCAGCTTTTCATGTGTGTCTTGGCCATCTCTGTGTCTCCTTTGAAGAAACGTCCCTTTAGATCTTCTTCCCATTTTTTGGGGGTTGTTAATTTTTTAATATTAAGCTGCATGAGCTGTTTATATATATTGGAGATTAAACCTCTGTCCATTGATTCGTCTGCAACGATTTTCGCCCATTCTGAGGGATGCCTTTTTCCATTCCCGTGTTTTTTAACAAAAAAGGAAAGAAAGGAAAAGAAGCAGAACACTAATGTGCGTAAAATATGCCTTTTGAAACGGTCGTTTTGAAATATGGACGTCCTTTGAAATTTTTGGTCGATATGTGACCCCAGGATTTGTTTTCAGGGCAGGTGTCATTTACAGGCCTGCAATGATTTTGAATATCAACTGACCATTAGCGTTGGGATTAAAGCTGCTGTTGTGTGAAACGGCCACAAGGTGGCAGCAGTTCACCCTTACCAAATCTGGTTACTAGGGCAAGAGTGCCTCAGTGGAAGTGGTGTTCTAGATTGGAGTTTAGAATGGAATGTGCCAGGAGAAAGCCCCTCAGGTTTGTCTCACTACTTCTTGTTCGTGTTTTTAATTTATTTATTTTTTATTTTTTATTACAGCAAGTTTGATTACAATGTTTGGCTTCTTGTAGGTGTGGAAGATGTGGTTCTTTTACACATATGCAGATGACTGTTCTTCCTGGGATCCTTTTCCCATGTACGTTATGACAGAATGTTGAGTAGTCCTCTCTTGGTATTCTGTAGGTCTTTGGTGATTATATATGTCACCTGTGTTTGTATATGTCTGTTAACCCCGATATCGTAATGAAACCAATCCTCACACCTTTCCATTGGTGAACCATAAGTTTGTTTAATGAATCTGTGATTGCCCTTCTCCGTGGAAATATCTGCCCTGGTATCCATTTTTAGGTAACACCTATAAGTGATATGATATGATATGTGTCTTTCACTTTCTGACTTACTACAAGTCACGTGATTACTTCTAGACTCATCTACGGTGCTGCAAATGGCATTGTGACCTTTTTTTCCTTAGCATCTCTTCTGCCTTAGCGGGGTCCATTTTCAACAATGTGATTCCCTGAGGGTTGTGGATTAGCTGACCTGGGCAGCCTTACACTGCCGGCCCGCCCTCCCCAGCTGTGCCTCGTTGAGGTCAATATAAACAGAGCTCCAGGCAGCAATAGCCCCTGAAGCTGTGCCTGACTCCATATTCTCTGCCCCGTCAGCAGTCTCGGGGCTGTGCTGGTGGGAGGAAGTGAGGGGCCACAGCTTTGTGGGTGGCCCGGTGTGAGTGGGGTTCTGCTGGCCTTTCTGCAGGAGTTGCCAGGTTGCCACCTGTAAAGAAGAGGATGTGTCAACCATACCTTCCGCTGGAATTTCTCTCCGGACAGAGGTGAGGAAGGAAAAAAGCAGTGGGGTCCGGGACAGGAGGGGTATCTCAGGCAGGGCAATGGAAAGCTTCTGGAAGAGCGCCAGGGTCCAGGACCACCCTGGCTGGCCTGCAGGCACCAAGTTGGCCTGCGTGCTGTCGCTGGTGTGGCTCCACGGTCCTTCCTCTAGGCTTTCAAGCCCTTGTACATATTCAGGTGTTTTACCTGGAAAGGTTGGGGACAGTTCAGCAGCAGCTGGCCTGGGGCTCAGCTCACGTTTACTCACAGATGCCTCGGCACGGTCACCCAGCTTTGCAATGAGGACGCTCCTAGCGTGGGGGGTGGGTTGCTGGCTGTATGGGAGATGGTTCCCCACCTCTGACCAATTTCAGAATTGTTTACCGTTGGAGCAAGTGCCGTGATAGGGATTTCCTCTGTATAACTCGTGGGTTCACTTTTTTTTTCTTTTATGGTTCAAGTTAGATTTTATTCCTCTTTTATGTATTTATAGATATAAGCATGGAAATAATTCATTCCTATAAATACATCTGTGTGACGGGAAGAACTTTTTTCTGTTTTATTTTTAAATTTTATTTTTTAAAATTTTGAAATTTAATTTTATTTATTTTTTTAAAGAGCACGTTATTATTAGTTATGAATTTTATGCATATACATGTATACAGGTCAATCCCAAACTCCCAACTCATCCCACCACCACCACCCCATGGCTTCCCACACTTGGTGTCCATACGTTTGTTCTCTACCTCTGTGTCTCTATTTCTTCCCTGCAAACCAGTTCATCTGTACCATTTTTAGGCTCCACATATATGCATTAATATACAATATTTGTTTTCATCTTTCTGACTTACTTCATTCTGTATGACAGACTCTCGATCCATCGATGTCTCTACAAATGACCCAGTTTCATTCCTTTTTATGGCCGAGTAATATTCCATTTGATATATGTACCACATCTTTATCCATTCATCTGTCTGTGGGCATTTAGGTGGCTTCCATTACCTGGCTATTGTAAATAGTGCTGCAACGAACATTGTGGTGAATGTGCCTTTTTGAAATACGGTTTTCTCTGGGTATATGCCCAGAAGTGGGATTGCTGGATCAGATGGTAATTCTATTTCTAGATTTTTAAAGGAAACTCCATACTGTTCTCCATAGTGACTGTATCAATTTACATTCCCACCAATAGTGGAAGAGGGCTCCTTTTGTCCACACCCTCCCCAGAATTGGATGTTTGTAGATTTCCTGATGATGCCGATTCTAACAGGTGTGAGGTGATACCTCATTGTAGTTTTGATTTGCATTTCTCTAATAATTAGTGCTGTTGAGCAGCTTTTCATGTGTGTCTTGGCCATCTCTGTGTCTCCTTTGAAGAAACGTCCCTTTAGATCTTCTTCCCATTTTTGGGGGGTTGTTAATTTTTTAATATTAAGCTGCTTGAGCTGTTTATATATATTGGAGATTAAACCTCTGTCCATTGATTCGTCTGCAACGATTTTCGCCCATTCTGAGGGATGCCTTTTTCCATTCCCGTGTTTTTTAACAAAAAAGGAAAGAAAGGAAAAGAAGCAGAACACTAATGTGCGTAAAATATGCCTTTTGAAACAGTCGTTTTGAAATATGGACGTCCTTTGAATTTTTTGGTCGATATGTGACCCCAGGATTTGTTTTCAGGGCAGGTGTCATTTACAGGCCTGCAATGATTTTGAATATCAACTGACCATTAGCGTTGGGATTAAAGCTGCTGTTGTGTGAAACGGCCACAAGGTGGCAGCAGTTCACCCTTACCAAATCTGGTTACTAGGGCAAGAGAGCCTCAGTGGAAGTGGTGTTCTAGATTGGAGTTTAGAATGGAATGTGCCAGGAGAAAGCCCCTCAGGTTTGTCTCACTACTTCTTGTTCGTGTTTTTAATTTATTTATTTTTTATTTTTTATTACAGCAAGTTTGATTACAATGTTTGGCTTCTTGTAGGTGTGGAAGGTGTGGTTCTTTTACACATATGCAGATGACTGTTCTTCCTGGGATCCTTTTCCCATGTACGTTATGACAGAATGTTGAGTAGTCCTCTCTTGGTATTCTGTAGGTCTTTGGTGATTATATATGTCACCTGTGTTTGTATATGTCTGTTAACCCCGATATCGTAATGAAACCAATCCTCACACCTTTCCATTGGTGAACCATAAGTTTGTTTAATGAATCTGTGATTGCCCTTCTCCGTGGAAATATCTGCCCTGGTATCCATTTTTAGGTAACACCTATAAGTGATATGATATGATATGTGTCTTTCACTTTCTGACTTACTACAAGTCACGTGATTACTTCTAGACTCATCTACGGTGCTGCAAATGGCATTGTGACCTTTTTTTCCTTAGCATCTCTTCTGCCTTAGCGGGGTCCATTTTCAACAATGTGATTCCCTGAGGGTTGTGGATTAGCTGACCTGGGCAGCCTTACACTGCCGGCCCGCCCTCCCCAGCTGTGCCTCGTTGAGGTCAATATAAACAGAGCTCCAGGCAGCAATAGCCCCTGAAGCTGTGCCTGACTCCATATTCTCTGCCCCGTCAGCAGTCTCGGGGCTGTGCTGGTGGGAGGAAGTGAGGGGCCACAGCTTTGTGGGTGGCCCGGTGTGAGTGGGGTTCTGCTGGCCTTTCTGCAGGAGTTGCCAGGTTGCCACCTGTAAAGAAGAGGATGTGTCAACCATACCTTCCGCTGGAATTTCTCTCCGGACAGAGGTGAGGAAGGAAAAAAGCAGTGGGGGCCGGGACAGGAGGGGTATCTCAGGCAGGGCAATGGAAAGCTTCTGGAAGAGCGCCAGGGTCCAGGACCACCCTGGCTGGCCTGCAGGCACCAAGTTGGCCTGCGTGCTGTCGCTGGTGTGGCTCCACGGTCCTTCCTCTATGCTTTCAAGCCCTTGTACATATTCAGGTGTTTTACCTGGAAAGGTTGGGGACAGTTCAGCAGCAGCTGGCCTGGGGCTCAGCTCACGTTTACTCACAGATGCCTCGGCACGGTCCCCCAGCTTTGCAATGAGGACGCTCCTAGCGTGGGGGGTGGGTTTGTGGCTGTATGGGAGATGGTTCCCCTCCTCTGACCAATTTCAGAATTGTTTACCGTTGGAGCAAGTGCCGTGATAGGGATTTCCTCTGTATAACTCGTGGGTTCACTTTTTTTTTCTTTTATGGTTCAAGTTAGATTTTATTCCTCTTTTATGTATTTATAGATATAAGCATGGAAATAATTCATTCCTATAAATACATCTGTGTGACGGGAAGAACTTTTTTCTGTTTTATTTTTAAATTTTATTTTTTAAAATTTTTAAATTTAATTTTATTTATTTTTTTAAAGAGCACGTTATTATTAGTTATGAATTTTATGCATATACATGTATACAGGTCAATCCCAAACTCCCAACTCATCCCACCACCTCCACCCCATGGCTTCCCACACTTGGTGTCCATACGTTTGTTCTCTACATCTGTGTCTCTATTTCTTCCCTGCAAACCAGTTCATCTGTACCATTTTTAGGCTCCACATATATGCATTAATATACAATATTTAATTTCCTCTTTCTGACTTACTTCATTCTGTATGACAGTCTCTCGATCCATCGATGTCTCTACAAATGACCCAGTTTCATTCCTTTTTATGGCCAAGTAATATTCCATTTTATATATGTACCACATCTTTATCCATTCATCTGTCTGTGGGCATTTAGGTTGCTTCCATTACCTGGCTATTGTAAATAGTGCTGCAACGAACATTGTGGTGAATGTGCCTTTTTGAAATACGGTTTTCTCTGGGTATATGCCCAGAAGTGGGATTGCTGGATCAGATGGTAATTCTATTTCTAGATTTTTAAAGGAAACTCCATACTGTTCTCCATAGTGACTGTATCAATTTACATTCCCACCAATAGTGGAAGAGGGCTCCTTTTGTCCACACCCTCCCCAGAATTGGATGTTTGTAGATTTCCTGATGATGCCGATTCTAACAGTTGTGAGGTGATACCTCATTGTAGTTTTGATTTGCATTTCTCTAATAATTAGTGCTGTTGAGCAGCTTTTCATGTGTGTCTTGGCCATCTCTGTGTTTCCTTTGAAGAAACGTCCCTTTAGATCTTCTTCCCATTTTTTGGGGGTTGTTAATTTTTTAATATTAAGCTGCATGAGCTGTTTATATATAATGGAGATTAAACCTCTGTCCATTAATTCATCCGCAACGATTTTCGCCCATTCTGAGGGATGCCTTTTTCCATTCCCGTGTTTTTTAACAAAAAAGGAAAGAAAGGAAAAGAAGCAGAACACTAATGTGCGTAAAATATGCCTTTTGAAACGGTCGTTTTGAAATATGGACGTCCTTTGAATTTTTTGGTCGATATGTGACCCCAGGATTTGTTTTCAGGGCAGGTGTCATTTACAGGCCTGCAATGATTTTGAATATCAACTGACCATTAGCGTTGGGATTAAAGCTGCTGTTGTGTGAAACGGCCACAAGGTGGCAGCAGTTCACCCTTACCAAATCTGGTTACTAGGGCAAGAGAGCCTCAGTGGAAGTGGTGTTCTAGATTGGAGTTTAGAATGGAATGTGCCAGGAGAAAGCCCCTCAGGTTTGTCTCACTACTTCTTGTTCGTGTTTTTAATTTATTTTTTTTTTATTTTTTATTACAGCAAGTTTGATTACAATGTTTGGCTTCTTGTAGGTGTGGAAGATGTGGTTCTTTTACACATATACAGATGACTGTTCTTCCTGGGATCCTTTTCCCATGTACGTTATGACAGAATGTTGAGTAGTCCTCTCTTGGTATTCTGTAGGTCTTTGGTGATTATATATGTCACCTGTGTTTGTATATGTCTGTTAACCCCGATATCGTAATGAAACCAATCCTCACACCTTTCCATTGGTGAACCATAAGTTTGTTTAATGAATCTGTGATTGCCCTTCTCCGTGGAAATATCTGCCCTGGTATCCATTTTTAGGTAACACCTATAAGTGATATGATATGATATGTGTCTTTCACTTTCTGACTTACTACAAGTCACGTGATTACTTCTAGACTCATCTACGGTGCTGCAAATGGCATTGTGACCTTTTTTTCCTTGGCATCTCTTCTGCCTTAGCGGGGTCCATTTTCAACAATGTGATTCCCTGAGGGTTGTGGATTAGCTGACCTGGGCAGCCTTACCCTGCCGGCGCGCCCTCCCCAGCTATGCCTCGTTGAGGTCAATATAAACAGAGCTCCAGGCAGCAATAGCCCCTGAAGCTGTGCCTGACTCCATATTCTCTGCCCCGTTAGCAGTCTCGGGGCTGTGCTGGTGGGAGGAAGTGAGGGGCCACAGCTTTGTGGGTGGCCCGGTGTGAGTGGGGTTCTGCTGGCCTTTCTGCAGGAGTTGCCAGGTTGCCACCTGTAAAGAAGAGGATGTGTCACCCATACCTTCCGCTGGAATTTCTCTCCGGACAGAGGTGAGGAAGGAAAAAAGCAGTGGGGGCCGGGACAGGAGGGGTATCTCAGGCAGGGCAATGGAAAGCTTCTGGAAGAGCGCCAGGGTCCAGGACCACCCTGGCTGGCCTGCAGGCACCAAGTTGGCCTGCGTGCTGTCGCTGGTGTGGCTCCACGGTCCTTCCTCTAGGCTTTCAAGCCCTTGTACATATTCAGGTGTTTTACCTGGAAAGGTTGGGGACAGTTCAGCAGCAGCTGGCCTGGGGCTCAGCTCACGTTTACTCACAGATGCCTCGGCACGGTCCGCCAGCTTTGCAATGAGGACGCTCCTAGCGTGGGGGGTGGGTTTGTGGCTGTATGGGAGATGGTTCCCCACATCTGACCAATTTCAGAATTGTTTACCGTTGGAGCAAGTGCCGTGATAGGGATTTCCTCTGTATAACTCGTGGGTTCACTTTTTTTTTCTTTTATGGTTCAAGTTAGATTTTATTCCTCTTTTATGTATTTATAGATATAAGCATGGAAATAATTCATTCCTATAAATACATCTGTGTGACGGGAAGAACTTTTTCTGTTTTATTTTTAAATTTTATTTTTTAAAATTTTGAAATTTAATTTTATTTATTTTTTTAAAGAGCACGTTATTATTAGTTATGAATTTTATGCATATACATGTATACAGGTCAATCCCAAACTCCCAACTCATCCCACCACCTCCACCCCATGGCTTCCCACACTTGGTGTCCATACGTTTGTTCTCTACATCTGTGTCTCTATTTCTTCCCTGCAAACCAGTTCATCTGTACCATTTTTAGGCTCCACATATATGCATTAATATACAATATTTGTTTTCCTCTTTCTGACTTACTTCATTCTGTATGACAGTCTCTCGATCCATCGATGTCTCTACAAATGACCCAGTTTCATTCCTTTTTATGGCCGAGTAATATTCCATTTTATATATGTACCACATCTTTATCCATTCATCTGTCTGTGGGCATTTAGGTTGCTTCCATTACCTGGCTATTGTAAATAGTGCTGCAACGAACATTGTGGTGAATGTGCCTTTTTGAAATACGGTTTTCTCTGGGTATATGCCCAGAAGTGGGATTGCTGGATCAGATGGTAATTCTATTTCTAGATTTTTAAAGGAATCTCCATACTGTTCTCCATAGTGACTGTATCAATTTACATTCCCACCAATAGTGGAAGAGGGCTCCTTTTGTCCACACCCTCCCCAGAATTGGTTGTTTGTAGATTTCCTGATGATGCCGATTCTAACAGGTGTGAGGTGATACCTCATTGTAGTTTTGATTTGCATTTCTCTAATAATTAGTGCTGTTGAGCAGCTTTTCATGTGCGTCTTGGCCATCTCTGTGTCTCCTTTGAAGAAACGTCTCTTTAGATCTTCTGCCCATTTTTGTATTGGGTTGTTTGTTTTTTTTAATATTAAGCTGCATGAGCTGTTTATATATATTGGAGATTAAACCTCTGTCCATTAATTCATCCGCAATGATTTTCGCCCATTCTGAGGGATGACTTTTTCCATTCCCGTGTTTTTTAACAAAAAAGGAAAGAAAGGAAAAGAAGCAGAACACTAATGTGCGTAAAATATGCCTTTTGAAACGGTCGTTTTGAAATATGGACGTCCTTTGAATTTTTTGGTCGATATGTGACCCCAGGATTTGTTTTCAGGGCAGGTGTCATTTACAGGCCTGCAATGATTTTGAATATCAACTGACCATTAGCGCTGGGATTAAAGCTGCTGTTGTGTGAAACGGCCACAAGGTGGCAGCAGTTCACCCTTACCAAATCTGGTTACTAGGGCAAGAGAGCCTCAGTGGAAGTGGTGTTCTAGATTGGAGTTTAGAATGGAATGTGCCAGGAGAAAGCCCCTCAAGTTTGTCTCACTACTTCTTGTTCGTGTTTTTAATTTATTTTTTTTTATTTTTTATTACAGCAAGTTTGATTACAATGTTTGGCTTCTTGTAGGTGTGGAAGATGTGGTTCTTTTACACATATACAGATGACTGTTCTTCCTGGGATCCTTTTCCCATGTACGTTATGACAGAATGTTGAGTAGTCCTCTCTTGGTATTCTGTAGGTCTTTGGTGATTATATATGTCACCTGTGTTTGTATATGTCTGTTAACCCCAATATCGTAATGAAACCAATCCTCACACCTTTCCATTGGTGAACCATAAGTTTGTTTAATGAATCTGTGATTGCCCTTCTCCGTGGAAATATCTGCCCTGGTATCCATTTTTAGGTAACACCTATAAGTGATATGATATGATATATGTCTTTCACTTTCTGACTTACTACAAGTCACGTGATTACTTCTAGACTCATCTACGGTGCTGCAAATGGCATTGTGTCCTTTTTTCCCTTGGCTTCTCTTCTGCCTTAGCGGGGTCCATTTTCAACAATGTGATTCCCTGAGGGTTGTGGATTAGCTGACCTGGGCAGCCTTACCCTGCCGGCCCGCCCTCCCCAGGTGTGCCTCGTTGAGGTCAATATAAACAGAGCTCCAGGCAGCAATAGCCCATGAAGCTGTGCCTGACTCCATATTCTCTGCCCCGTCAGCAGTCTCGGGGCTGTGCTGGTGGGAGGGAGTGAGGGGCCACAGCTTTGTGGGTGGCCCGGTGTGAGTGGGGTTCTGCTGGCCTTTCTGCAGGAGTTGCCAGGCTGCCACCTGTAAAGAAGAGGATGTGTCACCCATACCTTCCGCTGGAATTTCTCTCCGGACAGAGGTGAGGAAGGAAAAAAGCAGTGGGGTCCGGGACAGGAGGGGTATCTCAGGCAGGGCAATGGAAAGCTTCTGGAAGAGCGCCAGGGTCCAGGACCACCCTGGCTGGCCTGCAGGCACCAAGTTGGCCTGCGTGCTGTCGCTGGTGTGGCTCCATGGTCCTTCCTCTAGGCTTTCAAGCCCTTGTACATATTCAGGTGTTTTACCTGGAAAGGGTGGGGACAGTTCAGCAGCAGCTGGCCTGGGGCTCAGCTCACGTTTACTCACAGATGCCTCGGCACGGTCCCCCAGCTTTGCAATGAGGACGCTCCTAGCGTGGGGGGTGGGTTGCTGGCTGTATGGGAGATGGTTCCCCACCTCTGACCAATTTCAGAATTGTTTACCGTTGGAGCAAGTGCCGTGATAGGGATTTCCTCTGTATAACTCGTGGGTTCACTTTTTTTTTCTTTTATGGTTCAAGTTAGATTTTATTCCTCTTTTATGTATTTATAGATATAAGCATGGAAATAATTCATTCCTATAAATACATCTGTGTGACGGGAAGAACTTTTTTCTGTTTTATTTTTAAATTTTATTTTTTAAAATTTTGAAATTTAATTTTATTTATTTTTTTAAAGAGCACGTTATTATTAGTTATGAATTTTATGCATATACATGTATACAGGTCAATCCCAAACTCCCAACTCATCCCACCACCACCACCCCATGGCTTCCCACACTTGGTGTCCATACGTTTGTTCTCTACCTCTGTGTCTCTATTTCTTCCCTGCAAACCAGTTCATCTGTACCATTTTTAGGCTCCACATATATGCATTAATATACAATATTTGTTTTCATCTTTCTGACTTACTTCATTCTGTATGACAGTCTCTCGATCCATCGATGTCTCTACAAATGACCCAGTTTCATTCCTTTTTATGGCCGAGTAATATTCCATTTGATATATGTACCACATCTTTATCCATTCATCTGTCTGTGGGCATTTAGGTGGCTTCCATTACCTGGCTATTGTAAATAGTGCTGCAACGAACATTGTGGTGAATGTGCCTTTTTGAAATACGGTTTTCTCTGGGTATATGCCCAGAAGTGGGATTGCTGGATCAGATGGTAATTCTATTTCTAGATTTTTAAAGGAAACTCCATACTGTTCTCCATAGTGACTGTATCAATTTACATTCCCACCAATAGTGGAAGAGGGCTCCTTTTGTCCACACCCTCCCCAGAATTGGTTGTTTGTAGATTTCCTGATGATGCCGATTCTAACAGGTGTGAGGTGATACCTCATTGTAGTTTTGATTTGCATTTCTCTAATAATTAGTGCTGTTGAGCAGCTTTTCATGTGTGTCTTGGCCATCTCTGTGTCTCCTTTGAAGAAACGTCCCTTTAGATCTTCTTCCCATTTTTGGGGGGTTGTTAATTTTTTAATATTAAGCTGCATGAGCTGTTTATATATATTGGAGATTAAACCTCTGTCCATTAATTCATCCGCAATGATATTCTCCCATTCTGAGGGATGCCTTTTTCCATTCCCGTGTTTTTTAACAAAAAAGGAAAGAAAGGAAAAGAAGCAGAACACTATTGTGCGTAAAATATGCCTTTTGAAATGGTCGTTTTGAAATATGAACGTCCTTTGAATTTTTTGGTCGATATGTGACCCCAGGATTTGTTTTCAGGGCAGGTGTCATTTACAGGCCTGCAATGATTTTGAATATCAACTGACAATTAGCGCTGGGATTAAAGCTGCTGTTGTGTGAAACGGCCACAAGGTGGCAGCAGTTCTCCCTTGCCAAATCTGTTTACTAGGGCAAGAGAGCCTCAGTGGAAGTGGTGTTCTAGATTGGAGTTTAGAATGGAATGTGCCAGGAGAAAGCCCCTCACGTTTGTCTCACTACTTCTTGTTCGTGTTTTTAATTTAATTTTTTTATTTTTTATTACAGCAAGTTTGATTACAATGTTTGGCTTGTTGTAGGTGTGGAAGATGTGGTTCTTTTACACATATACAGATGACTGTTCATCCTGGGATCCTTTTCCCATGTACGTTATGACAGAATGTTGAGTAGTCCTCTCTTGGTATTCTGTAGGTCTTTGGTGATTATATATGTCACCTGTGTTTGTATATGTCTGTTAACCCCGATATCGTAATGAAACCAATCCTCACACCTTTCCATTGGTGAACCATAAGTTTGTTTAATGAATCTGTGATTGCCCTTCTCCGTGGAAATATCTGCCCTGGTATCCATTTTTAGGTAACACCTATAAGTGATATGATATGATATGTGTCTTTCACTTTCTGACTTACTACAAGTCACGTGATTACTTCTAGACTCATCTACGGTGCTGCAAATGGCATTGTGTCCTTTTTTTCCTTGGCATCTCTTCTGCCTTAGCGGGGTCCATTTTCAACAATGTGATTCCCTGAGGGTTGTGGATTAGCTGACCTGGGCAGCCTTACCCTGCCGGCCCGCCCTCCCCAGCTGTGCCTCGTTGAGGTCAATATAAACAGAGCTCCAGGCAGCAATAGCCCCTGAAGCTGTGCCTGACTCCATATTCTCTGCCCCGTCAGCAGTCTCGGGGCTGTGCTGGTGGGAGGGAGTGATGGGCCACAGCTTTGTGGATGGCCCGGTGTGAGTGGGGTTCTGCTGGCCTTTCTGCAGGATTTGCCAGGCAACCGCCTGTAAAGAAGAGGATGTGTCACCCATACCTTCCGCTGGAATTTCTCTCCGGACAGAGGTGAGGAAGGAAAAAAGCAGTGGGGGCCGGGACAGGAGGGGTATCCTTGGCAGGGCAATGTAAAGCTTCTGGAAGAGCGCCAGGGCCCAGAACCACCCTGGCTGGCCTGCAGGCACCAAGTTGGCCTGCGTGCTGTCGCTGGTGTGGCTCCACAGTCCTTCCTCTAGGCTTTCAAGCCCTTGTACATATTCAGGTGTTTTACCTGGAAAGGGTGGGGACAGTTCAGCAGCAGCTGGCCTGGGGCTCAGCTCACGTTTACTCACAGATGCCTCGGCATGGTCCCCCAGCTTTGCAATGAGGACGCTCCTTGGGTGGGGGGTGTGTTGCTGGCTGTATGGGAGATGGTTCCCCACCTCTGACCAATTTCAGAATTGTTTACCGCTGGAGCAAGTGCCGTGATAGGGTTTTCCTCTGTATAACTCGTTGGTTCACTTTTTTTTTTCTTTTATCTTTCAGGTTAGATTTTATTCCTCTTTTATGTATTCATAGATATAAGCATGGAAATAATTCATTCCTATAAATACATCTGTGTGACGGGAAGAACTTTTTTCTGTTTTATTTTTAAATTTTATTTTTTAAAATTTTGAAATTTAATTTTATTTATTTTTTTATACAGCACGTTATTTTTAGTTATGTATTTTATGCATATACATGTATAGAGGTCAATCCCAATCTCCCAACTCATCCCACCACCACCACCCCATGGCTTCCCACACTTGGTGTCCATACGTTTGTTCTCTACCTCTGTGTCTCTATTTCTTCCCTGAAAACCAGTTCATCTGTACCATTTTTTTAGGTTCCACATATATGCATTAATATACAATATTTGTTTTCCTCTTTCTGACTTACTTCATTCTGTATGACAGACTCTCGATCCATCGATGTCTCTACAAATAACCCAGTTTCATTCCTTTTTATGGCCGAGTAATATTCCATTTTATATATGTACCACATCTTTATCCATTCATCTGTCTGTGGGCATTTAGGTTGCTTCCATTACCTGGCTATTGTAAATAGTGCTGCAATGAACATTGAGGTGAATGTGCCTTTTTGATTTACGGTTTTCACTGGGTATATGCCCAGAAGTGGGATTGCTGGATCAGATGGTAATTCTATTTCTAGTTTTTTTAAGGAAACTCCATACTGTTCTCCATAGTGACTGTATCAAGTTACATTCCCACCAATAGTGGAAGAGGGCTCCTTTTGTCCACACCCTCCCCAGAATTGGTTGTTTGTAGATTTCCTGATGATGCCGATTCTAACAGGTGTGAGGTGATACCTCATTGTAGTTTTGATTTGCATTTCTCTAATAATTAGTGCTGTTGAGCAGCTTTTCATATGCGTCTTGGCCATCTCTGTGTCTCCTTTGAAGAAACGTCTCTTTAGATCTTCTGCCCATTTTTGTATTGGGTTGTTTGTTTTTTTAATATTAAGCTGCATGAGCTGTTTATATATATTGGAGATTAAACCTCTGTCCATTGATTCGTTTGCAACGATTTTCGCCCATTCTGAGGGATGCCTTTTTCCATTCCCGTGTTTTTTAACAAAAAAGGAAAGAAAGGAAAAGAAGCAGAACACTAATGTGCGTAAAATATGGCTTTTGAAACGGTCTATTTGAAATATGGACGTGCTTTGAATTTTTTGGTCGATATGTGACCCCAGGATTTGTTTTCAGGGCAGGTGTCATTTACAGGCCTGCAATGATTTTGAATATCAACTGACCAGTATCACTGGGATTAAAGCTGCTGTTGTGTGAAACGGCCACAAGGTGGCAGCAGTTCTCCCTTACCAAATCTGGTTACTAGGGCAAGAGAGCCTCAGTGGAAGTGGTGTTCTAGATTGGAATTTAGAATGGAATGTGCCAGGAGAAAGACCCTCAAGTTTGTCTCACTACTTCTTGTTCGTGTTTTTAATTTAATTTTTTATATTTTTTATTACAGCAAGTTTGATTACAATGTTTGGCTTGTTGTAGGTGTGGAAGATGTGGTTCTTTTACACATATACAGATGTCTGTTCTTCCTGGGATCCTTTTCCCATGTACGTTATGACAGAGTTGAGTAGTCCTCTCTGGGTATTCTGTAGGTCTTTGGTGATTATATATGTCACCTGTGTTTGTATATGTGTGTTAACGCCGATATCGTAATGAAACCAATCCTCACACTTTCCCGGTGAACCATAAGTTTGTTTAATGAATCTGTGATTGCCCTTCTCCGTGGAAATATCTGCCCTGCTATCCATTTTTAGGTAACACCTATAAGTGATATGATATGATATGTGTCTTTCACTTTCTGACTTACTACAAGTCACGTGATTACTTCTAGACTCATCTACGGTGCTGCAAATGGCATTGTGTCCTTTTTTTCCTTGGCTCCTCTTCTGCCTTAGCGAGGTCCATTTTCAACAATGTGATTCCCTGAGGGTTGTGGATTAGCTGACCTGGGCAGCCTTACCCTGCCGGCCCGCCCTCCCCAGGTGTGCCTCGTTGAGGTCAATATAAACAGAGCTCCAGGCAGCAATAGCCCCTGAAGCTGTGACTGACTCCATATTCTCTGCCCCGTCAGCAGTCTCGGGGCTGTGCTGGTGGGAGGGAGAGAGGTGCCACAGCTTTGTGGGTGGCCCGGTGTGAGTGGGGTTCTGCTGGCCTTTCTGCAGGAGTTGCCAGGCTGCCGCCTGTAAAGAAGAGGATGTGTCACCCATACCTTCCGCTGGAATTTCTCTCCGGACAGAGATGAGGAAGGAAAAAAGCAGTGGGGGCCGGGACAGGAGGGGTATCTCAGGCAGGGCAATGGAAAGCTTCTGGAGGAGCGCCCGGGGCCAGGAACACCCTGGCTGGCCTGCAGGCACCAAGTTGGCCTGCGTGCTGTCGCTGGTGTGGCTCCACGGTCCTTCCTCTAGGCTTTCAAGCCCTTGTACATATTCAGGTGTTTTACCTGGAAAGGGTGGGAACAGTTCAGCAGCAGCTGGCCTGGGGCTCAGCTCACGTTTACTCACAGATGCCTCGGCACGGTCCCCCAGCTTTGCAATGAGGACGCTCTTTGTGTGGGGGGTGGGTTGCTGGCTGTATGGGAGATGGTTACCCACCTCTGACCAATTTCAGAATTGTTTACCGCTGGAGCAATTGTGCCCTGATAGGGTTTTCCTCTGTATAACTCGTGGGTTCAGTTTTTTTTTTCTTTTATGGTTCAAGTTAGATTTTATTCCTCTTTTATGTATTTATAGATATAAGCATTGTAATAATTCATTCCTATAAATACATCTGTGTGACACAAGAAATATTTTCTGTTTTATTGTTAAATTCTATTTTTTTTAAATTTTGAAATATAATTTTATTTATGTTTTTATACAGCAGGTTTTTATTTGTTATGTATTTTATGCATATATATGTATACAGGTCAAGCCAAATCTCCCAACTCATCCCACCACCACCACCCCATGGTTTCCCACACTTGGTGTCCATACGTTTGTTCTCTACCTCTGTGTCTCTATTTCTTCCCTGCAAACCAGTTCATCTGTACCATTTTTTTAGGTTCCACATATATGCATTAATATACAATATTTGTTTTCCGCTTTCTGACTTACTTCATTCTGTATGACAGTCTCTCGATCCATCGATGTCTCTACAAATGACCCAGTTTCATTCCTTTTTATGGCCGAGTAATATTCCATTTTATATATGTACCACATCTTTATCCATTCATCTGTCTGTGGGCATTTAGGTTGCTTCCATTACCTGGCTATTGTAAATAGTGGTGCAATGAACATTGTGGTGAATGTGCATTTTTGATTTACGGTTTTCTCTGGGTATATGCCCAGAAGTGGGATTGCTGGATCAGATGGTAATTCTATTTCTAGTTTTTTTAAGGAAACTCCATACTGTTCTCCATAGTGACTGTATCAAGTTACATTCCCACCAATAGTGGAAGAGGGCTCCTTTTGTCCACACCCTCCCCAGAATTGGTTGTTTGTAGATTTCCTGATGATGCCGATTCTAACAGGTGTGAGGTGATACCTCATTGTAGTTTTGATTTGCATTTCTCTAATAATTAGTGCTGTTGAGCAGCTTTTCATATGCGTCTTGGCCATCTCTGTGTCTCCTTTGAAGAAACGTCTGTTTAGATCTTCTGCCCATTTTTGTATTGGGTTGTTTGTTTTTTTTAATATTAAGCTGCATGAGCTGTTTATATATATTGGAGATTAAACCTCTGTCCACTGATTCGTTTGCAACGATTTTTGCCCATTCTGAGGGATGCCTTTTTCCATTCCCGTGTTTTTTAACAAAAAAGGAAAGAAAGGAAAAGAAGCAGAACACTAATGTGCGTAAAATATGCCTTTTGAAACGGTCGTTTTGAAATATGGACGTGCTTTGAATTTTTTGGTCGATATGTGACCCCAGGATTTGTTTTCAGGGCAGGTGTCATTTACAGGCCTGCAATGATTTTGAATATCAACTGACCATTAGCACTGGGATTAAAGCTGCTGTTGTGTGAAACGGCCACAAGGTGGCTGCAGTTCTCCCTTACCAAATCTGGTTACTAGGGCAAGAGAGCCTCAGTGGAAGTGGTGTTCTAGATTGGAGTTTAGAATGGAATGTGCCAGGAGAAAGCCCCTCAAGTTTGTCTCACTACTTCTTGTTCGTGTTTTTAATTTAATTTTTTATTTTTTATTACAGCAAGTTTGATTACAATGTTTGGCTTGTTGTAGGTGTGGAAGATGTGGTTCTTTTACACATATACAGATGTCTGTTCTTCCTGGGATCCTTTTCCCATGTACGTTATGACAGAGTTGAGTAGTCCTCTCTTGGTATTCTGTAGGTCTTTGGTGATTATATATGTCACCTGTGTTTGTATATGTCTGTTAACCCCGATATCGTAATGAAACCAATCCTCACACTTTCCCGGTGAACCATAAGTTTGTTTAATGAATCTGTGATTGCCCTTCTCCGTGGAAATATCTGCCCTGCTATCCATTTTTAGGTAACACCTATAAGTGATATGATATGATATGTGTCTTTCACTTTCTGACTTACTACAAGTCACGTGATTACTTCTAGACTCATCTACGGTGCTGCAAATGGCATGGTGTCCTTTTTTTCCTTGGCTCCTCTTCTGCCTTAGCGAGGTCCATTTTCAACAATGTGATTCCCTGAGGGTTGTGGATTAGCTGACCTGGGCAGCCTTACCCTGCCGGCCCGCCCTCCCCAGGTGTGCCTCGTTGAGGTCAATATAAACAGAGCTCCAGGCAGCAATAGCCCCTGAAGCTGTGCCTGACTCCATATTCTCTGCCCCATCAGCAGTCTCGGGGCTGTGCTGGTGGGAGGGAGAATGGTGCCACAGCTTTGTGGGTGGCCCGGTGTGAGTGGGGTTCTGCTGGCCTTTCTGCAGGAGTTGCCAGGCTGCCGCCTGTAAAGAAGAGGATGTGTCACCCATACCTTCCGCTGGAATTTCTCTCCGGACAGAGATGAGGAAGGAAAAAAGCAGTGGAGGCCGGGACAGGAAGGGTATCTCAGGCAGGGCAATGGAAAGCTTCTGGAAGAGCGCCAGGGTCCAGGACCACGCTGGCTGGCCTGCAGGCACCAAGTTGGCCTGCGTGCTGTCGCTGGTGTGGCTCCACAGTCCTTCCTCTAGGCTTTCAAGCCCTTGAACATATTCAGGTGTTTTACCTGGAAAGGGTGGGAACAGTTCAGCAGCAGCTGGCCTGGGGCTCAGCTCACGTTTACTCACAGATGCCTCGGCACGGTCCCCCAGCTTTGCAATGAGGACGCTCCTTGCGTGGGGGTTGGGTTGCTGGCTGTATGGGAGATGGTTCCCCACCTCTGACCAATTTCAGAATTGTTTACCACTGGAGCCAGTGCCGTGATAGGGTTTTCCTCTGTATAACTCGTGGGTTCACTTTTTTTTTCTTTTATGTTTCAAGTTAGATGTTATTCCTATTTTATGTATTTATAGATATAAGCATGGAAATAATTCATTCCTATAAATACATCTGTGTGACGGGAAGAACTTTTTTCTGTTTTATTTTTAAATTTTATTTTTTAAAATTTTGAAATTTTATTTATTTTTTTATACAGCACGTTATTATTAGTTATGTATTTTATGCATATACATGTATACAGGTCAATCCCAAACTCCCAACTCATCCCACCACCACCACCCCATGGCTTCCCACACTTGGTGTCCATACGTTTGTTCTCTACCTCTGTGTCTCTATTTCTTCCCTGCAAACCAGTTCATCTGTACTATTTTTAGGCTCCACTTATATGCATTAATATACAATATTTGTTTTCCTCTTTCTGACTTACTTCATTCTGTATGACAGTCTCTCGATCCATCGATGTCTCTACAAATGACCCAGTTTCATTCCTTTTTATGGCCGAGTAATATTCCATTTTATATATGTACCACATCTTTATCCATTCATCTGTCTGTGGGCATTTAGGTTGCTTCCATTACCTGGCTATTGTAAATAGTGCTGCAACGAACATTGTGGTGAATGTGCCTTTTTGAAATACGGTTTTCTCTGGGTATATGCCCAGAAGTGGGATTGCTGGATCAGATGGTAATTCTATTTCTAGTTTTTTTAAGGAAACTCCATACTGTTCTCCATAGGGACTGTATCAATTTACATTCCCACCAATAGTGGAAGAGGGCTCCTTTTGTCCACACCCTCCCCAGAATTGGTTGTTTGTAGATTTTCTGATGATGCCGATTCTAACAGGTGTGAGGTGATACCTCATTGTAGTTTTGATTTGCATTTCTCTAATAATTAGTGCTGTTGAGCAGCTTTTCATGTGCGTCTTGGCCATCTCTGTGTCTCCTTTGAAGAAACGTCTCTTTAGATCTTCTGCCCATTTTTGTATTTGGTTGTTTGTTTTTTTAACATTAAGCTGCATGAGCTGTTTATATATATTGGAGATTAAACCTCTCTCCATTGATTCGTTTGCAACGATTTTCGCCCATTCTGAGGGATGCCTTTTTCCATTCCCGTGTTTTTTAACAAAAAAGGAAAGAAAGGAAAAGAAGCAGAACACTAATGTGCGTAAAATATGCCTTTTGAAACGGTCGTTTTGAAATATGGATGTGCTTTGAATTTTTTGGTCGATATGTGACCCCAGGATTTGTTTTCAGGGCAGGTGTCATTTACAGGCCTGCAATGAATTTGAATATCAACTGACCATTAGCACTGGGATTAAACCTGCTGTTGTGTGAAACGGCCAGAAGGTGGCAGCAGTTCTCCCTTACCAAATCTTGTTACTAGGGCAAGAGAGCCTCAGTGGAAGTGGTGTTCTAGATTGGAGTTTAGAATGGAATGTGCCAGGAGAAAGCCCCTCAAGTTTGTCTCACTACTTCTTGTTCGTGTTTTTAATTTAATTTTTTATATTTTGTATTACAGCAAGTTTGATTACAATGTTTGGCTTGTTGTAGGTGTGGAAGATGTGGTTCTTTTACACATATACAGATGTCTGTTCTTCCTGGGATCCTTTTCCCATGTACGTTATGACAGAATGTTGAGTAGTCCTCTCTTGGTATTCTGTAGGTCTTTGGTGATTTTATATGTCACCTGTGTTTGTATATGTCTGTTAACCCCGATATCGTCATGAAACCAATCCTCACACCTTTCCATTGGTGAACCATAAGTTTGTTTAATGAATCTGTGATTGCCCTTCTCCGTGGAAATATCTGCCGTGGTATCCATTTTTAGGTAACACATATAAGTGATATGATATGATATGTGTCTTTCACTTTCTGACTTACTACAAGTCACGTGATTACTTCTAGACTCATCTACGGTGCTGCAAATGGCATTGTGTCCTTTTTATCCTTGGCTCCTCTTCTGCCTTAGCGAGGTCCATTTTCAATAATGTGATTCCCTGAGGGTTGTGGATTAGCTGACCTGGGCAGCCTTACCCTGCCGGCCCGCCCTCCCCAGGTGTGCATCGTTGAGGTCAATATAAACAGAGCTCCAGGCAGCAATAGCCACTGAAGCTGTGCCTGACTCCATATTCTCTGCCCCATCAGCAGTCTCGGGGCTGTGCTGGTGGGAGGGAGAGAGGTGCCACAGCTTTGTGGGTGGCCCGGTGTGAGTGGGGTTCTGCTGGCCTTTCTGCAGGAGTTGCCAGGAAGCCGCCTGTAAAGAAGAGGATGTGTCACCCATACCTTCCGCTGGAATTTCTCTCCGGAAAGAGATGAGAAAGGAAAAAAGCAGTGGGAGCCGGGACAGGAGGGGTATCTCAGGAAGGGCAATGGAAAGCTTCTGGAAGAGCGCCCGGGGCCAGGACCACCCTGGCTGCCCTGCAGGCACCAAGTTGGCCTGCGTGCTGTCGCTTGTGTGGCTCCAGGGTCCTTCCTCTAGGCTTTCAAGCCCTTGTACATATTCAGGTGTTTTACCTGGAAAGGTTGGGAACAGTTCAGCAGCAGCTGGCCTGGGGCTCAGCTCACGTTTACTCACAGATGCCTCGGCACGGTCCCCCAGCTTTGCAATGAGGACGCTCCTTGCATGGGTGGTGGGTTGCTGGCTGTATGGGAGATGGTTCCCCACCTCTGACCAATTTCAGAATTGTTTACCACTGGAGCAATTGCCCTGATAGGTTTTTCCTCTGTATAACTCCTGGGTTCAGTTTTTTTCTCTTTTATGGTTCAAGTTAGATTTTATTCCTCTTTTATGTATTTATAGATATAAGCATGGAAATAATTCATTCCTATAAATACATCTGTGTGACGGGAAGAACTTTTTTCTGTTTTATTTTTAAATTTTATTTTGTAAAATTTTGAAATTTAATTTTATTTATTTTTTTTATACAGCACGTTATTATTAGTTATGTATTTTATGCATATATATGTATTCAGGTCAATCCCAATCTCCCAACTCATCCCACCACCACCACCCCATGGCTTCCCACACTTGGTGTCCATACGTTTGTTCTCTACCTCTGTGTCTCTATTTCTTCCCTGCAAACCAGTTCATCTGTACCATTTTTTAGGCTCCACATATATGCATTTATATACAATATTTGTTTTCCTCTTTCTGACTTACTTCATTCTGTATGACAGTCTCTCGATCCATCGATGTCTCTACAAATGACCCAGTTTCATTCCTTTTTATGGCCGAGTCATATTCCATTTTATATATGTACCACATCTTTATCCATTCATCTGTCTGTGGGCATTTAGTTTGCTTCCATTACCTGGCTATTGTAAATAGTGCTGCAATGAACATTGTGGTAAATGTGCCTTTTTGATTTACGGTTTTCTCTGGGTATATGCCCAGAAGTGGGATTGCTGGATCAGATGGTAATTCTATTTCTAGTTTTTTTTAAGGAAACTCCATACTGTTCTCCATAGTGACTGTATCAAGTTACATTCCCACCAATAGTGGAAGAGGGCTCCTTTTGTCCACACCCTCCCCAGAATTGGTTGTTTGTAGATTTTCTGATGATGCCGATTCTAACAGGTGTGAGGTGATACCTCATTGTAGTTCTGATTTGCATTTCTCTAATAATTAGTGCTGTTGAGCAGCTTTTCATGTGCGTCTTGGCCATCTCTGTGTCTCCTTTGAAGAAACGTCTCTTTAGATCTTCTGCCCATTTTTGTATTTGGTTGTTTGTTTTTTTAATATTAAGCTGCATGAGCTGTTTATATATATTGGAGATTAAACCTCTGTCCATTGATTCGTTTGCAACGATTTTCGCCCATTCTGAGGTATGCCTTTTTCCATTCCCGTTTTTTTTAACAAAAAAGGAAAGAAAGGAAAAGAAGCAGAACACGAATGTGCGTAAAATATGCCTTTTGAAACGGTCGTTTTGAAATATGGACGTCCTTTGAATTTTTTGGTCGATATGTGACCCCAGGATTTGTTTTCAGGGCAGGTGTCATTTACAGGCCTGCAATGATTCTGAATATCAACTGACCATTAGCGTTGGGATTAAAGCTGCTGTTGTGTGAAACGGCCACAAGTTGGCAGCAGTTCACCCTTACCAAATCTGGTTACTAGGGCAAGAGAGCCTCAGTGGAAGTGGTGTTCTAGATTGGAATTTAGAATGGAATGTGCCAGGAGAAAGCCCCTCAAGTTTGTCTCACTACTTCTTGTTTGTGTTTTTAATTTAATTTTTTATTTTTTATTACAGCAAGTTTGATTACAATGTTTGGCTTGTTGTAGGTGTGGAAGATGTGGTTCTTTTACACATATACAGATGTCTGTTCTTCCTGGGATCCTTTTCCCATGTACGTTATGACAGAATGTTGAGTAGTCCTCTCTTGGTATTCTGTAAGTCTTTGGTGATTATATGTGTCACCTGTGTTTGTATATGTGTGTTAACCCCGATATCGTAATGAAACCAATCCTCACACCTTTCCATTGGTGAACCATAAGTTTGTTTAATGAATCTGTGATTGCCCTTCTCCGTGGAAATATCTGCCCTGGTATCCATTTTTAGGTAACACCTATAAGTGATACGATATGATATGTGTCTTTCACTTTCTGACTTACTACATGTCACGTGATTACTTCTAGACTCATCTACGGTGCTGCAAATGGCACCGTGTCCTTTTTTCCGTTGGCTTCTATTCTGCTTTAGCGAGGTCCATTTTCACCAATGTGATTCCCTGAGGGTTGTGGATTATCTGACCTGGGTAGCCTTACCCTTCCGGCCCGCCCTCCCCTGGTGTGCCTCGTCAGGCTATATGCTGACACACCGGTCAGTGCCAGCGTATGGGCCACGAGTAGGCTATGGCTTGGGGGCAAGCTGTAGGGCTGGTGGTGGGTTTCCGTTCCGGACTAGGGTTAGGGTTAGGGAACGGCAAGGCTTAGGGCACAAGTGAGGGTACGGAAACGTGTGAGGTTCCGGCTACGTGCTGACGCACGGGTCAGTGCCAGCGTACGGGCCAGGATTAGGCTACGGCGTAGGGTAAGGTGTAGGGCTGGTGGTGGGTTTCCGTGATGGGCTAGGGTTAGGGTTAAGGAACGGCAAGGCTTAGGGTACAGGTGATGGTACGGAAACGTGGGAGGGTCAGGCTACGTTCTGACGCACGGCTCAGTGCCAGCGTACGGGCCAGTAGTAGGCTACAGCGTAGGGTAGAGTGTAGGGCGGGTGGTGGGTTTCCGTTCGGGGCTAGGGTTAGGATAAGGGAACGGCAAGGCTTAGGGCACAGGTGAGGGTAGAGTAACATGGGAGGGTTAGGCTATGTGCTGAAGCACAGGTCAGTGCCCGCGTACGGGCCAGGAGTAGTCTACGGCTTGGGGGTTAGGTATAGGGCTAGTGGTGTGTTTCCATTCCGGGCTACGGTTAGGGTTAGGGAGCGGCAAGGCTTAGGGCACAGGTGATGGTACGGAAACGTGGGAGGGTCAGGCTACGTGCTGACGCACTGTCAGTGCCAGCGTACGGGCCAGGAGTAGGCTACGGCTTGGGGGTAAGTTGTAGGGCTGGTGGTTGGTTTCCGTTCCGGGCTAGGGTTAGGGTTAGGGAACGGCAAGGCTTAGGGCCCACGTGAGGGTACGGAAACGAGGGAAGGTCAGGCTCCGTGCTGACGCACGGGTCAGTGCCAGCGTAAGGGCCAGGAATAGGCTATAGGCTGTGGGTAAGTTTTAGGCTGGTGATGGGTTTCTGTTCTGGGCTAGGGTTAGGGTTAGGTAATGGCAAGGGTTAGGACACTGGTGAGGGTACGGAAACGTGGGAGGGTCAGGCTACGTGCTGATTCACGGGTAGGTGCCAGCGTATGGGCCAGGAGTAGGGTATGGCGTAGGGTATGGTTTAGGGCTGGTCGTGGTTTTCCGTTCCGGGCTAGGGTTAGGGTTAGGGATCTGCAAGGCTTAGGGCCCAGGTGAGGGTACGGAAACGTGGGAGGTTCAGGCTCACACACGTGTCAGTGCCAGCGTAAGGGCCAGCAGTAGGCTTCAGCTTGGGGGTAAAGTTTAGGGCTGGTGGTGAGTTTCCGTTCCGGGCTAGGGTTAGGGTTAGGGAACTGCAAGGCTTAGGGCACAGGTGAGGGTACGGAAACGTGGGAGGGTCAGGCTACGTGATGACGCACGGGTCAGTGCCAGGATTCGGGCCAGGATTAGGCTTCGGCGTAGGGTAAGGTGTAGGGCTGGTGGTGGCTTTCCGTTTCGGGCTAGGGTTAGGGATAGGGAACAGCAAGGCTTAGGGCACAGGTGAGTGTACAGAAACGTGGGAGGGTCAGGCTACATGCTGACGCACGTGTCAGTACCAGCGTACGGGCCAGGAGTAGGCTATGGCATACGGTAAGGTGTAGGGCTGGTGGTGGGTTTCCGTTCCGGGCTAGGGTTATGGTTAGGGAACAGCAAGGCTTAGGGCACAGGTGAGGGTACGAAACGTGGGAGGGTCAGGCTTCGTGCTGACGCAAGGGTCAGTGTCACCGTATGGACCAGGAGTAGGCTACGGCGTAGGGTAAGGTTTAGGGCTGGTGGTGGGTATCCATTTTGGGCTAGGGTTAGGGTTAGGGAACGGCAAGGCTTAGGGCACAGGTGAGGGTACAGAAAAGTTGGAGGGACAGGCTACGTGCTGACGCACGGGTCAGTGCCAGCGTACGGGCCAGGAGTAGGCTAAGTCGTAGGGGATGGTGTAGTGCTGGTGGTGGGGTTCCATTCCGGGCTAGGGTTAGGGTTAGGGAACGGCAAGGCTTAGGGCACAGGTGAGTGTACGGAAACGTGGGATGGTCAGGCAACGTGATGACGCACGGGTCAGTGCCAGCATACGGGCCAGGAGTAGGCTACGGCGTAGGGTAAAGTGAAGTGTTGATGGTGGGTTTCCGTTCCGGGCTAGGGTTAGGGTTAGGAAACGGCAAGGCTTAAGGCACAGGTGAGGGTAAAGAAACATGGGAGGGTCAGGCTACGTGCTGACGCACGTGTCATTGCAAGCGTACCGGCCAGGAGTAGGCTACGGCTTGGGGTTTAGCTGCAGGGCTGCTGGTGGGTTTCCATTCAGGGCTAGGGTTAGGGTTAGGGAACGGCAAGGTTTAGGGCACAGGTGAGGGTACGGCAATGTCGCAGGGTCAGGATATGTTCTGACGCACGGGTCAGTACCAGCGTATGGACCAGGAGTAGGCTGCATTTTGGGGGTAATGTGTAGGGCTGGTGGTGGGTTTCCGTTTCAGGCTAGGGTTAGTGTTAGGGAACAGCAAGGCTTAGGGCACAGGTGAGGGTACGGAAACGTGGGAGGGTCAGGCTACGTGCTGACGCACGGGTCAGTGCCAGCGTACGGGCCAGGAGTAGGCTACGGTATAGGGTAAGGTTTAGGGCTGCTGGTGGGTTTCCGTTCTTGGCTAGGGTTAGTGTGAGGGAACGGCAAGGCTTAGGGCACAGGTGAGGGTACGGAAACGTGGGAGGGTCAGTCTACGTGCTGACTCCCGGGTCAGTGCCAGCGTACGGGCCAGGAGTAGGCTACGGCGTAGGGTATAGTGTATGGCTGGTGGTGGGTTTCTGTTCCGGGCTAAGGTTAGGGTTAGTGAACGGCAATGCTTAGGGCACAGGTGAGGGTACGGAAACGTGGGAGGGTCAGGCTACGTGCCAATGAAAGGGTCAGTGCCTGCGTACGATCCAGGAATAGGCTACGGCGTAGGGAAAGGTTTAGGGCTTGTGGTGGGTTTCCGTTACGGGCTGGGGTTAGGGTTAGGGAACGGCAAGGCTTAGGGCACAGGTGAGGGTACGGAAACGTGAGACGGTCAGGCTACATGCAGACGCACGGGTCAGTGCCAGCGTACGGGCCAGGAGTAGGCTACGGTGTAGCGTATGGTGTAGGGCTGGTGGTGGGTTTCCGTTCCGGGCTAGAGTTAGGGTTAGGGAACGGCAAGGCTTAGGGAACAGGTGAGGGTACGGAAAATTGGGAGGGTCAGGCTACGTGCTGACGCACGGGTCAGTGCCAGCGTACGGGCCAGGAATAGGCTATGGCTTGGGGGTAAGCTGTAGGGCTGGTGGTGTGTTTCCGTTCCGGAATAGGGTTAGGGTTAGGGAACGGCAAGGCTTAGGGCACAGGTGAGGGTACGGAAATGTGTGAGGGTCAGGCTACGTGCTGACGCACGTGTCAGTGCCAGCGTACGTGCCAGGAGTAGGCTACGGCATACGGTAAGGTTTAGGGCTGCTGATGGGTTTCTGTTCCTGGCTAGGGTGAGGGTTTGGGAACGACAAGGCTTAGGGCACAGGTGTTGGTACGGAAACGTGGGTGGGTCAGGCTACGTGCTGACGCATGGGTCGGTGCCAGCGTACGGGCCAGGAGTAGGCTACGGCTTGTGGGTAAGGTGTAGGGCTGGTGGTGGGTTCCCGTTCCGGGCTAGGGTTAGGATTAGGGAACGGCAAGGCTTAGGGCACAGGTGAGGTTACGAAATCGTGGGATGGTCAGGCTACGTGCTGACGCACAGGTCACTGCCAGCATATGGGCCAGGAGCAGGCTACGGCGTGGTGGTAAGTTATAGGGCTGGTGGTGGGTCTTGTTCAGGGCTAGGTTTAGGGTTAGGGAACGTCAAGGCTTAGGGCACAGGTGAGGATACGGAAACGTGGGAGGGTCAGTCTACGTGCTGACGCATGGGTCAGTGCCAGCGTACGGGCCAGGAATAGGCTACGGCGTAGGGTAGAGTTTAGGGCTGCGGGTGGGTTTCTGTTCTGGGCTAGGGTTAGGGTTAGGGAACGGCAAGGCATAGGGCACAGGTGAGGGTACGGAAACGTGGGAGGGTGAGGCTACGTGCTGACGCACGGGTCAGTGCCAGCCTACGGGCCAGGAGTAGGCTAAGGCTTGTGGGTAAGTTTTAGGGCTTGTGGTGGGTTTCCGTTCCGGGCTAGGTTTAGGGTTAGGAAACGGCAAGGCTTAGGGCACAGGTGAGGGTACGGTAACATGGGAGGGTCAGTCTACGTGCTGAAGCACAGGTCATTACCCGCGTACGGGACAGGTGTAGGCTACAGCATAGGGTAAGGTGTAGGGCTGGTGGTGGGTTTCCTTTCCGGGCTAGGGTTAGGGTTAGGGAACGGCAAGGCTTAGGGCACAGGTGAGGGTACGGAAATGTGGGAGTGTCAGGCTACGTGCTGACGCATGTGTCAGTGCCAGCATACGGGCCAGGAGTAGGCTACGGATTGGGGGTAAGGTGTAGGGCTGGTGGTGGGTTTCCGTTCCGGGCTAGAGTTATGGTTAGGGAACGGCAAGTCTTAGGGCACAGGTGAGTGTACGGAAACGTGGGAGGGTCAGGCTACTTGCTGACGCACGGGTTCGTGCCAGCGTACGGGCCAGGAGTAGGCTACGGCGTAGGGTAAAGTGTAGGGCTGGTGGTGGTTTTCCGTTCAGGGCTAGGGATAGGGTTAGGGAACGGCAAGGCTTAGGGCACAGGTGATGATACAGAAACGTGGGAGGGTCAGGCTACGTGCTGACGCATGGGTCAGTGCAAGCGTACCGGCCAGGAGTAGGCTACGGCTTGGGGGTTAGGTGTAGGGCTGCTGGTGGGTTTCCGTACGGGGCTAGGGTTAGGGTTAGGGAACGGCAAGTCTTAGGGCAAAGGTGATGGTACGGAAACGTGGGAGGGTCAGGCTACGTGCTGACGCACGTGTCAGTGCCAGCGTACGGGCCATAAGTAGGCTGTGGCTTAAAGGTTAGGTGTAGTGCTGGTGGTGGGTTTCCGTTCCGGGCTAGGGTTAGGGTTAGGGAATGGCAAGGCTTAGGGCACAGGTGAAGGTACGGAAATGTGGGAAGGTCAGTCTACGTGCTGATGCATGTGTCAGTGCCAGCGTACAGTCCAGGAGTAGGCTACGGCGTAGGGTAAGGTCTAGGGCTGGTGGTGGGTTTCCGTTCCGGGCTAGGGTTAGGGTTAGGGAATGGCAAGGTTTAGGGCACAGGTGAGGGTACAGCAACGTGGCAGGGTCAGGATACGTTCTGACGCACGGGTCAATGCCAGCGTATGGACCAGGAGTAGGCTACGGCTTGGGGGTAAGTTGTAGGGCTGTTGGTGGGTTTCCTTTCCGGGCTACAGTTAGGGTTAGGGAACGGCAAGGCTTAGGGCACATGTGAGGGTACGGAAACATGGGAGGTATAGGCTACGTGATGACGCACGGGTCAGTGCCAGCATACCGGCCAGGAGTAGGCTACGGTTTGGTGGTTAGGTGTGGGGCTGTTGGTGGGTTTCCATTCCAGGCTACGGTTAGTGTTAGGGAACAGCAAGGCTTAGGGCACAGGTGAGGGTACGGAAACGTGGGAGGGTCAGGCTACGTGCTGACGCACGGGTCAGTGCCAGCGTACGGGCCAGGAGTAGGTTACGGCTTCGGGGTAAGGTGTAGGGCAGGTGGTGGGTTTCCGTTCCGGGCTAGGGTTCGGGTTAGGGAACGGCAAGGCTTAGGGCACAGCTGAGGGTACGGAAACGTGGGAGGGTCAGGCTACGTGCTGATGCACGGCTTAGTGGCAGCGTACTGGCCAGGAGTATGCTATGGCATATGGTAAGGTGTAGGGCTGGTGGTGGGTTCCCGTTCCGGGCTAGGGTTAGGATTAGGGAACGGCAAGGCTAAGGGCACAGGTGAGGTTACGGAATCGTGGGAGGGTCAGGCTACATGCTGACGCACGGGTCAGTGCTAGCATATGGGCCAGGAGCAGGCTACGGCGTGGTGGTAAGTTATAGGGCTGGTGGTGGGTCTCTGTTCCGGGCTAGGTTTAGGGTTAGGGAACGTCAAGTCTTAGGGCACAGGTGAGGATACGGAAACGTGGGAGGGTCAGTCTACGTGCTGACGCATGGGTCAGTGCCAGCGTAAGGGCCAGGAATAGGCTACGGCGTAGGGTAGAGTTTAGGGCTGGGGGTGGGTTTCTGTTATGGGCTAGGGTTAGGGTTAGGGAACGGCAAGGCTTAGGGCACAGGTGAGGGTACGGAAAAGTGTGAGGGTCAGGCTACGTGCTGACTCACGTGTCAGTGCCAGCATACCGGCCAGGTGTAGGCTAAGGCTTTGGGGTTAGGTGTAGGGCTGATGGTGGGTTTCCATTCCGGGCTAGGTTTAGGGTTAGGGAACGGCAAGGCTTAGGGCACAGGTGAGGGTACAGAAACGTGGGAGCGTCAGGCTACATGCTGACGCACGGGTCAGTGCCAGCGTACGGGCCAGGAGTAGGCTATGGCTTGGGAGTTAGGTGTAGGTCTTGTGGTGGGTTTCCTTTTCGGGCTAGGGTTAGGGTTAGGGAACGGCAAGTCTTAGGGAACAAGTGAGGGTACGGAAACGTGGGAGGGTCAGGCTACATGCTGACGCATGGGTCAGTGCCAGCGTTCGGGCCAGGAGTACGCTACGGCGTAGGGTAAGGTGTAGGGCTGGTGGTGGGTTTCCGTTCCGGGCTAGGGTTAGGGTTAGGGAACGGCAAGGTTTAGGCCACAGGTGAGGGTACGGAAACGTGGGGGTTCAGAATAGATGCTGACGCACGGGTCAGTGCCAGCGTACGGGCCAGGATTAGGCTACGGCGTAGGGAAAGGTTAAGGCTGCTGGTGGGTTTCCGTTCCGGGCTAGGTTTAGGGTTAGGGAACGGCAAGGCTTAGGGCACAGGTGAGGGTACGGAAACGTGGGATGGTCAGGCTACGTGCTGACGCACGGGTCAGTGCCAGCGTACGGGCCAGGAGTAGACTACGGCATAGGGTAAGGTGTAGGGCAGCTGGTGGGTTTCCATTCCGGGCTAGGGTTAGGTTTACGGTACGGCAAGGCTTAGGGCACAGGTGAGGGCAGGGAAACGTGGGAGTGTCAGGCTACCTGCTGACGCATGGGTCAGTGCCAGCGTACAGGCCAGGAATAGTCTACGGCGTAGGGTAAGGTTAGGGCTCGCGGTGGGTTTCCGTTCCGGGCTAGGGTTAGGGTTAGGGAACGGCAAGGCTTAGGGCACAGGTGAGGATACGGAAACGTGGGAGGGTCAGGCTACGTGCTCACGCATGGGTCAGTGCCAGCGTACGGGCCAGGAGTAGGCTACGGCGTAGGGTAAGGTGTAGGGCTGGTGGTGGGTTTCCGTTCCGGGCTACAGTTAGGGTTAGGGAACGGCAAGGCTTAGCGCACAGGTGAGTTTACGGAAACTTGGGAGGGTCAGGCTACGTCATGACGCACGTGTCAGTGCCAGCGTACCGGCCAGGAGTAGGCTACGGCTTGGTGGTTAGGTGTAGGGCTGGTGGTGTGTTTCCGTTCAAGGCTAGGGTTAGTGTTAGGGAACAGCAATGCTTAGGGCACAGGTGAGGGTACGGAAACGTGGGAGGGTCAGGCTACGTGCTGACGCACGGGTCAGTGTCAGCGTACGGGCCAGGATTAGGCTATGGCTTGGGGGTTAGGTGTAGGGCTTGTGGTGTGTTTCCGTTCCGTACTAGGGTTAGGGTTAGGGAACGGCAAGGCTTAGGGCACAGGTGAGGATACGGTAATGTGGGAAGTTCAGGCTACGTGCTGACGCACAGGTCAGTGCCAGCGTATGGACCAGGAGTAGGCTACGGCTTGGGGGTAAGGTGTAGGGCTGGTGTTGGGTTTCCGTTCCGGGCTAGGGTTAGGGTTAGGGAACGGCAAGGCTTAGGGCACAGGTGAGGGTACGGAAACGTGGGAGGGTCAGGCTACGTGCTGATGAATGTGTCAGTGCCTGCGTATGGGCCAGGAATAGGCTACGGTGTAGGGAAAGGTGTAGGGCTGGTGGTGGGTTTCCGTTCCGGGCTAGGGTTAGAGTTAGGGAATGGCAAGGCTTAGGGCACAGGTGAGGGTCCGCAAACTTGGGAGGGTCAGGCTATGTGCTGACGCACGGGTCAGTGCCAGCATATGGTCCAGGAGTATCCTAAGGCTTGGGGGTAAGTTGTAGGGCTGGTGGTGGGTTTCCGTTCATGGCTAGGGTTAGGGTTAGGGTACGTCAAGGCTTAGGGCACAGGTGAGGGTACGGAAACGGGGGAGGGTCAGGCTATGTGTCGATGCACGGGTCAGTGCCAGCGTACCGGCCAGGAGTTGGCTACGGCTTGGGGGTTAGGTGTAGGGCTGGTGTTGGGTTTCCGTTCCGGGCTAGGGTTAGGGTTAGGGAACGGCAAGGCTTAGGGCACAGGTGAGGGTACGGAAACGTGGGAGGTTCAGGCTACATGGTGACACAAGGATCAGTGCCAGCGTACGGGCCAGGAGTAGGCTACAGCTTAGGGAAAGGTTTAGGGCTGGTGGTGGGTTTCCTTTCATGGCTAGGGTTAGGGTTAGGGAACGGCAAAGCTTAGGGCACAGGTGAGGGTACGGAAACGTGGGAGGGTCAGGCTACGTGCTGACGCACGTTTCAGTGTCAGCTTACAGGCCAGGAGTAGGCTACGCCGTAGGGTAAGGTCTAGGGCTGGTGGTGGGTTTCCGTTCCGGGCTAGGGTTAGGGTTAGGGAACGTCAAGGCTTAGGGCACAGGTGAGGGAACGGAAACGTGGGAGTGTAAGGCTACGTGCTTACGCATGGGTCAGTGCCAGCGTACGGGCCAGCAGTAGGCTACAGCGTAGGGTAAGGTATAGGGCTGGTGGTGGGTTTCCGTTTCGGGCTAGGGTTAGGGTTAGGGAACGGCAAGCCTTAGGGCACAGGTGAGTGTACGTAAACGTGGGAGGGTCAGGCTACATGCTGACGCACGGGTCAGTGCCAGCATATGGGCCAGGTATAGGCTACGGGTTGTGGGTAATGTTTAGGGCTGGTGGTGGGTTTCCGTTCCGGGCTAGGGTTAGGGTTAGGGAACGGCAAGGCTTAGGGCACAGGTGAGGGTACGGAAACGTGGGCAGGTCAGGCTACGTGTTGACGCACGGGTCAGTGCCACGTACGGGCCGGGTGTAGGCTACGGCATAGGGTAAAGTGTAGGGCTGGAGGTGGGTTTCTGTTCTGTGCTAGGGTTAGGGTTAGGGAACGGCAAGGCTTAGGGCACAGGTGAGTGTACGGAAACGTGGGCTGGTCAGGCTACGTGTTGATGCACGTGTTAGTGCCAGCGTACGGGCCAGGTGTAGGATACAGCATAGGGAAGGTGTAGGTCTGGAGGTGGGTTTCCGTTCTGTGCTAGGGTTAGGGTTAGGGAACGGCAAGGCATAGGGCACAGGTGAGGGTACGGAAACGTGGGAGGGTCAGGCTACGTGCTGACGCATGGGTCAGTGCCAGCGTACGGGTCAGGAGTAGGCTACGGCGTAGGGAAAGGTCTAGGGCTGGTGGTGGGTTTCCGTTCCGGGCTAGGGTTAGGGTTAGGGAACGGCAAGGCTTAGGGCACAGGTGAGTGTACGGAAAGGTGGGAGGGTCAGGCTACGTGCTGACGCACGGGTCAGTGCTAGCATATGGGCCAGGAGTAGGCTACGGCTTGGGGGTAAGTTGTAGGGCTGGTGGTGGGTTTCCGTTCCAGGCTAGGGTTAGGGTTAGGGAACGGCAAGGCTTAGGGACAGGTGATGGTACCGAAACGTGGGAGGGTCAGGCTACGTGATGACGCACGGGTCAGTGCCATCGTACCGGCCAGGAGTAGGCTACGCCTTGGTGGTTAGGTGTAGGGTTGGTGGTGGGTTTCCGTTCCAGGCTAGGGTTAGTGTTAGGGAACAGCAAGGCTTAGGGCACAAGTGAGGGTACGGGAATGTGGGAGGGTCAGGCTACGTGCTGACTCACGGGTCAGTGCCAGCGTACAGGCCAGGAATAGGCTACGGCGTAGGGTAAGGTTTAGGGCTGCTGGTGGATTTCCGTTCCTGGCTAGGGTTAGGGTGAGGGAAAGGCAAGGCTTAGGGCACAGGTGAGGGTACGGAAACGTGGGAGGGTCAGGCTAAGTGATGACTCACGGGTCAGTGCCAGCGTACGGGTCAGGAGTAGGCTATGGCGTATGGTACGGTATAGGGCTTCTGGTGGGTTTCCGTTCCTGGCTAGGGTTAGGCTTAGGGAACGGCAAGGCTTAGGGCACAGGTGAGGGTACGGAAACGTGGGAGGGTCAGGTTACGTGCTGACGCAGGGGTCAGTGCCAGCGTACGGGCCAGGAGTAGGCTATGGCTTGGGCGTTAGGTGTAGGGCAGGTGGTGGGTTTCCGTTCCGTACTATGGTAAGGGTTAGGGAACGGCAAGGCTTAGGGCACAGGTGAGGGTACGGAAATGTGGGAAGGTCAGGCTACGTGCTGATGCACGGGTCACTGCCAGCGTATGGGCCAGGAGTAGGCTACAGCGTAGGGTAAGGTTTAGGGCTGGTGGTGGGTTTCCGTTCCGGGCTACGGTTAGTGTTAGGGAATGGCAAGGCTTAGGGCACAGGTGAGGGTACGGAAACGTAGGAGGGTCAGGCTACGTGCTGACGCAAGGGTCAGTGCCAGCGTACGGTCCAGGAGTAGGCTACGGCTTGTGGGTAAGGTTTAGGGCTGGTGGTGGCTTTCCGTTCCGGGCTAGGTTTAGGGTTAGGGAACGGCAAGGCTTAGGGCACAGGTTAGGGTACGGTAACATGGGAGGGTCAGGCTACGTGCTGAAGCACAGGTCATTACCCGCGTACGGGACAGGTGTAGGCTACAGCATAGGGTAAGGTGTAGGGCTGGTGGTGGGATTCCGTTCCGGCTTGGGTTAGTGTTAGGGAACGGCAAGGCTTAGGGCACAGGTGAGGGTACGGAAACGTGGGAGGGTCAGGGTACATGCTGATGCACGTGTCAGTGCCAGCGTACCGGCCAGGAGTAGGCTACGGCGTAGGGTAAGGTGTAGGGCTGTTTCCCTTTCGGGCTACAGTTAGGGTTAGGGAATGGTAAAGCGTAGGGCACAGGTGAGTTTACGGAAACGTGGGAGGGTCAGGCTACATGCTGATGCACTTGTCAGTGCCAGCGTACCGGCCAGGAGTAGGCTACGGCTTGGTGGTTAGGTGTAGGGTTGGTTGTGTGTTTCCATTCAAGTCTAGGGTTAGTGTTAGGGAACAGCAAGGCTTAGGGCACAGGTTAGCGTACGGAAATGTGGGAGGGTCAGGCTACGTGCTGACGCACGTGTCATTGCCAGCGTATGGGCCAGGAGTAGGCTATGGCTTGGGGGATAGGTGTAGGGCTGGTGGTGTGTTTCCGTTCCGTACTAGGGTTAGGGTTAGGGAACGGCAAGGCTTAGGGCACAGGTGAGGTTACGGTAATGTGGGAAGTTCAGGCTACGTGCTGACGCACAGGTCAGTGCCAGCGTATGGACCAGGAGTAGGCTACGGCTTGGGGGTAAGTTGTAGGGCTGGTGGTGGGTTTCCGTTCCGGGCTGGGGTTAGGGTTAGGGAACGGCAAGGCTTAGGGCACAGGTGAGGGTACGGAAATATGGGAGGGTCAGGCTACGTGCTGATGAAAGGATCAATGCCTGCGTACGGGCCAGGTATAGGCTACGGCGTAGGGAAAGGTGTAGGGCTGGTGTTGGGTTTCCGTTCCGGGCTAGGGATAGTGTTAGGGAATGGCAAGGCTTAGGGCACAGGTGAGGGTCCGCAAACGTGGGAGGGTCAGGCTACGTGCTGACGCACAGGTCAGTGCCAGCGTAATTTCCAGGAGTAGCCTACGGCTTGGGGGTTAGTTGTAGGGCTGGTGGTGGGTTTCCGTTCCTGGCTAGGATTAGGGTTAGGGAACGGCAAGGCTTAGGGCACAGGTGAGGGTAAAGAAACGTGGGAGGGTCAGCTATGTGTCGATGCAAGGGTCAGTGCCAGCGTACCAGCCAGGAGTAGGCTACGGCTTGGGGGTTAGGTGTAGGGCTGTTGGCGGTTTTCCGTTCCGTACTAGCGTTAGGGTAAGGGAAAGGCAAGGCTTAGGGCACAAGTGAGGGTACGGAAATGTGGGAAGGTCAGGCTACGTGCTGATGCACGTGTCAGTGCCAGCGTACGGGCCAGCAGTAGGCTACGCCGGAGGGTAATGTCTACGGCTGGTGGTGGGTTTCTGTTCCGGGCTAGGGTTAGGGTTAGGGAACGTCAAGGATTAGGGCACAGGTGAGGGTACGGAAACGTGGGAGGGTCAGGCTACGTGCTGACACACGGGTCAGTGCCAGTGTACAGGCCAGGAGTAGGCTACGGCGTAGGGTAAGCTGTAGGGTTCGTGGTGGGTTTCCGTTCCGGACTAGGGTTAGGGTTAGGGAAAGGCAAGGCTTAGGGCACAGGTGAGGGTACGGAAATGTGAGAAGTTCAGGCTACGTGCTGACGCACGTGTCAGTGCCAGCGTACGGTCCAGGAGTAGGCTACGGTGTAGGGTAAGGTGTAGGGCTGGTGGTGGGTTTCCTTTCCGGGCTAGGTTTAGGGTTAGGGAACGGCAAGACTTAGGGCACAGGTGAGGGTACGGAAACGTGGTAGGGTCAGGCTACGTGCTGATGCATGGGTCAGTGCCAGCGTTCGGGCCAGGAGTAGGCTACGGCGTAGTGTAAGGTGTAGGACTGGTGGTGTGTTTCCGTTCCGGGCTAGGGTTAGTGTTAGGGAACGGCAAGGCTTAGGGCACAGGTGAGGGTACAGAAAAGTTGGAGTTTCAGGCTACGTGCTAAAGCACGTGTCAATGCCAGCGTATGGGCCAGGAGTAGGCTACGTCGTAGAGAAAGGTGTATGGCTGTTGGTGGGTTTCTGTTCTGGGCTAGGGTTAGGGATAGGGAACGGCAAGGCTTAGGGCACAGGTGAGGGTACGGAAACGTGGGAGGGTCAGGCTACGTGCTGACGCATGGGTCAGTGCCAGCGTACAGGCCAGGAGTAGGCTATGGCTTGGGTGTTAGGTGTAGGGCTGGTGGTGTGTTTCCGTTACGTACTAGGGTTAGGGTTAGGGAATGGCAAGTCTTAGGGCACAGGTGAGGGTACGGAAATGTGGGAAGGTCAGGCTACGTGCTGACACACGGGTCAGTGCCAGCGTACAGGCCAGGAGTAGGCTACGGCATAGGGTAAGGTGTAGGGTTGGTGGTGGGTTTCCATTCCGTGCTATAGTTAGGGTTAGTGAAAGGCAAGGCTTAGGGCACAGGTGAGGATACTGAAACGTGGGAGAGTCAGTCTACCTGCTGACGCACGTGTCAGTGCCAGAGTACGGGCCAGGAGTAGGCTACGGCTTGGGGGTAAGGTGTAGGGCTGGTAGTGGGTTTCCGTTGGGGGCTAGGGTTAGGGTTAGGGAACGGCAAGGCTTAGGGCACAGGTGAGGGTACGGAAACGTGGGAGGGTCAGACAACGTGCTGACGCACGGGTCAGTGCCAGCGTACGGGCCAGGAGTAGGCTACGTCGTAGGGTAAAGTGTAGGGCTGGTGGTGGGTTTCCGTTCCGGGCTAGGGTTAGGGTTAGGGAACGGCAAGGCTTAGGGCGCAGGTGAGGGTACGGAAACTTGGGAGGGTCAGGCTACGTGCTGACGCACGGGTCAGTGCCAGCGTTCGGGCCATGAGTAGGCTATGGCATATGGTAAGGTGTAGGGCTTGTGGTGGGTTTCCGTTCCGGGCTAGTGTTAGGGTTAGGGAACGGCAAGGCTTAGGGCACAGGTGAGGGTACGGAAACGTGTGAGGGTCAGGCTACATGCTGACGCACGTGTCAGTGCCAGCATACGGGCCAGGAATAGGCTACGGCATACGGTAAGGTGTAGGGCTGGTGGTGGGATTCCGTTCCGGCTTGGGTTAGGGTTAGGGAACGGCAAGGCTTAGGGCACAGGTGAGGGTATGGAAACGTGGGAGGGTCAGGCTACATGCTGATGTACGTGTCAGTGCCAGCGTACCGGCCAGGATTAGGCTACGGCGTAGGGTAAGGTATATGGCTGTTTCCCTTTCGGGCTACAGTTAGGGTTAGGGAATGGCAAAGCGTAGGGCACAGGTGAGGTTACGGAAACGTGGGAGGGTCAGGCTACCTGCTGAGGCACATGTCAGTGCCAGCGTTCCGGCCAGGATTAGGCTACGGCTTGGTGGTTAGGTGTAGGGTTGGTGGTGTGTTTCCATTCCAGGCTAGGGTTAGTGTTAGGGAACAGCAAGGCTTAGGGCACAGGTGAGGGTACGGAAATGTGGGAGAGTCACGCTACGTGCTGACGCACAGGTCAGTGCCAGCGTATGGACAAGGAGTAGGCTACGGCTTGGGTGTAAGGTGTACGGCTGCTGGTGGGTTTCCGTTCCGGGCTAGGGTTAGGGTTAGGGAACGGCAAGGCTTAGGGCACAGGTAAGGGTACGGAAACGTGGGAGTGTCAGGCTACGTGCTGATGAAAGGGTCAGTGCCTGCGTAGGGGCCAGGAATAGGCTACGTCTTAGGGAAAGTTGTAGGGCTGGTGGTGGGTTTCCGTTCCGGGCTAGGGTTAGGGTTAGGGAATGGCAAGGCTTAGGGCACAGGTGAGGGTCCGCAAACTTGGGATGGTCAGGCTATGTGCTGACGCACTGGTCAGTGCCAGCGTAAGGTCCAGGAGTAGCCTACGGCTTGGGGGTAAATTGTAGGGCTGGTGGTGGGTTTCCGATCCTGGCTAGGATTAGGGTTAAGGAACGGCAAGGCTTAGGGCACAGGTGAGGGTACAGAAACGTGGGAGGGTCAGGCTATGTGCTGATGGACGGGTCAGTGCCAGCGTACCGGCTAGTAGTAGGCTACGGCTTGGGGGTTAGGTGTAGGGCTGGTGGTGGGTTTCCGTTCGGGGCTAGGGTTAGGGTTAGGGAACGGCAAGGCTTAGGGCACAGGTGAGGGTACAGAAACGTGGGAGCGTCAGGCTACATGCGGACGCACGGGTCAGTGCCAGCGTACGGGCCAGGAATAGTCTATGGCTTGGGGGTAAGCTGTAGGGCTGGTGGTGGGATTCCGTTCCGGGCTTGGGTTAGAGTTTGGGAATGCCAAGGCTTAGGGCTTAGCTGAGGGTATGGAAAAGTGGGAGGGTTAGGCTACGTGCTGACGCACGGGTCACTGCCTGTGTACGGGCCAGGAGTAGGCTATGGCATGGGGGTAAGTTTTAGGGTTGGTGGTGGTTTTCCATTCCGGGCTAGGGTTAGGATTAGGGAACGGCAAGGCTTAGGGCACAGGTGAGGGTACAAAAAAGTGTTAGGGTCAGGCTACGTCCTGACGCACGGGTCAGTGCCAGCGTATGGGCCAGGAGTAGGCTACGGCGTAGGGTAAGGTTTAGGGCTGGTGGTGGGTTTCCCTGCAGGGCTAGGGTTAGGGTTAGGGAACGGCAAGTTTTAGGGCCCAGGTGATGGTATGGAAACGTGGGTGGGTCAGTCTACATGCTGACGCATGGGTCTGTGCCAGCATACGGGCCAGGATTAGGCTACGGCGTAGGGAAAGGTTTAGGGCTGGTGGTGGGTTTCCGTTCCAGTCTAGGGTTAGGGTTAGGGAACGGCAAAGCTTAGGGCACAGGTGAGGGTACGGAAACGTGGGAGGGTCAGGCTACGTGCTGACGCACGTGTCAGTGTCAGCGTACAGGCCAGGAGTAGTCTACGCCATAGGGTAATGTCTAGGGCTGGTGGTGGGTTTCCGTTCTGGGCTAGGGTTAGGGTTAGGGAACGTCAAGGCTTAGGGCACAGGTGAGGGTACAGGAACGTGGGAGGGTCAGGCTACGTGCTTACGCATGGGTCAGTGCCAGCATACGGGCCAGCAGTAGGCTACAGCATAGGGTAAGGTATAGGGCTTGAGGTGGGTTTCCGTTCTGTGCTAGGGTTAGGGTTAGTGAACGGCAAGGCATAGGGCACAGGTGAGGGTACGGAAACGTGGGAGGGTCAGGCTACGTGCTGACGCACGGGTCAGTGCCAACGTACGGGCCAGGTGTAGGCTACGGCATAGGGTAAGGTGTAGGGCTGGTGGTGGGTTTCCGTTTCGGGCTAGGGTTAGGGTTAGGCAACGGCAAGGCTTAGGGCACAGGTGAGGGTACGGAAACGTGGGAGGGTCAGGCTACGTGCTGCCGCATGGGTCAGTGCCAGCGTACGGGCCAGGACTAGTCTATGGATTGGGTGTTAGTTGTAGGGCTGGTGGTGGGTTTCCGTTCCGGGCTAGGGTTAGGGTTAGGGAACAGCAAGGTTTAGGGCCCAGTTGAGGGTATGGAAACTTGGGGGTGTTTGTCTACATGCTGACGCACGGGTCAGTGCCAGCGTACGGGCCAGGAGTAGGCTACGGTGTAGGGAAAGGTTTAGGGCTGGTGGTGGGTTTCCGTTCTGGGCTAGGGTTAGGGGTAAGGAACGGCAAACCTTAGGGCACATGTGAGGGTACGGAAACCTGGGAGGTTCAGGCTACGTGCTAACGCACGTGTCAGTGTCACCATATGGGCCAGGAGTAATCTACGGCGTAGGGTAAGGTGTAGGACGGGTGTTGGTTTTCCGTTCTGGACTAGGCTTAGGGTTACGGAACGGCAAGTCTTAGGGCACAGGTGAGGGTATGGAAACGTGTGAGCATCAGGCTACGTGCTGACGCCTGGGTCAGTGCCAGCGTACGGGCCAGGAGTAGGCTACGGCGTTGCGCAAGGTGTAGGGCAGGTTGTGGGTTTCCGTTCTGGGCTAGGGTTAGGGTTAGGGAAGGGCAAGGCTTAGGGCACAGGTGAGGGTACGGAAACGTGGGAGGGTCAGGCTACTTGCTGACCCACGGGTCAGTGCCAGCGTATGGGCCAGGAGTAGTCTACGGCTTGCGGGTAAGATATAGGGCTGGTGGTCCGTTTCCGTTCCGGGCTAGGGTTAGGGTTACGGAACGGCAAGGCTTAGGGCACTGGTGAGGGTTACGGAAACGTGGGAGGGTCAGGCTACGTGCTGACCCACGGGTCAGTGCCAGCGTACAGGCCAGGAGTAGGCTACGTCGTAGGGTAAGGTGTAGGGCTGGTGGTGGGTTTCCTTTCCGGGCTAGGGTTAGGGTTAGGGAACGGCAAGGCTTAGGGCACAGGTGAGGGTACGGAAACGTGGGAGGGTGAGGCTACATGCTGACGCACGGGTCAGTGCCAGCCTATCGGCCATGAGTAGGCTATGGCGTGGAGGTTAGGTGTAGGGCTGGTGGTGGTTTTCCGTTCCGTACTAGCGTTAGGGTAAGGGAAAGGCAAGGCTTAGGGCACAAGTGAGGGTAAGGAAATGTGGGAAGGTCAGGCTACGTGCTGATGCACGTGTCAGTGCCAGCGTACGGGCCAGCAGTAGGCTACGCCGGAGGGTAATGTCTACGGCTGGTGGTGGGTTTCTGTTCCGGGCTAGGGTTAGGGTTAGGGAACGTCAAGGCTTAGGGCACAGGTGAGGGTATGGAAACGTGGGAGGGTCAGGCTACGTGCTGACACACGGGTCAGTGCCAGTGTACAGGCCAGGAGTAGGCTACGGCGTAGGGTAAGCTGTAGGGTTCGTGGTGGGTTTCCGTTCCGGACTAGGGTTAGGGTTAGGGAAAGGCAAGGCTTAGGGCACAGGTGAGGTTACAGAAACGTGGGAGGGTCAGGCTATGTGGTGACGCACGTGTCAGTGCCAGCATACGGGCCAGGAGTAGGCTACGGCTTGGGGGTAACGTGTAGGCCTGGTGGTGGGTTTCCGTTCCGGGCTAGGGTTAGGGTTAGGGAACGGCAAGGCTTAGGGCACAGGTGAGGGTACGGAAACGTGGGAGGGTCAGGCTACATGCTGACGCACGTGTCAGTGCCAGCGTACGGGCCAGGAGTAGGCTACGGCGTAGGGTATGGTGTACGGCTGGTGGTGGGTTTCCATTTCGGGCTAGGGTTAGGGTTAGGGAATGGCAAGGCTTAGGGCACAGGTGAGGGTACGGAAACGAGGGAGGGTCAGGCTACGTGCGGGCGCACGGGTCTGTGCCAGCGTACGGGTCAGGAGTAGGCTACGGCTTGTGGCTAAGCTATAGGGGTGGTGGTGGCTTTCCGTTCCGGGGTAGGGTTAGGGTTAGAGAACGGCAAGGCTTAGGGCACAGGTGAGGGTACGGAAACGTGGGAGGGTCAGGCTACGTGCTGACACATGGGTCAGTGCCCGCGTACGGGCCAGGTGTAGGCTACAGCATAGGGTAAGTTTTAGGGCTGGTGGTGGGTTTCCGTTCCTTGCTAGGGTTAGGGTGTGGGAACGGCAAGGCTTAGGACACAGGTAAGGGTACGGAAACGTGGGAGTGTCAGGCTACGTGATGACGCACGTGTCAGTGCCAGCGTACAGGCCAGGAGTACGCTACGGCGTAGGGTAATGTCTAGGGATGGTGGTGGGTTTCCGTTCCTGGCTAGGGTTAGGTTTAGGGAACGTCAAGGCTTAGGGCACATGTGAGGGTAAGGAAACGTGGGAGGGTCAGGCTATGTACTGATGCATGGGTCAGTGCCAGCGTACGGGCCAGGAGTAGGCTACGGTGTAGGGTAACGTGTAGGGCTGTTGGTGGGTTTTCATTGCGGGGTACGGTTAGGGTTAGGGAACGGCAAGGCTTAGGGCACAGGTGAGGGAACGGAAACGTGGGAGGGTCAGTATACGTGCTGACACACGGGTCAGTGCCAGCGTACGGGCAAGGAGTAGGCTACGGGGTGGGTAACGTCTAGGGCTGGTGGTTTGTTTCCATTCCGGGCTAGGGTTAGTGTTAGGGAACGGCAAGGCTTAGGGCACAGGTGAGGGTACAGAAAAGTTGGAGGTTCAGGCTACGTGCTAAAGCACGTGTCAATGCCAGCGTATGGGCCAGGAGTAGGCTACGTCGTAGAGAAAGGTGTATGGCTGGTGGTGGGTTTCTGTTCTGGGCTAGGGTTAGGGATAGGGAACGGCAAGGCTTAGGGCACAGGTGAGGGTATGGAAAAGTGGGAGGGTCAGGCTACGTGCTGACGCATGGGTCAGTGCCAGCGTACAGGCCAGGAGTAGGCTATGGCTTGGGTGTTAGGTGTAGGGCTGGTTGTGTGTTTCCGTTCCGTACTAGGGTTAGGGTTAGGGAACGGCAAGTCTTAGGGCACAGGTGAGGGTACGGAAATGTGGGAAGGTCAGGCTACGTGCTGACACACGGGTCAGTGCCAGCGTACGGGCCAGGAGTAGGCTACGGCATAGGGTAAGGTGTAGGGTTGGTGGTGGGTTTCCATTCCGTGCTATAGTTAGGGTTAGTGAAAGGCAAGGCTTAGGGCACAGGTGAGGATACTGAAACGTGGGAGAGTCAGGCTACCTGCTGACGCACGTGTCAGTGCCAGAGTACGGGCCAGGAGTAGGCTACGGCTTGGGGGTAAGGTGTAGGGCTGGTAGTGGGTTTCCGTTGGGGGCTAGGGTTAGGGTTAGGGAACGGCAAGGCTTAGGGCACAGGTGAGGGTACGGAAACGTGGGAGGGTCAGACAACGTGCTGACGCACGGGTCAGTGCCAGCGTACGGGCCAGGAGTAGGCTACGTCGTAGAGTAAAGTGTAGGGCTGGTGGTGGGTTTCCGTTCCGGGCTAGGGTTAGGGCTAGGGAACGGCAAGGCTTAGGGCGCAGGTGAGGGTACGGAAACTTGGGAGGGTCAGGCTACGTGCTGACGCACGGGTCAGTGCCAGCGTACGGGCCATGAGTAGGCTATGGCTTGGAGGTTAGGTGTAGGGCTGGTGGTGGGTTTCCGTTCCGTACTAGGGTTAGGGTAAGGGAACGGCAAGGCTTAGGGCACAGGTGAGGATACTGAAACGTGGGAGGGTCAGGCTACGTGCTGACGCACGTGTCAGTGCCAGAATATGGGCCAGGAGTAGGCTACGGCATAGGGTAAGGTTTAGGGCTGGTGGTGGGTTTCCGTTCCAGGCTAGGGTTAGGGTTAGGGAACGGCAAGACTTAGGGCACAGGTGAGGGTACGGAAACGTGGTAGGGTCAGGCTACGTGCTGACGCACGGGTCAGTGCCAGCGTTCGGGCCAGGAGTAGGCTACGGCGTAGGGTAAGGTGTAGGGCTGGTGGTGGGTTTCCGTTCCGGGCTAGTGTTAGGGTTAGGGAACGGCAAGGCTTAGGGCCCAGGTGAGGGTACGGAAACATGTGGGGGTCAGACTACATGCTGACGCACGGGTCAGTGCCAGCGTACGGGCCAGAAGTAAGCTACGGCGTAGGGAAAGGTTTCAGGCTGGTGGTGGGTTTCCGTTCCGGGCTAGGGTTAGGGTTAGGGAACTGCAAGGCTTAGGGCACAGGTGAGGGTACGGAAACGTGGGAGGGTCAGGCTACGTGCTGATGCATGTGTCAGTGCCAGCGTACCGGCCAGGAGTAGGCTATGGCTTGGGGGTAAGCTGTAGCGATGGTGGTGTGTTTCCGTTCTGGGCTAGGGTTAGCGTTAGGGTACGGAAAGGCTTAGGGCACAGGTGAGGTTACGGAAACGTGGGAGGGTCAGGCTACGTGCTGACGCACGTGTCAGTGCCAGCGTACCGGCCAAGAGTAGGCTACGGCTTGGGGGTTAGTTGTAGGGCTGGTGGTGGGTTTCCGTTCCGGGCTAGGGTTAGGGTTAGGGAACGGCAAGGCTTAGGGCACAGGTGAGGGTACGGAAATGTGAGAAGTTCAGGCTACGTGCTGACGCACGTGTCAGTGCCAGCGTACGGGCCAGGAGTAGGCTACGGTGTAGGGTAAGGTGTAGGGCTGGTGGTGGGTTTCCTTTCCGGGCTAGGTTTAGGGTTAGGGAACGGCAAGACTTAGGGCACAGGTGAGGGTACGGAAACGTGGTAGGGTCAGGCTACGTGCTGATGCATGGGTCAGTGCCAGCGTTCGGGCCAGGAGTAGGCTACGGCGTAGTGTAAGGTGTAGGACTGGTGGTGTGTTTCCGTTCCGGGCTAGGGTTAGTGTTAGGGAACGGCAAGGCTTCGGGCCCCGGTGTGGGTACGGAAACGTGGGGTGGTCAGATTACATGCTGACGCACGGGCCAGTGCCAGCATACCTGCCCGGAGTAGGCTACGGCTTAGGGGTTAGGTGTAGGGCTGGTGGTTGTTTTCCGTTCCAGGCTAGGGTTAGGGTTACGGAACGGCAAGACTTAGGGCACAGGTGAGGGTACGGAAACGTGGGAGGGTCAGGCTACATGCTGACGCAAGGTTCAGTGCCACCGTACAGGCCAGGAGTAGGCTACAGCGTAGGTTAGGTGTAGGGCTGGTGGTGGGTTTCCGTTCAGGGCTAGGGTTAGGGTTAGGGAACGTCAAGGCTTAGGGCACAGGTGAGGGTACGGAAACATGGGAGGGTCAGGCTACGTACTGATGCACGGGTCAGTGCCAGCGTACGGGCCAGGTGTAGGCTACGGCGTAGGGTAAGGTGTAGGGCTGGTGGTGATTTTCCGTTCCGGCTAGGGTTAGGGTTAGGGAACGGCAAGGCTTAGGGGACAGGTGAGGGTACGGAAACGTGGGAGGGTCAGGCTACGTGCTGACACACGGGTCAGTGTCAGCATACGGGCCAGGAGTAGGCTACGGCTTGTGGGTAAGGTGTAGAGCTAGTGGTGGGTTTCCGTTCTGGGCTAGGGTTAGTGTTAGGAACGGCCAGGCTTAGGGCACAGTTGAGGGTCCTGAAACGTGGGAGGGTCAGTCTACTTGCTGACGCATGTGTCAGTGCCGAGTACGGGCCAGGAGTAGGCTACGGCTTGGGGTTAAGGTGTAGGGCTGGTGGTGGTTTTCCATTCCGGGCTAGGGTTAGGGTTACCGAACGGCAAGGCTTAGTGCTCAGGTGAGGGTATGGAAACGTGGGAGGGTCAGGCTACGTGCTGACGCACGGGTCAGTGCCAGCATACAGGCCAGCAGTAGGCTACACAGGAGGGTAATGTTTAGGGCTGGTGGTGGGTTTCTGTTCCGGGCTAGGGTTAGGGTTAGGGAACGTCAAGGCTTAGGGCACAGGTGAGGGTACGGAAAAGTGGGAGGGTCAGGCTACGTGCTGACACACTGGTCAGTGCCAGTGTACAGGCCAGGAGTAGGCTACATCGTAGGGTAAGCTGTAGGGTTCGTGGTGGGTTTCCGTTCCGGACTAGGGTTAGGGTTAGGGAACGTCAAGGCTTAGGGCACAGGTGAGGGTACGGAAACGTGGGAGGGTCAGGCTACGTACTGATGCATGTGTCAGTGCCAGCGTACGGGCCAGGAGTAGGCTACGGTGTAGGGTAACGTGTAGGGCTGTTGGTGGGTTTTCATTGCGGGGTACGGTTAGAGTTAGGGAACGGCAAGGCTTAGGGCACAGGTGAGGGAACGGAAACGTGGGAGGGTCAGGCTACGTGCTGACACACGTGTCAGTGCCAGCGTACGGGCATGGAGTAGGCTACGGGGTAGGGTAAGGTCTAGGGCTGGTGGTGGGTTTCCGTTCCGGGCTAGGGTTAGTGTTAGGGAACGGCAAGGCTTAGGGCACAGGTGAGGGTACAGAAAAGTTGGAGGTTCAGGCTACGTGCTAAAGCACGTGTCAATGCCAGCGTATGGGCCAGGAGTAGGCTACGTCGTAGAGAAAGGTGTATGGCTGGTTCTGGGTTTCCGTTCTGGGCTAGGGTTAGGGATAGGAAACGGCAAGGCTTAGGGCACAGGTGAGGGTACGGAAACGTGGGAGGGTCAGGCTACGTGCTGACGCATGGGTCAGTGCCCGCGTACAGGCCAGGAGTAGGCTATGGCTTGGGTGTTAGGTGTAGGGCTGGTGGTGTGTTTCCGTTCCGTACTAGGGTTAGGGTTAGGGAACGGCAAGGCTTAGGGCACAGGTGAGGGTACGGAAATGTGGGAAGGTCAGGCTACGTGCTGACACACGGGTCAGTGCCAGCGTACGGGCCAGGAGTAGGCTACGGCATAGGGTAAGGTGTAGGGTTGGTGGTGGGTTTCCATTCCGTGCTATAGTTAGGGTTAGTGAAAGGCATGGCTTAGGGCACAGGTGAGGATACTGAAACGTGGGAGGGTCAGGCTACGTGCTGACGCACGTGTCAGTGCCAGAATACGGGCCAGGAATAGGCTACGGCTTGGGGGTAAGGTGTAGGGCTGGTGGTGGGTTTCCGTTGGGGGCTAGGGTTAGGGTTAGGGAACGGCAAGGCTTAGGGCACAGGTGAGGGTACGGAAACGTGGGAGGGTCAGACAACGTTCTGACGCACGGGTCAGTGCCAGCGTACGGGCCAGGAGTAGGCTACGGCGTAGGGTATAGTGTAGGGCTGGTGGTGGGTTTCCGTTCTGGGCTAGGGTTATGGTTAGGGAACGGCAAGGCTTAGGGCGCAGGTGAGGGTACGGAAACGTGGTAGGGTCAGGCTACGTGCTGACGCACGGGTCAGTGCCAGCGTACGGGCCATGAGTAGGCTATGGCTTGGAGGTTAGGTGTAGGGCTGGTGGTGGGTTTCGTTCCGTACTAGGGTTAGGGTAAGGGAACGGCAAGGCTAAGGGCACAGGTGAGGGTACGGAAATGTGGGAAGGTCAGGCTACGTGCTGACGCACGTGTCAGTGCCAGCGTAGGGGCCAGAAGTAGGCTACGGCATAGGGTAAGGTGTAGGGCTGGTGGTGGGTTTCCGTTCCAGGCTAGGGTTAGGGAACGGCAAGACTTAGGGCACAGGTGAGGGTACGGAAACGTGGTAGGGTCAGGCTACGTGCTGACGCACGGGTCAGTGCCAGCGTTCGGGCCAGGAGTAGGCTACGGCGTAGGGTAAGGTGTAGGGCTGGTGGTGGGTTTCCGTTCCGGGCTAGGTTTAGGGTTAGGGAACGGCAAGGCTTAGGGCCCAGGTGAGGGTACGGAAACGTGTGGGGGTCAGACTACATGCTGACGCACGGGTCAGTGCCAGCGTACGGGCCAGAAGTAAGCTACGGCGTAGGGAAAGGTTTCAGGCTGGTGGTGGGTTTCCGTTCCGGGCTAGGGTTAGGGTTAGGGAACTGCAAGGCTTAGGGCACAGGTGAGGGTACGGAAACGTGGGAGGGTCAGGCTACGTGCTGATGCATGTGTCAGTGCCAGCGTACCGTCTAGGAGTAGGCTATGGCTTGGTGGTAAGCTGTAGGGCTTGTGGTGTGTTTCCGTTCTGGGCTAGTGTTAGCGTTAGTGTACGGCAAGGCTTAGGGCACAGGTGAGGTTACGGAAACGTGGGAGGGTCAGGCTACGTGCTGACGCACGTCTCAGTGCCAGCCTACCGGCCAAGAGTAGGCTACGGCTTGGGTGTTAGTTGTAGGGCTGGTGGTGGGTTTCCGTTCTGGGCTAGGGTTAGGGTTAGGGAACGGCAAGGCTTAGGGCACAGGTGTGGGTACGGAAATGTGAGAAGGTCAGGCTACGTGCTGACGCACGTGTCAGTGCCAGCGTACGGGCCAGGATTAGGCTACGGCGTAGGGTAAGGTGTAAGGCTGGTGGTGGGTTTCCTTTCCGGGCTAGGTTTAGGGTTAGGGAACGGCAAGACTTAGGGCACAGGTGAGGGTACGGAAACGTGGTAGGTTCAGGCTACGTGCTGACGCATGGGTCAGTGCCAGCGTTCCGGCCAGGAGTAGGCTACGGCGTAGGGTAAGGTGTAGGACTGGTGGTGTGTTTCCGTTCCGGGCTAGGGTTAGTGTTAGGGAACGGCAAGGCTTCGGGCCCCGGTGTGGGTATGGAAACGTGGGGTGGTCAGATTACATGCTGACGCACGGGTCAGTGCCAGCATACAGGCCAGGAGTAGGCTACGCCGGAGGGTAATGTCTAGGGCTGGTGGTGGGTTTCTGTTCCGGGCTAGGGTTAGGGTTAGGGAACGTCAAGGCTTAGGGCACAGGTGAGGGTACGGAAACGTGGGAGGGTCAGGCTACGTGCTGACGCACGGGCCAGTGCCAGCGTACCGGCCAGGAGTAGGCTACGGCTTGGGGGTTAGGTGTAGGGCTGGTGGTGTGTTTCCCTTCCGTATTAGTGTTAGGGTTAAAGAACGGCAAGGCTTAGGGCACAGGTGACGTTACGATAATGTGGGAAGGTCAGGCTACGTGCTGACGCACGGGTCTGTGCCAGCGTACGGGCCAGGTGTAGGTTACGGCATAGGGTAAGGTTTAGGGCTGGTCTAGGGTTTCCGTTCCAGGCTAGCGTTGGGGTTAGGGAACGGCAAGGCTTAGGAGTTGCCAGGCTGTCACCTGTAAAGAAGAGGATGCGTCACCCATAATGTCTGCTGAAATTTCTCTCTGGGCTGAGGTGAGGAAGGAAAAAAAGGAGTGGGGGCCGGGATAGGAGGGGTATCTCAGGCAGGAAAATGGAAAGCTTCCAGAAGAGCTTCCGTGGCCAGGACCATCCTGGCTGTCCTGCAGGCACCAAGTGGGCCTGTGTGCTGTCGCTGGGGTGGCTCCACTGCCCTTCCTCTAGGCTTTCAAGCCCTTGTACATATTCAGGTGTTTTACCTGGGAAGGGTGGGAACAGTTCAGCAGCAGCTGGCCTGGGGCTCAGCTCAAATTTAATCACAGACGCCTAGGCACGGTCCCGCAGCTTGGCAATGAGGACCTTTCTTGCGTGGGGTTGGGCTGCTGGCTGTATGGGAGATGATTCTCCACATCTGACCAATTTCAGAATTGTTTACCGCTGGAGTAAGTGCCTTGATAGGGTTTTCCTCTGTATAACTGTTGGGTTCAGGTTTTTTTTTCTCCATTGTTTCAAGTTAAATTTTATTCCTCTTTTATGTATTTATAGATATAAGCATGGAAATAAGTCATTCATATAAATACATCTGTGTGAATGGAAGAACTATTTTCTGTTTTATTTTTAAAAATTTTGAAATTTAAATTTATTTTCTTATAAAGCAGGTTATTATTAGTTAAGTATTTTATGCATTTACATGTATACAGGTCAATCCCAATCTCCCAACTCATCCCACCACCACCACCACCCCATGGTTTCCCCCTCTTTGTGTCCATACGTTTGTTCTCTACCTCTGTGTCTCTATTTCTGCCCTGCAAACAAGTTCATCTGTACCACTTTTCTAGGTACCAAATATAGGCATTAATATACAATATTTGTTTTTCTGTTTCTGACATACTCCACTCTGTATGACAGTCTCTAGATCTATCGAGTTCTCTAGAAATGACCCAGTTTCATTCCTTTATATGGTTGAGTAATACTCCATTTTATATATGTACCACATCTTTATCCGTTCTTCGGTTTGTGGGCATTTAGGTTGCTTCCATTACCTGGCTATTGTAAATAGTGCTGCAATGAACATTGGGGTGAATGTGTCTCTTTGATTTATGGTTTTCTCTGGGTATATGCTCAGAAGTGGGATTGCTAGATCAGATGGTACTCCTCTTTTTAGTTTTTTAAAGGAACCTCCATACTGTTCTCCATAGTGACTGTATCAATTTACATTCCCACCAATAGTGGAAGAGGGTTCCTTTTGTCCACACCCTCCTCAGAATTTTTGTTTGTAGATTTTCTGATGATGCCGACTCTAATGGGTGTGACGTCATACCTTATTGTAGTTTTGATTTGCATTTCTCTAACAATTAGTGATGTTGAGCAGCTTTTCATGTGTGTCTTGGCCATCTCTGTGTCTTCTTTGAAGAAACGTCTCTTTAGATCTTCTGCCCATTTTTGTATTGGGTGGTTTGTTTTTTTTAATATTAAGCTGCATGAGCTGTTTATATATATTGGAGATTAAACCTCTGTCCATTGATTCGTTTGCAACGATTTTTGCCCATTCTGAGGGATGCCTTTTTCCATTCCCGTTTTTTTTTAACAAAAAAGGAAAGAAAGGAAAAGAAGCAGAACACTAATGTGCGTAAAATATGCCTTTTGAAACGGTCGTTTTGAAATATGGACGTCCTTTGAATTTTTTGGTCGATATGTGACCCCAGGAATTGTGTTCAGGGCAGGTGTCATTTACAGGCCTGCAATGATTTTGAATATCAACTGACCATTAGCGCTGGGATTAAAGCTGCTGTTCTGTGAAACGGCCACAAGGTGGCAGCAGTTCACCCTTACCAAATCTGGTTACTAGGGCAAGAGAGCCTCAATGGAAGTGGTGTTCTAGATTGGAATTTAGAATGGAATGTGCCAGGAGAAAGCCCCTCAAGTTTGTCTCACTACTTCTTGTTCGTGTTTTTAATTTATTTTTTTTTATTTTTTATTACAGCAAGTTTGATTACAATGTTTGGCTTGTTGTAGGTGTGGAAGATGTGGTTCTTTTACACATATACAGATGACTGTTCTTCTTGGGATCCTTTTCCCATGTACGTTATGACAGAATGTTGAGTAGTCCTCTCTTGGTATTCTGTAGGTCTTTGGTGATTATATATGTCATCTGTGTTTGTATATGATTGTTAACCCCGATATCGTAATGAAACCAAACCTCACACCTTTCCATTCGTGAACCATAAGTTTGTTTAATGAATCTGTGATTGCCCTTCTCCGTGGAAATATCTGCCCTGGTATCCATTTTTAGGTAACACCTATAAGTGATATGATATGGTATGTGTCTTTCAATTTCTGACTTACTACAAGTCACGTGATTACTTCTAGACTCATCTACGGTGCTGCAAATGGCATTGTGTCCTTTTTTTCCTTGGCTTCTTTTCTGCCTTAGCGAGGTCCATTTTCAACAATGTGATTCCCTGAGGGTTGTGGATTAGCTGACCTGGGCAGCCTTACCCTGCCGGCCCGCCCTCCCCAGGTGTGCCTCGTTGAGGTCAATATAAACAGCGCTCCAGGCAGCAATAGCCCCTGAAGCTGTGCCTGACTCCATTTTCTCTGCCCCGTCAGCAGTCTCGGGGCTGTGCTGGTGGGTGGGAGTGAGGGGCCACAGCTTTGTGGGTGGCCCGGTGTGAGTGGGGCTCTGCTGGCCTTTCTGCAGGAGTTGCCAGGCTGACACCTGTAAAGAAGAGGATGTGTCACGCATACCTTCCGCTGGAATTTCTCTCCGGACAGAGGTGAGGAAGGAAAAAAGCAGTGGGGGCCAGGACAGGAGGGGTATCTCAGGCAGGGCAATGGAAAGCTTCCGGAAGAGCGCCCGGGGCCAGGACCACGCTGGCTGGCCTGCAGGCACCAAGTTGGCCTGCGTGTTGTCGCTGGTGTGGCTCGACGGCCCTTCCTCTAGGCTTTCAAGCCCTTGTACATATTCAGGTGTTTTACCTGGGAATGGTGGGAACAGTTCAGCAGCAGCTGGCCTGGGGCTCAGCTCACGTTTACGCACAGATGCTTCGGCACAATCCCCCAGCTTTGCAATGAGGATGCTCCTTGCGTGGGGGGTGGCGTGCTGGCTGTATGGGAGATGGTTCCCCACCTCTGACCAATTTCAGAATTGTTTACCGCTGGAGCAAGTGTCCAGATAGGGTTTTCCTCTGTATAAATGGTGGGTTCAGGTTTTTTTTTTCTTTTATGTTTCAAGTTAGATTTTATTCCTCTTTTATGTATTTATAGATATAAGCATGGAAATAATTCATTCCTATAAATACATCTGTGTGACGGGAAGAACTTTTTTCTCTTTTATTTTTAAATTTTATTTTTTAGAATTTTGAAATAAATTAATTTATTTTTTTATACAGCAGTTTATTATTAGTTATGTATTTTATGCATATACATGTATACAGGTCAATCCCAATCTCCCAACTCATCCCACCACCACCACCCCATGGCTTCCAACACTTGGTGTCCATACGTTTGTTCTCTACCTCTGTGTCTCTATTTCTTCCCTGCAAACCAGTTCATCTGTACCATTTTTAGGCTCCACATATATGCATTAATATACAATATTTGTTTTCCTCTTTCTGACTTACTTCATTCTGTATGACAGTCTCTGGATCCATCGATGTCTCTACAAATGACCCAGTTTCATTCCTTTTTATGGCCGAGTAATATTCCATTTTATATATGTACCACATCTTTAGCCATTCATCTGTCTGTGGGCATTTAGGTTGCTTCCATTACCTGGCTATTGTAAATAGTGCTGCAACGAACATTGTGGTGAATGTGCCTTTTTGAAATACGGTTTTCTCTGGGTATATGCCCAGAAGTGGGATTGCTGGATCAGATGGTAATTCTATTTCTAGTTATTTTAAGGAAACTCCATACTGTTCTCCATAGGGACTGTATCAATTTACATTCCCACCAATAGTGGAAGAGGGCTCCTTTTGTCCACACCCTCCCCAGAATTGGTTGTTTGTAGATTTTCTGATGATGCCGATTCTAACAGGTGTGAGGTGATACCTCATTGTAGTTTTGATTTGCATTTCTCTAATAATTAGTGCTGTTGAGCAGCTTTTCATGTGCGTCTTGGCCATCTCTGTGTCTCCTTTGAAGAAACGTCTCTTTAGATCTTCTGCCCATTTTTTTTTTGGGTTGTTTGTTTTTTTAATATTAAGCTGCATGAGCTCTTTATATATATTGGAGATTAAACCTGTGTCCATTGATTCGTTTGCAACGATTTTCACCCATCCTGAGGGATGCCTTTTTCCATTCCCGTTTTTTTTAACAAAAAAGGAAAGAAAGGAAAAGAAGCAGAACACTAATGTGCGTAAAATATGCCTTTTGAAACGGTCGTTTTGAAATATGGACGTCCTTTGAAATTTTTGGTCGATATGTGACCCCAGGATTTGTTTTCAGGGCAGGTGTCATTTACAGGCCTGCAATGATTTTGAATAACAACTGACCATTAGCGTTGGGATTAAAGCTGCTGTTGTGTGAAACGGCCACAAGGTGGCAGCAGTTCACCCTTACCAAATCTGGTTACTAGGGCAAGAGAGCCTCAGTGGAAGTGGTGTTCTAGGTTGGAGTTTAGAATGGAATGTACCAGGAGAAAGCCCCTCACCTTTGTCTCACTACTTCTTGTTCGTGTTTTTAATTTAAGTTTTTATTTTTTATTACAGCAAGTTTGATTACAATGTTTGGCTTGTTGTAGGTGTGGAAGATGTGGTTCTTTTACACATATACAGATGACTGTTCTTCTTGGGATCCTTTTCCCATGTACGTTATGACAGAATGTTGAGTAGTCCTCTCTTGGTATTCTGTAGGTCTTTGGTGATTATATATGTCACCTGTGTTTGTATATGTCTGTTAACCCCGATATCGTAATGAAACCAATCCTCACACCTTTCCATTGGTGAACCATAAGTTTGTTTAATGAATCTGTGATTGCCCTTCTCCGTGGAAATATCTGCCCTGGTATCCATTTTTAGGTAACACCTATAAGTGATATGATATGATATGTGTCTTTCACTTTCTGACTTACTACAAGTCACGTGATCACTTCTAGACTCCTCTACGGTGCTGCAAATGGCATTGTGTCCTTTTTTCCCTTGGCTTCTCTTCTGCCTTAGCGGGGTCCATTTTCAACAATGTGATTCCCAGAGGGTTGTGGATTAGCTGACCTGGGCAGCCTTACCCTGCCGGCCCGCCCTCCCCAGGTGTGCCTCGTTGAGATCAATATAAACAGAGCTCCAGGCTGCAATAGCCCCTGAAGCTGTGCCTGACTCCATATTCTCTGCCCCGTCAGCAGTCTCGGGGCTGTGCTGGTGGGAGGGAGTGACGGGCCACAGCTTTGAGGGTGGCCCGGTGTGAGTGGGGTTCTGCTGGCCTTTCTGCAGGAGTTGCCAGGCTGCCGCCTGTAAAGAAGAGGATATGTCACCCATACCTCCCGCTGGAATTTCTCTCCGGACAGAGGTGAGGAAGGAAAAAAGCGGTGAGGTCCGGGACAAGAGGGGTATCTCAGGCAGGGCAATGGAAAGCTTCTGGAAGAGCGCCCAGGGCCAGGACCACGCTGGCTGGCCTGCAGGCACCAAGTTGGCCTGCGTGCTGTCGCTGGTGTGGCTCCACGGTCCTTCCTCTTGGCTTTCAAGCCCTTGTACATATTCAGGTGTGTTACCTGGAAAGGGTGGGAACAGATCAGAAGCAGCTGGCCTGGGGCTCAGCTCACGTTTACTCACAGATGCCTCGGCATGGTCCCCCAGCTTTTCAATGAGGACGCTCCTTGTGTGGGGGGTGGGTGGCTGGCTGTATGGGAGATGGTTCCCCACCTCTGACCAATTTCAGAATTGTTTACTGCTGGAGCAAGTGCCGTGATAGGTTTTTCCTCTGTATAACTCGTGGGTTCAATTTTTTTTTCTTTTTTAGTTCAAGTTAGATTTTATTCCTCTTTTATGTATTTATAAATATAAGCATGGAAATAATTCATTCCTATAAATACATCTGTGTGACGGGAAGAATTTTTTCTGTTTTATTTTTAAATTTTATTTTTTAAAATTTTGAAATTTAATTTTATTTATGTTTTTATACAGCACGTTATTATTAGTTATGTATTTTATGCATATACATGTATACAGGTCAATCCCAATCTCCCAACTCATCCCACCACCACCACCCCATGGCTTCCCACACTTGGTGTCCATACGTTTGTTCTCTACCTCTGTGTCTCTATTTCTTCCCTGCAAACCAGTTCATCTGTACCACTTTTAGGCTCCACATATATGCATTAATATACAATATTTGTTCTCCTCTTTCTGACTTACTTCATTCTGTATGACAGTCTCTCGATCCATCGATGTCTCTACAAATGACCCAGTTTCATTCCTTTTTATGGCCGAGTCATATTCCATTTTATATATGTACCACATCTTTATCCATTCATCTGTCTGTGGGCATTTAGGTTGCTTCCATTACCTGGCTATTGTAAATAGTGCTGCAACGAACATTGTGGTGAATGTGCCTTTTTGAAATACGGTTTTCTCTGGGTATATGCCCAGAAGTGGGATTGCTGGATCAGATGGTAATTCTATTTCTAGTTTTTTTAAGGAAACTCCATACTGTTCTCCATAGTGACTGTATCAATTTACATTCCCACCAATAGTGGAAGAGGGCTCCTTTTGTCCACACCCTCCCCAGAATTGGTTGTTTGTAGATTTTCTGATGATGCCGATTCTAACAGGTGTGAGGTGATACCTCATTGTAGTTTTGATTTGCATTTCTCTAATAATTAGTGCTGTTGAGCAGCTTTTCATGTGCGTCTTGGCCATCTCTGTGTCTCCTTTGAAGAAACGTCTCTTTAGATCTTCTGCCCATTTTTTTGGGTTGTTTGTTTTTTTAATATTAAGCTGCATGAGCTGTTTATATATATTGGAGATTAAACCTGTGTCCATTGATTCGTTTGCAACGATTTTCACCCATCCTGAGGGATGCCTTTTTCCATTCCCGTGTTTTTTAACAAAAAAGGAAAGAAAGGAAAAGAAGCAGAACACTAATGTGCGTAAAATATGCCTTTTGAAAAGGTCGTTTTGAAATATGGACGTCCTTTGAATTTTTTGGTCGATATGTGACCCCAGGATTTGTTTTCAGGGCAGGTGTCATTTACAGGCCTGCAATGATTTTGAATATCAACTGACCATTAGCGTTGGGATTAAAGCTGCTGTTGTGTGAAACGGCCACAAGGTGGCAGCAGTTCACCCTTACCAAATCTGGTTACTAGGGCAAGAGAGCCTCAGTGGAAGTGGTGTTCTAGATTGGAGTTTAGAATGGAATGTACCAGGAGAAAGCCCCTCACGTTTGTGTCACTACTTCTTGTTCGTGTTTTTAATTTAAGTTTTTATTTTTTATTACAGCAAGTTTGATTACAATGTTTGGCTTGTTGTAGGTGTGGAAGATGTGGTTCTTTTACACATATACAGATGACTGTTCTTCTTGGGATCCTTTTCCCATGTACGTTATGACAGAATGTTGAGTAGTCCTCTCTTGGTATTCTGTAGGTCTTTGGTGATTATATATGTCACCTGTGTTTGTATATGTCTGTTAACCCCGATATCGTAATGAAACCAATCCTCACACCTTTCCATTGGTGAACCATAAGTTTGTTTAATGAATCTGTGATTGCCCTTCTCCGTGGAAATATCTGCCCTGGTATCCATTTTTAGGTAACACCTATAAGTGATATGATATGATATGTGTCTTTCACTTTCTGACTTACTACAAGTCACGTGATTACTTCTAGACTCATCTACGGTGCTGCAAATGGCATTGTGTCCTTTTTTCCCTTGGCTTCTCTTCTGCCTTAGCGGGGTCCATTTTCAACAATGTGATTCCCTGAGGGTTGTGGATTAGCTGACCTGGGCAGCCTTACCCTGCCGGCCCGCCCTCCCCAGGTGTGCCTCGTTGAGGTCAATATAAACAGAGCTCCAGGCAGCAATAGCCCCTGAAGCTGTGCCTGACTCCATATTCTCTGCCCCGTCAGCAGGCTCGGGGCTGTGCTGGTGGGAGGGAGTGATGGGCCACAGCTTTGTGGGTGGCCCGGTGTGAGTGGGGTTCTCCTGGCCTTTCTGCAGGAGTTGCTAGGCAACCGCCTGTAAAGAAGAGGATGTGTCACCCATACCTTCCGCTGGAATTTCTCTCCGGACAGAGGTGAGGAAGGAAAAAAGCAGTGGGGGCCGGGACAGGAGGGGTATCCTTGGCAGGGCAATGGAAAGCTTCTGGAAGAGCGCCAGGGTCCAGAACCACCCTGGCTGGCCTGCAGGCACCAAGTTGGCCTGCGTGCTGTCGCTGGTGTGGCTCCACAGTCCTTCCACTAGGCTTTCAAGCCCTTGTACATATTCAGGTGTTTTACCTGGAAAGGGTGGGGACAGTTCAGCAGCAGCTGGCCTGGGGCTCAGCTCACGTTTACTCACAGATGCCTCGGCACGGTCCCCCAGCTTTGCAATGAGGACGCTCCTTGCGTGGGGTTGGGTTGCTGGCTGTATGGGAGATCGTTCCCCACCTCTGACCAATTTCAGAATTGTTTACCGCTGGAGCAAGTGCCGTGATAGGGTTTTCCTCTGTATAACTCGTTGGTTCACTTTTTTTTTCTTTTATCGTTCAGGTTAGATTTTATTCCTCTTTTATGTATTCATAGATATAAGCATGGAAATAATTCATTCCTATAAATACATCTGTGTGACGGGAAGAACTTTTTTCTGTTTTATTTTTAAATTTTATTTTTTAAAATTTTGAAATTTAATTTTATTTATTTTTTTATACAGCACGTTATTTTTAGTTATGTATTTTATGCATATACATGTATACAGGTCAATCCCAATCTCCCAACTCATCCCACCACCACCACCCCATGGCTTCCCACACTTGGTGTCCATACGTTTGTTCTCTACTTCTGTGTCTCTATTTCTTCCCTGCAAACCAGTTCATCTGTACCATTTTTAGGCTCCACATATATGCATTAATATACAATATTTGTTTTCCTCTTTCTGACTTACTTCATTCTGTATGACAGTCTCTCAATCCATCGATGTCTCTACAAATGACCCAGTTTCATTCCTTTTTATGGCCGAGTAATATTCCATTTTATATATGTACCACATCTTTATCCATTCATCTGTCTGTGGGCATTTAGGTTGCTTCCATTACCTGGCTATTGTAAATAGTGCTGCAACGAACATTGTGGTGAATGTGCCTTTTTGAAATACGGTTTTCTCTGGGTATATGCCCAGAAGTGGGATTCCTGGATCAGATGGTAATTCTATTTCTAATTTTTTTAAGGAAACTCCATACTGTTCTCCATAGTGACTGTATCAATTTACATTCCCACCAATAGTGGAAGAGGGCTCCTTTTGTTCACACCCTCCCCAGAATTGGTTGTTTGTAGATTTCCTGATGATGCCGATTCTAACAGGTGTGAGGTGATACCTCATTGTAGTTTTGATTTGCATTTCTCTAATAATTAGTGCTGTTGAGCAGCTTTTCATGTGTGTCTTGGCCATCTCTGTGTCTCCTTTGAAGAAACGTCCCTTTAGATCTTCTTCCCATTTTTTTGGGGTTGTTAATTTTTTAATATTAAGCTGCATGAGCTGTTTATATATACTGGAGATTAAACCTCTCTCCATTGATTCGTCTGCAACGATTTTCGCCCATTCTGAGGGATGCCTTTTTCCATTCCCGTGTTTTTTAACAAAAAAGGAAAGAAAGGAAAAGTAGCAGAACACTAATGTGCGTAAAATATGCCTTTTGAAACGGTCGTTTTGAAATATGGACGTCCTTTGAATTTTTTGGTCGATATGTGACCCCAGGATTTGTTTTCAGGGCAGGTGTCATTTACAGGCCTGCAATGATTTTGAATATCAACTGACCATTAGCGTTGGGATTAAAGCTGCTGTTGTGTGAAACGGCCACAAGGTGGCAGCAGTTCACCCTTACCAAATCTGGTTACTAGGGCAAGAGAGCCTCAGTGGAAGTGGTGTTCTAGATTGGAGTTTAGAATGGAATGTGCCAGGAGAAAGCCCCTCAGGTTTGTCTCACTACCTCTTGTTCGTGTTTTTAATTTAATTTTTTATTTTTTATTAGAGCAAGTTTGATTACAATGTTTGGCTTGTTGTAGGTGTGGAAGATGTGGTTCTTTTACACATATACAGATGACTGTTCTTCCTGGGATTCTTTTCCCATGTACGTTATGACAGAATGTTGAGTAGTCCTCTCTTGGTATTCTGTAGGTCTTTGGTGATTATATATGTCACCTGTGTTTGTATATGTCTGTTAACCCCGATATCGTAATGAAACCAATCCTCACACCTTTCCATTGGTGAACCATAGGTTTGTTTAATGAATCTGTGATTGTCCTTCTCCGTGAAAATATCTGCCCTGGTATCCATTTTTAGGTAACACCTATAAGTGATATGATATGATATGTGTCTTTCACTTTCTGACTTACTACAAGTCACGTGATTACTTCTAGACTCATCTACGGTGCTGAAAATGGCATTGTGTCCTTTTTTTCCTTGGCATCTCTTCTGCCTTAGCGGGGTCCATTTTCAACAATGTGATTCCCTGAGGGTTGTGGATTAGCTGACCTGGGCAGCCTTACCCTGCCGGCCCGCCCTCCCCAGGTGTGCCTCGTTGAGGTCAATATAAACAGAGCTCCAGGCAGCAATAGCCCCTGAAGCTGTGCCTGACTCCATATTCTCTGCCCCGTCAGCAGTCTCGGGGCTGTGCTGGGGGGAGGGAGTGAGGGGCCACAGCTTTGTGGGTGGCCCGGTTTGAGTGGGGTTCTGCTGGCCTTTTTGCAGGAGTTGCCAGGCTGCCGCCTGTAAAGAAGAGGATGTGTCACCCATACCTTCCGCTGGAATTTCTCTCCGGACAGAGGTGAGGAAGGAAAAAAGCAGTGGGGTCCGGGACAGGAGGGGTATCTCAGGCAGGGAAATGGAAAGCTTCTGGAAGAGCGCCAGGGTCCAGGACCACCCTGGCTGGCCTGCAGGCACCAAGTTGGCCTGCGTGCTGTCGCTGGTGTGGCTCCACGGTCCTTCCTCTAGGCTTTCAAGCCCTTGTATATATTCAGGTATTTTACCTGGAAAGGGTGTGGACAGTTCAGCAGCAGCTGGCCTGGGACTCAGCTCAAGTTTACTCACAGATGCCTCGGCACGGTCCCCCAGCTTTTCAATGAGGACGCTCCTTGCGTGTTGGGTTGTTTGCTGGCTGTATGGGAGATGGTTCCCCACCTCTGACCAATTTCAGAATTGTTTACCGCTGGAGCAATTGTGCCCTGATAGGGTTTTCCTCTCTATAACTCGTGGGTTCAGTTTTTTTTTTCTTTTATGGTTCAAGTTAGATTTTATTCCTCTTTTATGTATTTATAGATATAAGCATTGTAATAATTCATTCCTATAAATACATCTGTGTGACAGAAGAAATTTTTTCTGTTTTATTGTTAAATTCTATTTTTTTTAAATTTTGAAATATAATTTTATTTATGTTTTTATACAGCAGGTTTTTATTAGTTATGTATATTATGCATATATATGTATACAGGTCAATCCAAATCTCCCAACTCATCCCACCACCACCAACCCATGGTTTCCCACACTTGGTGTCCATACGTTTGTTCTCTACCTCTGTGTCTCTATTTCTTCCCTGAAAACCAGTTCATCTGTACCATTTTTTAGGTTCCACATATATGCATTAATATACAATATTTGTTTTCCTCTTTCTGACTTACTTCATTCTGTATGAGAGACTCTCGATCCATCGATGTCTCTACAAATGACCCAGTTTCATTCCTTTTTATGGCCGAGTAATATTCCATTTTATATATGTACCACATCTTTATCCATTCATCTGTCTGTGGGCATTTAGGTTGCTTCCATTACCTGGCTATTGTAAATAGTGCTGCAATGAACATCGTGGTGAATGTGCCTTTTTGATTTACGGTTTTCTCTGGGTATATGCCCAGAAGTGGGATTGCTGGATCAGATGGTAATTCTATTTCTAGTTTTTTTAAGGAAACTCCATACTGTTCTCCATAGTGACTGTATCAAGTTACATTCCCACCAATAGTGGAAGAGGGCTCCTTTTGTCCACACCCTCCCCAGAATTGGTTGTTTGTAGATTTCCTGATGATGCCGATTCTAACAGGTGTGAGGTGATACCTCATTGTAGTTTTGATTTGCATTTCTCTAATAATTAGTGCTGTTCAGCAGCTTTTCATGTGCGTCTTGGCCATCTCTGTGTCTCCTTTGAAGAAACGTCTCTTTAGATCTTCTGCCCATTTTTGTATTGGGTTGTTTGTTTTTTTAATATTAAGCTGCATGAGCTGTTTATATATATTGGAGATTAAACCTGTGTCCATTGATTCGTTTGCAACGATTTTCGCCCATTCTGAGGGATGCCTTTTTCCATTCCCGTGTTTTTTAACAAAAAAGGAAAGAAAGGAAAAGAAGCAGAACACTAATGTGCGTAAAATATGGCTTTTGAAACGGTCTATTTGAAATATGGACGTGCTTTGAATTTTTTGGTCGATATGTGACCCCAGGATTTGTTTTCAGGGCAGGTGTCATTTACAGGCCTGCAATGATTTTGAATATCAACTGACCATTAGCACTGGGATTAAAGCTGCTGTTGTGTGAAACGGCCACAAGGTGGCAGCAGTTCTCCCTTACCAAATCTGGTTACTAGGGCAAGAGAGCCTCAGTGGAAGTGGTGTTCTAGATTGGAATTTAGAATGGAATGTGCCAGGAGAAAGCCCCTCAAGTTTGTCTCACTACTTCTTGTTCGTGTTTTTAATTTAATTTTTTATATTTTTTATTACAGCAAGTTTGATTACAATGTTTGGCTTGTTGTAGGTGTGGAAGATGTGGTTCTTTTACACATATACAGATGTCTGTTCTTCCTGGGATCCTTTTCCCATGTACGTTATGACAGAGTTGAGTAGTCCTCTCTTGGTATTCTGTAGGTCTTTGATGATTATATATGTCACCTGTGTTTGTATATGTGTGTTAACGCCGATATCGTAATGAAACCAATCCTCACACTTTCCCGGTGAACCATAAGTTTGTTTAATGAATCTGTGATTGCCCTTCTCCGTGGAAATATCTGCCCTGCTATCCATTTTTAGGTAACACCTATAAGTGATATGATATGATATGTGTCTTTCACTTTCTGACTTACTACAAGTCACGTGATTACTTCTAGACTCATCTACGGGGCTGCAAATGGCATGGTGTCCTTTTTTTCCTTGGCTCCTCTTCTGCCTTAGCGAGGTCCATTTTCAACAATGTGATTCCCTGAGGGTTGTGGATTAGCTGACCTGGGCAGCCTTACCCTGCCGGCCCGCCCTCCCCAGGTGTGCCTCGTTGAGGTCAATATAAACAGAGCTCCAGGCAGCAATAGCCCCTGAAGCTGTGCCTGAGTCCATATTCTCTGCCCCATCAGCAGTCTCGGGGCTGTGCTGGTGGGAGGGAGAGAGGTGCCACAGCTTTGTGGGTGGCCCGGTGTGAGTGGGGTTCTGCTGGCCTTTCTGCAGGAGTTGCCAGGCTGCCGCCTGTAAAGAAGAGGATGTGTCACCCATACCTTCCCCTGGAATTTCTCTCCGGACAGAGATGAGGAAAGAAAAAAGCAGTGGGGTCCGGGACAGGAGGGGTATCTCAGGCAGGGCAATGGAAAGCTTCTGAAGGAGCGCCCGGGGCCAGGAACACCCTGGCTGGCCTGCAGGCACCAAGTTGGCCTGCGTGCTGTCGCTGGTGTGGCTCCACGGTCCTTCCTCTAGGCTTTCAAGCCCTTGTACATATTCAGGTGTTTTACCTGGAAAGGTTGGGAACAGTTCAGCAGCAGCTGGCCTGGGGCTCAGCTCACGTTTACTCACAGATGCCTCGGCAAGGTCCCCCAGCTTTGCAATGAGGACGCTCCTTGTGTGGGGGGTGGGTTGCTGGCTGTATGGGAGATGGTTCCCCACCTCTGACCAATTTCAGAATTGTTTACCACTGGAGCAATTGTGCCCTGATAGGGTTTTCCTCTGTATAACTAGTGGGTTCAGGTTTTTTTTTCTTTTATGGTTCAAGTTAGATTTTATTCCTCTTTTATGTATTTATAGATATAAGCATTGTAATAATTCATTCCTATAAATACATCTGTGTGACAGAAGAAATTTTTTTCTGTTTTATTGTTAAATTCTATTTTTTTTAAATTTTGAAATATAATTTTATTTATGTTTTTATACAGCAGGTTTTTATTAGTTATGTATTTTATGCATATATATGTATACAGGTCAGTCCAAATCTCCCAACTCATCCCACCACCACCACCCCATGGTTTCCCACACTTGGTTTCCATACGTTTGTTCTCTACCTCTGTGTCTCTATTTCTTCCCTGCAAACCAGTTCATCTGTACCATTTTTTTAGGTTCCACATATATGCATTAATATACAATATTTGTTTTCCGCTTTCTGACTTACTTCATTCTGTATGACAGTCTCTCGATCCATCGATGTCTCTACAAATGACCCAGTTTCATTCCTTTATATGGCCGAGTAATATTCCATTTTATATATGTACCACATCTTTATCCATTCATCTGTCTGTGGGCATTTAGGTTGCTTCCATTACCTGGCTATTGTAAATAGTGCTGCAATGAACATTGTGGTGAATGTGCCTTTTTGATTTACGGTTTTCTCTGGGTATATGCCCAGAAGTGGGATTGCTGGATCAGATGGTAATTCTATTTCTAGTATTTTTAAGGAAACTCCATACTGTTCTCCATAGTGACTGTATCAATTTACATTCCCACCAATAGTGGAAGAGGGCTCCTTTTGTCCACACCCTCCCTAGAATTTGTTGTTTGTAGATTTTCTGATGATGCCGATTCTAACAGGTGTGAGGTGATACCTCATTGTAGTTTTGATTTGCATTTCTCTAATAATTAGTGCTGTTGAGCAGCTTTTCATGTGCGTCTTGGCCATCTCTGTGTCTCCTTTGAAGAAACGTCTCTTTAGATCTTCTGCCCATTTTTGTATTGGGTTGTTTGTTTTTTTTAATATTAAGCTGCATGAGCTGTTTATATATATTGGAGATTAAACCTCTGTCCATTGATTCGTTTGCAACGATTTTCACCCATCCTGAGGGATGCCTTTTTCCATTCCCGTGTTTTTTAACAAAAAAGGAAAGAAAGGAAAAGAAGCAGAACACTAATGTGCGTAAAATATGCCTTTTGAAATGGTCTTTTTGAAATATGGACGTGCTTTGAATTTTTTGGTCGATATGTGACCCCAGGATTTGTTTTCAGGGCACGTGTCATTTACAGGCCTGCAATGATTTTGAATATCAACTGACCATTAGCACTGGGATTAAAGCTGCTGTTGTGTGAAACGGCCACAAGGTGGCAGCAGTTCTCCCTTACCAAATCTGGTTACTAGGGCAAGAGAGCCTCAGTGGAAGTGGTGTTCTAGATTGGAATTTAGAATGGAATGTGCCAGGAGAAAGCCCCTCAAGTTTGTCTCACTACTTCTTGTTCGTGTTTTTAATTTAATTTTTTATATTTTTTATTACAGCAAGTTTGATTACAATGTTTGGCTTGTTGTATTTGTGGAAGATGTGGTTCTTTTACACATATACAGATGTCTGTTCTTCCTGGGAACCTTTTCCCATGTACGTTATGACAGAGTTGAGTAGTCCTCTCTTGGTATTCTGTAGGTCTTTGGTGATTATATATGTCACCTGTGTTTGTATATGTGTGTTAACACCGATATCGTAATGAAACCAATCCTCACACCTTCCCATTGGTGAACCATAAGTTTGTTTAATGAATCTGTGATTGCCCTTCTCCGTGGAAATATCTGCCCTGCTATCCATTTTTAGGTAACACCTATAAGTGATATGATATGATATGTGTCTTTCACTTTCTGACTTACTACAGGTCACGTGATTACTTCTAGACTCATCTACGGTGCTGCAAATGGCATATTGTCCTTTTTTTCCTTGGCTCCTCTTCTGCCTTAGCGAGGTCCATTTTCAACAATGTGATTCCCTGAGGGTTGTGGATTAGCTGACCTGGGCAGCCTTACCCTGCCGGCCCGCCCTCCCCAGGTGTGCCTCATTGAGGTCAATATAAACAGAGCTCCAGTCAGCAATAGCCCCTGAAGCTGTGCCTAACACCATATTCTCTGCCCCATCAGCAGTCTCGGGGCTGTGCTGTTGGGAGGGAGAATGGTGCCACAGCTTTGTGGGTGGCCCGGTGTGAGTGGGGTTCTGCTGGCCTTTCTGCAGGAGTTGCCAGGCTGCCGCCTGTAAAGAAGAGGATGTGTCACCCATACCTTCCGCTGGAATTTCTCTCCGGACAGAGATGAGGAAGGAAAAAAGCAGTGGGGGCCGGGACAGGAGGGGTATCTCAGGCAGGGCAATGGAAAGCTTCTGGAGGAGCGCCCGGGTCCAGGACCACCCTGGCTGGCCTGCAGGCACCAAGTTGGCCTGCGTGCTGTCGCTGGTGTGGCTCCACGGTCCTTCCTCTAGGCTTTCAAGCCCTTGTACATATTCAGGTGTTTTACCTGGAAAGGGTGGGAACAGTTCAGCAGCAGCTGGCCTGGGGCTCAGCTCACGTTTACTCACAGATGCCTCGGCACGGTCCCCCAGCTTTGCAATGAGGACGCTCCTTGTGTGGGGGGTGGGTAGCTGGCTGTATGGGAGATGGTTACCCACCTCTGACCAATTTCAGAATTGTTTACCGCTGGAGCAATTGTGCCCTGATAGGGTTTTCCTCTGTATAACTCTTGGGTTCAGTTTTTTTTTTCTTTTATGGTTTAAGTTAGATTTTATTCCTCTTTTATGTATTTATAGATATAAGCATTGTAATAATTCATTCCTATAAATACATCTGTGTGACACAAGAAATTTTTTCTGTTTTATTGTTAAATTCTATTTTTTTTAAATTTTGAAATATAATTTTATTTATGTTTTTATACAGCAGGTTTTTATTAGTTATGTATTTTATGCATATATATGTATACAGGTCAATCCAAATCTCCCAAATCATCCCACCACCACCAACCCATGGTTTCCCACACTTGGTGTCCATACGTTTGTTCTCTACCTCTGTGTCTCTATTTCTTCCCTGCAAACCAGTTCATCTGTACCATTTTTTTAGGTTCCACATATATGCATTAATATACAATATTTGTTTTCCGCTTTCTGACTTACTTCATTCTGTATGACAGTCTCTCGATCCATCGATGTCTCTACAAATGACCCAGTTTCATTCCTTTTTATGGCCGAGTAATATTCCATTTTATATATGTACCACATCTTTATCCATTCATCTGTCTGTGGGCATTTAGGTTGCTTCCATTACCTGGCTGTTGTAAATAGTGCTGCAATGAACATTGTGGTGAATGTGCCTTTTTGATTTACGGTTTTCTCTGGGTATATGCCCAGAAGTGGGATTGCTGGATCAGATGGTAATTCTATTTCTAGTTTTTTTAAGGAAACTCCATACTGTTCTCCATAGTGACTGTATCAAGTTACATTCCCACCAATAGTGGAAGAGGGCTCCTTTTGTCCACACCCTCCCTAGAATTTGTTGTTTGTAGATTTTCTGATGATGCCGATTCTAACAGGTGTGAGGTGATACCTCATTGTAGTTTTGATTTGCATTTCTCTAATAATTAGTGCTGTTGAGCAGCTTTTCATGTGCGTCTTGGCCATCTCTGTGTCTCCTTTGAAGAAACGTCTCTTTAGATCTTCTGCCCATTTTTGTATTGGGTTGTTTGTTTTTTTTAATATTAAGCTGCATGAGCTCTTTATATATATTGGAGATTAAACCTCTGTCCACTGATTCGTTTGCAACGATTTTCGCCCATTCTGAGGGATGCCTTTTTCCATTCCCGTGTTTTTTAACAAAAAAGGAAAGAAAGGAAAAGAAGCAGAACACTAATGTGCGTAAAATATGCCTTTTGAAATGGTCTTTTTGAAATATGGACGTGCTTTGAATTTTTTGGTCGATATGTGACCCCAGGATTTGTTTTCAGGGCACGTGTCATTTACAGGCCTGCAATGATTTTGAATATCAACTGACCATTAGCACTGGGATTAAAGCTGCTGTTGTGTGAAACGGCCAGAAGGTGGCAGCAGTTCTCCCTTACCAAATCTGGTTACTAGGGCAAGAGAGCCTCAGTGGAAGTGGTGTTCTAGATTGGAATTTAGAATGGAATGTGCCAGGAGAAAGCCCCTCAAGTTTGTCTCACTACTTCTTGTTCGTGTTTTTAATTTAATTTTTTATATTTTTTATTACAGCAAGTTTGATTACAATGTTTGGCTTGTTGTAGGTGTGGAAGATGTGGTTCTTTTACACATATACAGATGTCTGTTCTTCCTGGGATCCTTTTCCCATGTACGTTATGACAGAGTTGAGTAGTCCTCTCTTGGTATTCTGTAGGTCTTTGGTGATTATATATGTCACCTGTGTTTGTATATGTGTGTTAACGCCGATATCGTAATAAAACCAATACTCACACGTTTCCATTGGTGAACCATAAGTTTGTTTAATGAATCTCTGATTGCCCTTCTCCGTGGAAATATCTGCCCTGCTATCCATTTTTAGGTAACACCTATAAGTGATATGATATGATATGTGTCTTTCACTTTCTGACTTACTACAAGTCACGTGATTACTTCTAGACTCATCTACGGGGCTGCAAATGGCAGGGTGTCTTTTTTTCCTTGGCTCCTCTTCTGCCTTAGCGAGGTCCATTTTCAACAATGTGATTCCCTGAGGGTTGTGGATTAGCTGACCTGGGCAGCCTTACCCTGCCGGCCCGCCCTCCCCAGGTGTGCCTCGTTGAGGTCAATATAAACAGAGCTCCAGGCAGCAATAGCCCCTGAAGCTGTGCCTGACTCCATATTCTCTGCCCCATCAGCAGTCTCGGGGCTGTGCTGGTGGGAGGGAGAATGGTGCCACAGCTTTGTGGGTGGCGCGGTGTGAGTGGGGTTCTGCTGGCCTTTCTGCAGGAGTTGCCAGGCTGCCGCCTGTAAAGAAGAGGATGTGTCACCCATACCTTCCGCTGGAATTTCTCTCCGGACAGAGATGAGGAAGGAAAAAAGCAGTGGGGGCCGGGACAGGAGGGGTATCTCAGGCAGGGCAATGGAAAGCTTCTGGAAGAGCGCCAGGGTCCAGGACCACGCTGGCTGGCCTGCAGGCACCAAGTTGGCCTGCGTGCTGTCGCTGGTGTGGCTCCACGGTCCTTCCTCTAGGCTTTCAAGCCCTTGTACATATTCAGGTGTTTTACCTGGAAAGGGTGGGAACAGTTCAGCAGCAGCTGGCCTGGAGCTCAGCTCACGTTTACTCACAGATGCCTCGGCATGGTCCCCCAGCTTTGCAATGAGGACGCTCCTTGCGTGGGGGGTGGGTTGCTGGCTGTATGGGAGATGGTTCCCCACCTCTGACGAATTTCAGAATTGTTTACCACTGGAGCAAGTGCCCTGATAGGGTTTTCCTCTGTATAACTCCTGGGTTCAGGTTTTTTTTTTTCTTTTATGGTTCAAGTTAGATTTTATTCCCCTTTTATGTATTTATAGATATAAGCATGGAAATAATTCTTTCCTATAAATACATCTGTGTGATGGGAAGAATTTTTTCTGTTTTATTTTTAAATTTTATTTTTTATAATTTTGAAATTTAATTTTATTTATTTTTTTATACAGCACGTTTTAATTAGTTATGTATTTTATGTATATACATGTATACAGGTCAATCCCAAACTCCAAACTCATCCCACCACCACCACCCCATGGCTTCCCACACTTGGTGTCCATACGTTTGTTCTCTACCTCTGTGTCTCTATTTCTTCCCTTCAAACCAGTTCATCTGTACCATTTTTAGGCTCCACATATATGCATTAATATACAATATTTGTTTTCCTCTTTCTGACTTACTTCATTCTGTATGACAGTCTCTCGATCCATCGATGTCTCTACAAATGACCCAGTTTCATTCCTTTTTATGGCCGAGTCATATTCCATTTTATATATGTACCACATCTTTATCCATTCATCTGTCTGTGGCCATTTAGGTTGCTTCCATTACCTGGCTATTGTAAATAGTGCTGCAACGAACATTGTGGTGAATGTGCCTTTTTGAAATACGGTTTTCTCTGGGTATATGCCCAGAAGTGGGATTGCTGGATCAGATGGTAATTCTATTTCTAGTTTTTTTAAGGAAACTCCATACTGTTCTCCATAGTGACTGTATCAATTTACATTCCCACCAATAGTGGAAGAGGGCTCCTTTTGTCCACACCCTCCCCAGAATTGGTTGTTTGTAGATTTTCTGACGATGCCGATTCTAACAGGTGTGAGGTGATACCTCATTGTAGTTTTGATTTGCATTTCTCTAATAATTAGTGCTGTTGAGCAGCTTTTCATGTGCGTCTTGGCCATCTCTGTGTCTCCTTTGAAGAAACGTCTCTTTAGATCTTCTGCCCATTTTTTTTTGGGTTGTTTGTTTTTTTAATATTAAGCTGCATGAGCTGTTTATATATATTGGAGATTAAACCTGTTTACATTGATTCGTTTGCAACGATTTTCACCCATCCTGAGGGATGCCTTTTGCCATTCCCGTGTTTTTTAACAAAAAAGGAAAGAAAGGAAAAGAAGCAGAACACTAATGTGCGTAAAATATGCCTTTTGAAACGGTCGTTTTGAAATATGGACGTCCTTTGAAATTTTTGGTCGATATGTGACCCCAGGATTTGTTTTCAGGGCAGGTGTCATTTACAGGCCTGCAATGATTTTGAATATCAACTGACCATTAGCGTTGGGATTAAAGCTGCTGTTGTGTGAAACGGCCACAAGGTGGCAGCAGTTCACCCTTACCAAATCTTGTTACTAGGGCAAGAGAGCCTCAGTGGAAGTGGTGTTCTAGATTGGAGTTTAGAATGGAATGTACCAGGAGAAAGCCCCTCACGTTTGTCTCACTACTTCTTGTTCGTGTTTTTAATTTAAGTTTTTATTTTTTATTACAGCAAGTTTGATTACAATGTTTGGCTTTTTGTAGGTGTGGAAGATGTGGTTCTTTTACACATATACAGATGACTGTTCTTCTTGGGATCCTTTTCCCATGTACGTTATGACAGAATGTTGAGTAGTCCTCTCTTGGTATTCTGTAGGTCTTTGGTGATTATATATGTCACCTGTGTTTGTATATGTCTGTTAACCCCGATATCGTAATGAAACCAATCCTCACACCTTTCCATTGGTGAACCATAAGTTTGTTTAATGAATCTGTGATTGCCCTTCTCCGTGGAAATATCTGCCCTCGTATCCATTTTTAGGTAACACCTATAAGTGATATGATATGATATGTGTCTTTCACTTTCTGACTTACTACAAGTCACGTGATTACTTCTAGACTCATCTACGGTGCTACAAATGGCATTGTGTCCTTTTTTCCCTTGGCTTCTCTTCTGCCTTAGCGGGGTCCATTTTCAACAATGTGATTCCCTGAGGGTTGTGGATTAGCTGACCTGGGCAGCCTTACCCTGCCGGCCCGCCCTCCCCATGTGTGCCTCGTTGAGATCAATATAAACAGCGCTCCAGGCAGCAATAGCCCCTGAAGCTGTGCCTGACTCCATATTCTCTGCCCCGTCAGCAGTCTCGGGGCTGTGCTGGTGGGAGGGAGTGAGGGGCCACAGCGTTGTGGGTGGCCCGGTGTGAGTGGGGTTCTGCTGGCCTTTCTGCAGGAGTTGCCAGGCTGCCGCCTGTAAAGAAGCGGATGTGACACCCATACCTTCCGCTGGAATTTCTCTCCGGACAGAGGTGAGGAAGGAAAAAAAGCAGTGGGGGCCGGGACAGGAGGGGTATCTCAGGCAGGGCAATGGAAAGCTTCTGGAAGAGCGCCAGGGTCCAGGACCACGCTGGCTGGCCTGCAGGCACCAAGTTGGCCTGCGTGCTGTCGCTGGTGTGGCTCCACGGTCCTTCCTCTAGGCTTTCAAGCCCTTGTACATATTCAGGTGTTTTACCTGGAAAGGGTGGGAACAGTTCAGCAGCAGCTGGCCTGGGGCTCAGCTCACGTTTACTCACAGATGCCTCGGCATGGTCCCCCAGCTTTGCAATGAGGACGCTCCTTGCGTGGGGGGTGGGTTGCTGGCTGTATGGGAGATGGTTCCCCACCTCTGACGAATTTCAGAATTGTTTACCACTGGAGCAAGTGCCCTGATAGGGTTTTCCTCTGTATAACTCCTGGGTTCAGGTTTTTTTTTCTTTTATGTTTCAAGTTAGATTTTATTCCCCTTTTATGTATTTATAGATATAAGCATGGAAATAATTCTTCCTATAAATACATCTGTGTGATGGGAAGAATTTTTTCTGTTTTATTTTTAAATTTTATTTTTTAAAATTTTGAAATTTAATTTTATTTATTTTTTTTATACAGCACGTTATTATTAGTTATGTATTTTATGTATATACATGTATACAGGTCAATCCCAAACTCCAAACTCATCCCACCACCACCACCCGATGGCTTCCCACACTTGGTGTCCATACGTTTGTTCTCTACCTCTGTGTCTCTATTTCTTCCCTGCAAACCAGTTCATCTGTACCATTTTTAGGCTCCACATATATGCATTAATATACAATATTTGTTTTCCTCTTTCTGACTTACTTCATTCTGTATGACAGTCTCTCGATCCATCGATGTCTCTACAAATGACCCAGTTTCATTCCTTTTTATGGCCGAGTCATATTCCATTTTATATATGTACCACATCTTTATCCATTCATCTGTCTGTGGCCATTTAGGTTGCTTCCATTACCTGGCTATTGTAAATAGTGCTGCAACGAACATTGTGGTGAATGTGCCTTTTTGAAATACGGTTTTCTCTGGGTATATGCCCAGAAGTGGGATTGCTGGATCAGATGGTAATTCTATTTCTAGTTTTTTTAAGGAAACTCCATACTGTTCTCCATAGTGACTGTATCAATTTACATTCCCACCAATAGTGGAAGAGGGCTCCTTTTGTCCACACCCTCCCCAGAATTGGTTGTTTGTAGATTTCCTGATGATGCCGATTCTAACAGGTGTGAGGTGATACCTCATTGTAGTTTTGATTTGCATTTCTCTAATAATTAGTGCTGTTGAGCAGCTTTTCATGTGCGTCTTGGCCATCTCTGTGTCTCCTTTGAAGAAACGTCTCTTTAGATCTTCTGCCCATTTTTTTTGGGTTGTTTGTTTTTTTAATATTAAGCTGCATGAGCTGTTTATATATATTGGAGATTAAACCTGTGTCCATTGATTCGTTTGCAACGATTTTCACCCATCCTGAGGGATGCCTTTTTTCATTCCCGTTTTTTTTAAAAAAAAAGTAAAGAAAGGAAAAGAAGCAGAACACTAATGTGCGTAAAATATGCCTTTTGAAACGGTCGTTTTGAAATATGGACGTCCTTTGAAATTTTTGGTCGATATGTGACCCCAGGATTTGTTTTCAGGGCAGGTGTCATTTACAGGCCTGCAATGATTTTGAATATCAACTGACCATTAGCGTTGGGATTAAAGCTGCTGTTGTGTGAAACGGCCACAAGGTGGCAGCAGTTCACCCTTACCAAATCTGGTTACTAGGGCAAGAGAGCCTCAGTGGAAGTGGTGTTCTAGGTTGGAGTTTAGAATGGAATGTACCAGGAGAAAGCCCCTCACGTTTGTCTCACTACTTCTTGTTCGTGTTTTTAATATAAGTTTTTATTTTTTATTACAGCAAGTTTGATTACAATGTTTGGCTTGTTGTAGGTGTGGAAGATGTGGTTCTTTTACACATATACAGATGACTGTTCTTCTTGGGATCCTTTTCCCATGTACGTTATGACAGAATGTTGAGTAGTCCTCTCTTGGTATTCTGTAGGTCTTTGGTGATTATATATGTCACCTGTGTTTGTATATGTCTGTTAACCCCGATATCGTAATGAAACCTATCCTCACACATTTCCATTGGTGAACCATAAGTTTGTTTAATGAATCTGTGATTGCCCTTCTCCGTGGAAATATCTGCCCTGGTATCCATTTTTAGGTAACACCTATAAGTGATATGATATGATATGTGTCTTTCACTTTCTGACTTACTACAAGTCACGTGATTACTTCTAGACTCATCTACGGTGCTGCAAATGGCATTGTGTCCTTTTTTCCCTTGGCTTCTCTTCTGCCTTAGCGGGGTCCATTTTCAACAATGTGATTCCCTGAGGGTTGTGGATTAGCTGACCTGGGCAGCCTTACCCTGCCGGCCCGCCCTCCCCAGGTGTGCCTCGTTGAGGTCAATATAAACAGCGCTCCAGGCAGCAATAGCCCCTGAAGCTGTGCCTGACTCCATATTCTCTGCCCTGTCAGCAGTCTCGGGGCTGTGCTGGTGGGAGGGAGTGAGGGGCCACAGCTTTGTGGGTGGCCCGGTGTGAGTGGGTTTCTGCTGGCCTTTCTGCAGGAGTTGCCAGGCTGCCGCCTGTAAAGAAGAGGATGTGTCACCCATACCTTCCGCTGGAATTTCTCTCCGGACAGAGGTGAGGAAGGAAAAAAGCAGTGGGGGCCGGGACAGGAGGGGTATCTCAGGCAGGGCAATGGAAAGCTTCTGGAAGAGCGCCAGGGTCCAGGACCACACTGGCTGGCCTGCAGGCACCAAGTTGGCCTGCGTGCTGTCGCTGGTGTGGCTCCACGGTCCTTCCTCTAGGCTTTCAAGCCCTTGTACATTTTCAGGTGTTTTACCTGGAAAGGGTGGGAACAGTTCAGCAGCAGCTGGCCTGGGGCTCAGATCACGTTTACTCACAGATGCCTCGGCACGGTCCCCCAGCTTTGCAATGACGACGCTCCTTGCGTGGGGGGTGGGTTGCTGGCTGTATGGGAGATGGTTCCCCACCTCTGACCAATTTCAGAATTGTTTACCACTGGAGCAAGTGCCCTGATAGGGTTTTCCTCTGTATAACTCCTGGGTTCAGGTTTTTTTTTTTCTTTTATGGTTCAAGTTAGATTTTATTCCCCTTTTATGTATTTTTAGATATAAGCATGGAAATAATTCTTTCCTATAAATACATCTGTGTGATGGGAAGAATTTTTTCTGTTTTATTTTTAAATTTTATTTTTTAAAATTTTGAAATTTAATTTTATTTATTTTTTTTATACAGCACGTTATTATTAGTTATGTATTTTATGTATATACATGTATACAGGTCAATCCCAAACTCCAAACTCATCCCACCACCACCACCCGATGGCTTCCCACACTTGGTGTCCATACGTTTGTTCTCTACCTCTGTGTCTCTATTTCTTCCCTGCAAACCAGTTCATCTGTACCATTTTTAGGCTCCACATATATGCATTAATATACAATATTTGTTTTCCTCTTTCTGACTTACTTCATTCTGTATGACAGTCTCTCGATCCATCGATGTCTCTACAAATGACCCAGTTTCATTCCTTTTTATGGCCGAGTCATATTCCATTTTATATATGTACCACATCTTTATCCATTCATCTGTCTGTGGCCATTTAGGTTGCTTCCATTACCTGGCTATTGTAAATAGTGCTGCAACGAACATTGTGGTGAATGTGCCTTTTTGAAATACGGTTTTCTCTGGGTATATGCCCAGAAGTGGGATTGCTGGATCAGATGGTAATTCTATTTCTAGTTATTTTAAGGAAACTCCATACTGTTCTCCATAGTGACTGTATCAATTTACATTCCCACCAATAGTGGAAGAGGGCTCCTTTTGTCCACACCCTCCCCAGAATTGGTTGTTTGTAGATTTCCTGATGATGCCGATTCTAACAGGTGTGAGGTGATACCTCATTGTAGTTTTGATTTGCATTTCTCTAATAATTAGTGCTGTTGAGCAGCTTTTCATGTGCGTCTTGGCCATCTCTGTGTCTCCTTTGAAGAAACGTCTCTTTAGATCTTCTGCCCATTTTTTTTGGGTTGTTTGTTTTTTTAATATTAAGCTGCATGAGCTGTTTATATATATTGGAGATTAAACCTGTGTCCATTGATTCGTTTGCAACGATTTTCACCCATCCTGAGGGATGCCTTTTTTCATTCCCGTTTTTTTTAAAAAAAAAGTAAAGAAAGGAAAAGAAGCAGAACACTAATGTGCGTAAAATATGCCTTTTGAAACGGTCGTTTTGAAATATGGACGTCCTTTGAAATTTTTGGTCGATATGTGACCCCAGGATTTGTTTTCAGGGCAGGTGTCATTTACAGGCCTGCAATGATTTTGAATATCAACTGACCATTAGCGTTGGGATTAAAGCTGCTGTTGTGTGAAACGGCCACAAGGTGGCAGCAGTTCACCCTTACCAAATCTGGTTACTAGGGCAAGAGAGCCTCAGTGGAAGTGGTGTTCTAGGTTGGAGTTTAGAATGGAATGTACCAGGAGAAAGCCCCTCACGTTTGTCTCACTACTTCTTGTTCGTGTTTTTAATATAAGTTTTTATTTTTTATTACAGCAAGTTTGATTACAATGTTTGGCTTGTTGTAGGTGTGGAAGATGTGGTTCTTTTACACATATACAGATGACTGTTCTTCTTGGGATCCTTTTCCCATGTACGTTATGACAGAATGTTGAGTAGTCCTCTCTTGGTATTCTGTAGGTCTTTGGTGATTATATATGTCACCTGTGTTTGTATATGTCTGTTAACCCCGATATCGTAATGAAACCTATCCTCACACATTTCCATTGGTGAACCATAAGTTTGTTTAATGAATCTGTGATTGCCCTTCTCCGTGGAAATATCTGCCCTGGTATCCATTTTTAGGTAACACCTATAAGTGATATGATATGATATGTGTCTTTCACTTTCTGACTTACTACAAGTCACGTGATTACTTCTAGACTCATCTACGGTGCTGCAAATGGCATTGTGTCCTTTTTTCCCTTGGCTTCTCTTCTGCCTTAGCTGGGTCCATTTTCAACAATGTGATTCCCTGAGGGTTGTGGATTAGCTGACCTGGGCAGCCTTACCCTGCCGGCCCGCCCTCCCCAGGTGTGCCTCGTTGAGGTCAATATAAACAGCGCTCCAGGCAGCAATAGCCCCTGAAGCTGTGCCTGACTCCATATTCTCTGCCCTGTCAGCAGTCTCGGGGCTGTGCTGGTGGGAGGGAGTGAGGGGCCACAGCTTTGTGGGTGGCCCGGTGTGAGTGGGTTTCTGCTGGCCTTTCTGCAGGAGTTGCCAGGCTGCCGCCTGTAAAGAAGAGGATGTGTCACCCATACCTTCCGCTGGAATTTCTCTCCGGACAGAGGTGAGGAAGGAAAAAAGCAGTGGGGGCCGGGACAGGAGGGGTATCTCAGGCAGGGCAATGGAAAGCTTCTGGAAGAGCGCCAGGGTCCAGGACCACGCTGGCTGGCCTGCAGGCACCAAGTTGGCCTGCGTGCTGTCGCTGGTGTGGCTCCACGGTCCTTCCTCTAGGCTTTCAAGCCCTTGTACATTTTCAGGTGTTTTACCTGGAAAGGGTGGGAACAGTTCAGCAGCAGCTGGCCTGGGGCTCAGATCACGTTTACTCACAGATGCCTCGGCACGGTCCCCCAGCTTTGCAATGACGACGCTCCTTGCGTGGGGGGTGGGTTGCTGGCTGTATGGGAGATGGTTCCCCACCTCTGACCAATTTCAGAATTGTTTACCACTGGAGCAAGTGCCCTGATAGGGTTTTCCTCTGTATAACTCCTGGGTTCAGGTTTTTTTTTTTCTTTTATGGTTCAAGTTAGATTTTATTCCCCTTTTATGTATTTTTAGATATAAGCATGGAAATAATTCTTTCCTATAAATACATCTGTGTGATGGGAAGAATTTTTTCTGTTTTATTTTTAAATTTTGTTTTTTAAAATTTTGAAATTTAATTTTATTTATTTTTTTTTATACAGCACGTTATTATTAGTTATGGATTTTATGTATATACATGTATACAGGTCAATCCCAAACTCCCAACTCATCCCACCACCACCACCCCATGGCTTCCCACACTTGGTGTCCATACGTTTGTTCTCTACCTCTGTGTCTCTATTTCTTCCCTGCAAACCAGTTCATCTGTACCATTTTTAGCCTCCACATATATGCATTAATATACAATATTTGTTTTCCTCTTTCTGACTTACTTCATTCTGTATGACAGTCTCTCGATCCATCGATGTCTCTACAAATGACCCAGTTTCTTTCCTTTTTATGGCCGAGTCATATTCCATTTTATATATGTACCACATCTTTATCCATTCATCTGTCTGTGGGCATTTAGGTTGCTTCCATTACCTGGCTATTGTAAATAGTGCTGCAACGAACATTGTGGTGAATGTGCCTTTTTGAAATACGGTTTTCTCTGGGTATATGCCCAGAAGTGGGATTGCTGGATCAGATGGTAATTCTATTTCTAGTTTTTTTAAGGAAACTCCATACTGTTCTGCATAGTGACTGTATCAATTTACATTCCCACCAATAGTGGAAGAGGGCTCCTTTTGTCCACACCCTCTCCAGAATTGGTTGTTTGTAGATTTTCTGATGATGCCGATTCTAACAGGTGTGAGGTGATACCTCATTGTAGTTTTGATTTGCATTTCTCTAATAATTAGTGTTGTTGAGCAGGTTTCATGTGCGTCTTGGCCATCTCTGTGTCTCCTTTGAAGAAACGTCTCTTTAGATCTTCTGCCCATTTTTTTGGGGTTGTTTGTTTTTTTAATATTAAGCTGCATGAGCTGTTTATATATATTGGAGATTAAACCTTTATCCATTCATTCGTCTGCAACGATTTTCGCCCATTCTGAGGGATGCATTTTTCCATTCCCATGTTTTTTAACAAAAAAGGAAAGAAAGGAAAAGAAGCAGAACACTAATGTGCGTAAAATATGCCTTTTGAAACGGTCGTTTTGAAATATGGACGTCCTTTGAATTTTTTGGTCGATATGTGTCCCCAGGATTTGTTTTCAGGGCAGGTGTCATTTACAGGCCTGCAATGATTTTGAATATCAACTGACCATTAGCGTTGGGATTAAAGCTGCTGTTGTGTGAAACGGCCAAAAGGTGGCAGCAGTTCACCCTTACCAAATCTGGTTACTAGGGCAAGAGAGCCTCAGTGGAAGTGGTGTTCTAGATTGGAGTTTAGAATGGAATGTACCAGGAGAAAGCCCCTCACGTTTGTCTCACAACTTCTTGTTCGTGTTTTTAATTTAATTTTTTATTTTTTATTACAGCAAGTTTGATTACAATGTTTGGCTTGTTGTAGGTGTGGAAGATGTGGTTCTTTTACACATATACAGATGACTGTTCTTCTTGGGATCCTTTTCCCATGTACGTTATGACAGAATGTTGAGTAGTCCTCTCTTGGTATTCTGTAGGTCTTTGGTGATTATATATGTCACCTGTGTTTGTATATGTCTGTTAACCCCGATATCGTAATGAAACCAATCCTCACACCTTTCCATTGGTGAACCATAAGTTTGTTTAATGAATCTGTGATTGCCCTTCTCCGTGGAAATATCTGCCCTGGTATCCATTTTTAGGTAACACCTATAAGTGATATGATATGATATGTGTCTTTCACTTTCTGACTTACTACAAGTCACGTGATTACTTCTAGACTCATCTACGGTGCTGCAAATGGCATTGTGTCCTTTTTTCCCTTGGCTTCTCTTCTGCCTTAGCGGGGTCCATTTTCAACAATGTGATTCCCTGAGGGTTGTGGATTAGCTGACCTGGGCAGCCTTACCCTGCCGGCCCGCCCTCCCCAGGTGTGCCTCGTTGAGGTCAATATAAACAGCTCTCCAGGCAGCAATAGCCCCTGAAGCTGTGCCTGACTCCATATTCTCTGCCCCGTCAGCAGTCTCGGGTCTGTGCTGGTGGGAGGGAGTGAGGGGCCACATCTTTGTGGTTGGCCCGCTGTGAGTGGGGCTCTGCTGGCCTTTCTGCAGGAGTTGCCAGGCTGCCGCCTGTAAAGAAGAGGATGTGTCACCCATACCTTCTGCTGGAATTTCTCTCCGGACAGAGGTGAGGAAGGAAAAAAGCAGTGGGGTCCGGGACAGGAGGGGTATCTCAGGCAGGGCAATGGAAAGCTTCTGGAAGAGCACCCGGGGCCAGGACCACGCTGGCTGGCCTGCAGGCACCAAGTTGGCCTGCGTGCTGTCGCTGGTGTGGCTCCACGGTCCTTCCTCTAGGCTTTCAAGCCCTTGTACATATTCAGTTGTTTTACCTGGAAAGGGTGGGAACAGATCAGAAACAGCTGGCCTGGGGCTCAGCTCACGTTTACTCACAGATACCTCGGCACGGTCCCCCAGCTTTTCAATGAGGACGCTCCATGTCTGGGGGGTGGGTGGCTGTCTGTCTGGGAGATGGTTCCCCACCTGTGACCAATTTCAGAATTGTTTACCGCTGGAGCAAGTGCCGTGATAGGGTTTTCCTCTGTATAACTCGTGGGTTCAATTTTTTTTCTTTTTTGGTTCAAGTTAGATTTTATTCCTCTTTTATGTATTTATAAATATAAGCATGGAAATAATTCATTCCTATAAATACAACTGTGTGACGGGAAGGATTTTTTCTGTTTTATTTTTAAATTTTATTTTTTAAAATTTTGAAATTTAATTTAATTTATGTTTTTATACAGCACGTTATTATTAGTTATGTATTTTATGCATATACATGTATACAGGTCAATCCCAATCTCCCAACTCATCCCACCACCACCACCCCATGGCTTCCCACAATTGGTGTCCATACGTTTGTTCTCTACCTCTGTGTCTCTATTTCTTCCCTGCAAACCAGTTCATCTGTACCATTTTTAGGCTCCACATATATGCATTAATATACAATATTTGTTTTCCTCTTTCTGACTTACTTCATTCTGTATGACAGTCTCTCGATCCATCGATGTCTCTACAAATGACCCAGTTTCATTCCTTTTTATGGCCGAGTCATATTCCATTTTATATATGTACCACATCTTTATCCATTCATCTGTCTGTGGGCATTTAGGTTGCTTCCATTACCTGGCTATTGTAAATAGTGCTGCAACGAACATTGTGGTGAATGTGCCTTTTTGAAATACGGTTTTCTCTGGGTATATGCCCAGAAGTGGGATTGCTGGATCAGATGGTAATTCTATTTCTAGTTTTTTTAAGGAAACTCCATACTGTTCTCCATAGGGACTGTATCAATTTACATTCCCACCAATAGTGGAAGAGGGCTCCTTTTGTCCACACCCTCCCCAGAATTGGTTGTTTGTAGATTTTCTGATGATGCCGATTCTAACAGGTGTGAGGTGATACCTCATTGTAGTTTTGATTTGCATTTCTCTAATAATTAGTGCTGTTGAGCAGCTTTTCATGTGCGTCTTGGCCATCTCTGTGTCTCCTTTGAAGAAACGTCTCTTTAGATCTTCTGCCCATTTTTTGGGGGGTTGTTTGTTTTTTTAATATTAAGCTGCATGAGCTGTTTATATATATTGGAGATTAAACCTGTGTCCATTGATTCGTTTGCAACGTTTTTCACCCATCCTGAGGGATGCCTTTTTCCATTCCCGTTTTTTTTAACAAAAAAGGAAAGAAAGGAAAAGAAGCAGAACACTAATGTGCGTAAAATATGCCTTTTGAAATGGTCGTTTTGAAATATGGACGTCCTTTGAATTTTTTTGTCGATATGTGACCCCAGGATTTGTTTTCAGGGCAGGTGTCATTTACAGGCCTGCAATGATTTTGAATATCAACTGACCATTAGCGTTGGGATTAAAGCTGCTGTTGTGTGAAACGGCCACAAGGTGGCAGCAGTTCACCCTTATCAAATCTGGTTACTAGGGCAAGAGAGCCTCTGTGGAAGTGGTGTTCTAGATTGGAGTTTAGAATGGAATGTACCAGGAGAAAGCCCCTCACGTTTGTCTCACTACTTCTTGTTCGTGTTTTTAATTTAAGTTTTTATTTTTTATTACAGCAAGTTTGATTACAATGTTTGGCATGTTGTAGGTGTGGAAGATGTGGTTCTTTTACACATATACAGATGACTGTTCTTCTTGGGATCCTTTTCCCATGTACGTTATGACAGAATGTTGAGTAGTCCTCTCTTGGTATTCTGTAGGTCTTTGGTGATTATATATGTCACCTGCGTTTGTATATGTCTGTTAACCCCGATATCGTAATGAAACCAATCCTCACACCTTTCCATTGGTGAACCATAAGTTTGTTTAATGAATCTGTGATTGCCCTTCTCCGTGGAAATATCTGCCCTGGTATCCATTTTTAGGTAACACCTATAAGTGATATGATATGATATGTGTCTTTCACTTTCTGACTTACTACAAGTCACGTGATTACTTCTAGACTCATCTACGGTGCTGCAAATGGCATTGTGTCCTTTTTTCCCTTGGCCTCTCTTCTGCCTTAGCGGGGTCCATTTTCAACAATGTGATTCCCTGAGGGTTGTGGATTAGCTGACCTGGGCAGCCTTACCCTGCCGGCCCGCCCTCCCCAGGTGTGCCTCGTTGAGGTCAATATAAACAGAGCTCCAGGCAGCAATAGCCCCTGAAGCTGTGCCTGACTCCATATTCTCTGCCCCATTAGCAGTCTCGGGGCTGTGCTGGTGGGAGGGAGTGAGGGGCCACAGCTTTGTGGGTGGCCCGGTGTGAGTGGGGTTCTGCTGGCCTTTCTGCAGGAGTTGCCAGGCTGCCACCTGTAAAGAAGAGGATGTGTCACCCATACCTTCCGCTGGAATTTCTCTCCAGACAGAGGTGAGGAAGGAAAAAAGCAGTGGGGTCCGGGACAGGAGGGGTATCTCAGGCAAGGCAATGGAAAGCTTCTGGAAGAGCGCCGGGGCCAGGACCACGCTGGCTGGCCTGCAGGCACCAAGTTGGCCTGTGTGCTGTCGCTGGTGTGGCTCCACGGTCCTTCCTCTAGGCTTTCAAGCCCTTGTACATATTCAGGTGTTTTACCTGGAAAGGGTGGGAACAGTTCAGCAGCAGCTGGCCTGGGGCTCAGCTCACGTTTACTCACAGATGCCTCGGCACGGTCCCCCAGCTTTGCAATGACGACGCTCCTTGCGTGGGGGGTGGGTTGCAGGCTGTATGGGAGATGGTTCCCCACCTCTGACCAATTTCAGAATTGTTTACCACTGGAGCAAGTGCCCTGATAGGGTTTTCCTCTGTATAACTCCTGGGTTCAGGTTTTTATTTTCTTTTATGGTTCAAGTTAGATTTTATTCCCCTTTTATGTATTTATAGATATAAGCAGGGAAATAATTTTTCCTATAAATACATCTGTGTGATGGGAAGAATTTTTTCTGTTTTATTTTTAAATTTTATTTTTTAAAATTTTGAAATTTAATTTTATTTATTTTTTTATACAGCACGTTATTATTAGTTATGTATTTTATGTATATACATGTATACAGGTCAATCCCAAACTCCCAACTCATCCCACCACCACCACCCCATGGCTTCCCACACTTGGTGTCCATACGTTTGTTCTCTACCTCTGTGTCTCTATTTCTTCCCTGCAAACCAGTTCATCTGTACCATTTTTAGGCTCCACATATATGCATTAATATACAATATTTGTTTTCCTCTTTCTGACTTACTTCATTCTGTATGACAGTCTCTTGATCCATCGATGTCTCTACAAATGACCCAGTTTCATTCCTTTTTATGGCCGAGTCATATTCCATTTTATATATGTACCACATCTTTATCCATTCATCTGTCTGTGGGCATTTAGGTTGCTTCCATTACCTGGCTATTGTAAATAGTGCTGCAACGAACATTGTGGTGAATGTGCCTTTTTGAAATACGGTTTTCTCTGGGTATATGCCCAGAAGTGGGATTGCTGGATCAGATGGTAATTCTATTTCTAGTTTTTTTAAGGAAACTCCATACTGTTCTCCATAGTGACTGTATCAATTTACATTCCCACCAATAGTGGAAGAGGGCTCCTTTTGTCCACACCCTCCCCAGAATTGGTTGTTTGTAGATTTTCTGATGATGCCGATTCTAACAGGTGTGAGGTGATACCTCATTGTAGTTTTGATTTGCATTTCTCTAATAATTAGTGCTGTTGAGCAGCTTTTCATGTGCGTCTTGGCCATCTCTGTGTCTCCTTTGAAGAAACGTCTCTTTAGATCTTCTGCCCATTTTTTTTGGTTTGTTTGTTTTTTTAATATTAAGCTGCATGAGCTGTTTATATATATTGGAGATTAAACCTCTGTCCATTGATTCGTCTGCAACGATTTTCGCCCATTCTGAGGGATGCCTTTTTCCATTCCCGTGTTTTTTAACAAAAAAGGAAAGAAAGGAAAAGAAGCAGAACACTAATGTGCGTAAAATATGCCTTTTGAAACGGTGGTTTTGAAATATGGACGTCCTTTGAATTTTTTGGTCGATATGTGACCCCAGGATTTGTTTTCAGGGCAGGTGTCATTTACAGGCCTGCAATGATTTTGAATATCAACTGACCATTAGCGTTGGGATTAAAGCTGCTGTTGTGTGAAACGGCCACAAGGTGGCAGCAGTTCACCCTTACCAAATCTGGTTACTAGGGCAAGAGAGCCTCAGTGGAAGTGGTGTTCTAGATTGGAGTTTAGAATGGAATGTACCAGGAGAAAGCCCCTCACGTTTGTCTCACTACTTCTTGTTCGTGTTTTTAATTTAAGTTTTTATTTTTTATTACAGCAAGTTTGATTACAATGTTTGGCTTGTTGTAGGTGTGGAAGATGTGGTTCTTTTACACATATACAGATGACTGTTCTTCTTGGGATCCTTTTCCCATGTACGTTATGACAGAATGTTGAGTAGTCCTCTCTTGGTATTCTGTAGGTCTTTGGTGATTATATATGTCACCTGCGTTTGTATATGTCTGTTAACCCCGATATCGTAATGAAACCAATCCTCACACCTTTCCATTGGTGAACCATAAGTTTGTTTAATGAATCTGTGATTGCCCTTCTCCGTGGAAATATCTGCCCTGGTATCCATTTTTAGGTAACACCTATAAGTGATATGATATGATATGTGTCTTTCACTTTCTGACTTACTACAAGTCACGTGATTACTTCTAGACTCATCTACGGTGCTGCAAATGGCATTGTGTCCTTTTTTCCCTTGGCCTCTCTTCTGCCTTAGCGGGGTCCATTTTCAACAATGTGATTCCCTGAGGGTTGTGGATTAGCTGACCTGGGCAGCCTTACCCTGCCGGCCCGCCCTCCCCAGGTGTGCCTCGTTGAGGTCAATATAAACAGAGCTCCAGGCAGCAATAGCCCCTGAAGCTGTGCCTGACTCCATATTCTCTGCCCCATTAGCAGTCTCGGGGCTGCGCTGGTGGGAGAGAGTGAGGGGCCACAGCTTTGTGGGTGGCCCGGTGTGAGTGGGGTTCTGCTGGCCTTTCTGCAGGAGTTGCCAGGCTGCCACCTGTAAAGAAGAGGATGTGTCACCCATACCTTCCGCTGGAATTTCTCTCCAGACAGAGGTGAGGAAGGAAAAAAGCAGTGGGGGCCGGGACAGGAGGGGTATCTCAGGCAAGGCAATGGAAAGCTTCTGGAAGAGCGCCGGGGCCAGGACCACGCTGGCTGGCCTGCAGGCACCAAGTTGGCCTGTGTGCTGTCGCTGGTGTGGCTCCACGGTCCTTCCTCTAGGCTTTCAAGACCTTGTACATATTCAGGTGTTTTACCTGGAAAGGGTGGGAACAGTTCAGCAGCAGCTGGCCTGGGGCTCAGCTCACGTTTACTCACAGATGCTTCGGCATGGTCCCCCAGCTTTGCAATGACGACGCTCCTTGCGTGGGGGGTGGGTTGCAGGCTGTATGGGAGATGGTTCCCCACCTCTGACCAATTTCAGAATTGTTTACCACTGGAGCAAGTGCCCTGATAGGGTTTTCCTCTGTATAACTCCTGGGTTCAGGTTTTTATTTTCTTTTATGGTTCAAGTTAGATTTTATTCCCCTTTTATGTATTTATAGATATAAGCAGGGAAATAATTTTTCCTATAAATACATCTGTGTGATGGGAAGAATTTTTTCTGTTTTATTTTTAAATTTTATTTTTTAAAATTTTGAAATTTAATTTTATTTATTTTTTTATACAGCACGTTATTATTAGTTATGTATTTTATGTATATACATGTATACAGGTCAATCCCAAACTCCCAACTCATCCCACCACCACCACCCCATGGCTTCCCACACTTGGTGTCCATACGTTTGTTCTCTACCTCTGTGTCTCTATTTCTTCCCTGCAAACCAGTTCATCTGTACCATTTTTAGGCTCCACATATATGCATTAATATACAATATTTGTTTTCCTCTTTCTGACTTACTTCATTCTGTATGACAGTCTCTTGATCCATCGATGTCTCTACAAATGACCCAGTTTCATTCCTTTTTATGGCCGAGTCATATTCCATTTTATATATGTACCACATCTTTATCCATTCATCTGTCTGTGGGCATTTAGGTTGCTTCCATTACCTGGCTATTGTAAATAGTGCTGCAACGAACATTGTGGTGAATGTGCCTTTTTGAAATACGGTTTTCTCTGGGTATATGCCCAGAAGTGGGATTGCTGGATCAGATGGTAATTCTATTTCTAGTTTTTTTAAGGAAACTCCATACTGTTCTCCATAGTGACTGTATCAATTTACATTCCCACCAATAGTGGAAGAGGGCTCCTTTTGTCCACACCCTCCCCAGAATTGGTTGTTTGTAGATTTTCTGATGATGCCGATTCTAACAGGTGTGAGGTGATACCTCATTGTAGTTTTGATTTGCATTTCTCTAATAATTAGTGCTGTTGAGCAGCTTTTCATGTGCGTCTTGGCCATCTCTGTGTCTCCTTTGAAGAAACGTCTCTTTAGATCTTCTGCCCATTTTTTTTGGTTTGTTTGTTTTTTTAATATTAAGCTGCATGAGCTGTTTATATATATTGGAGATTAAACCTCTGTCCATTGATTCGTCTGCAACGATTTTCGCCCATTCTGAGGGATGCCTTTTTCCATTCCCGTGTTTTTTAACAAAAAAGGAAAGAAAGGAAAAGAAGCAGAACACTAATGTGCGTAAAATATGCCTTTTGAAACGGTGGTTTTGAAATATGGACGTCCTTTGAAATTTTTGGTCGATATGTGACCCCAGGATTTGTTTTCAGGGCAGGTGTCATTTACAGGCCTGCAATGATTTTGAATATCAACTGACCATTAGCGTTGGGATTAAAGCTGCTGTTGCGTGAAACGGCCACAAGGTGGCAGCAGTTCACCCTTACCAAATCTGGTTACTAGGGCAAGAGAGCCTCAGTGGAAGTGGTGTTCTAGATTGGAGTTTAGAATGGAATGTACCAGGAGAAAGCCCCTCACGTTTGTCTCACTACTTCTTGTTCGTGTTTTTAATTTAAGTTTTTATTTTTTATTACAGCAAGTTTGATTACAATGTTTGGCTTGTTGTAGGTGTGGAAGATGTGGTTCTTTTACACATATACAGATGACTGTTCTTCTTGGGATCCTTTTCCCATGTACGTTATGACAGAATGTTGAGTAGTCCTCTCTTGGTATTCTGTAGGTCTTTGGTGATTATATATGTCACCTGCGTTTGTATATGTCTGTTAACCCCGATATCGTAATGAAACCAATCCTCACACCTTTCCATTGGTGAACCATAAGTTTGTTTAATGAATCTGTGATTGCCCTTCTCCGTGGAAATATCTGCCCTGGTATCCATTTTTAGGTAACACCTATAAGTGATATGATATGATATGTGTCTTTCACTTTCTGACTTACTACAAGTCACGTGATTACTTCTAGACTCATCTACGGTGCTGCAAATGGCATTGTGTCCTTTTTTCCCTTGGCTTCTCTTCTGCCTTAGCGGGGTCCATTTTCAACAATGTGATTCCCTGAGGGTTGTGGATTAGCTGACCTGGGCAGCCTTACCCTGCCGGCCCGCCCTCCCCAGGTGTGCCTCGTTGAGGTCAATATAAACAGAGCTCCAGGCAGCAATAGCCCCTGAAGCTGTGCCTGACTCCATATTCTCTGCCCCGTCAGCAGTCTCGGGGCTGTGCTGGTGGGAGGGAGTGAGGGGCCACAGCTTTGTGGGTGGCCCGGTGTGAGTGGGGTTCTGCTGGCCTTTCTGCAGGAGTTGCCAGGCTGCCGCCTGTACAGAAGAGGATGTGTCACCCATACCTTCCGCTGGAATTTCTCTCCGGACAGAGGTGAGGAAGGAAAAAAGCAGTGGGGGCCGGGACAGGAGGGGTATCTCAGGCAGGGCAATGGAAAGCTTCTGGAAGAGCGCCAGGGTCCAGGACCACGCTGGCTGGCCTGCAGGCACCAAGTTGGCCTGCGTGCTGTCGCTGGTGTGGCTCCACGGTCCTTCCTCTAGGCTTTCAAGCCCTTGTACATATTCAGGTGTTTTACCTGGAAAGGGTGGGAACAGTTCAGCAGCAGCTGGCCTGGGGCTCAGCTCACGTTTACTCACAGATGCCTCGGCACGGTCCCCCAGCTTTGCAATGAGGACGCTCCTTGCGTGGGGGTTGGGTTGCTGGCTGTATGGGAGATGGTTCCCCACCTCTGACCAATTTCAGAATTGTTTACCACTGGAGCAAGTGCCGTGATAGGGTTTTCCTCTGTATAACTCGTGGGTTCACTTTTTTTTTCTTTTATGTTTCAAGTTAGATTTTATTCCTCTTTTATGTATTTATAGATATAAGCATGGAAATAATTCATTCCTATAAATACATCTGTGTGACGGGAAGAACTTTTTTCTGTTTTATTTTTAAATTTTATTTTTTAAAATTTTGAAATTTTATTTATTTTTTTATACAGCACGTTATTATTAGTTATGTATTTTATGCATATACATGTATACAGGTCAATCCCAAACTCCCAACTCATCCCACCACCACCACCCCATGGCTTCCCACACTTGGTGTCCATACGTTTGTTCTCTACCTCTGTGTCTCTATTTCTTCCCTGCAAACCAGTTCATCTGTACCATTTTTAGGCTCCACATATATGCATTAATATACAATATTTGTTTTCCTCTTTCTGACTTACTTCATTCTGTATGACAGTCTCTCGATCCATCGATGTCTCTACAAATGACCCAGTTTCATTCCTTTTTATGGCCGAGTCATATTCCATTTTATATATGTACCACATCTTTATCCATTCATCTGTCTGTGGGCATTTAGGTTGCTTCCATTACCTGGCTATTGTAAATAGTGCTGCAACGAACATTGTGGTGAATGTGCCTTTTTGAAATACGGTTTTCTCTGGGTATATGCCCAGAAGTGGGATTGCTGGATCAGAAGGTAATTCTATTTCTAGTTATTTTAAGGAAACTCCATACTGTTCTCCATAGGGACTGTATCAATTTACATTCCCACCAATAGTGGAAGAGGGCTCCTTTTGTCCACACCCTCCCCAGAATTGGTTGTTTGTAGATTTTCTGATGATGCCGATTCTAACAGGTGTGAGGTGATACCTCATTGTAGTTTTGATTTGCATTTCTCTAATAATTAGTGCTGTTGAGCAGCTTTTCATGTGCGTCTTGGCCATCTCTGTGTCTCCTTTGAAGAAACGTCTCTTTAGATCTTCTGCCCATTTTTTTTGGTTTGTTTGTTTTTTTAATATTAAGCTGCATGAGCTGTTTATATATATTGGAGATTAAACCTCTGTCCATTGATTCGTCTGCAACGATTTTTGCCCATTCTGAGGGATGCCTTTTTCCATTCCCGTGTTTTTTAACAAAAAAGGAAAGAAAGGAAAAGAAGCAGAACACTAATGTGCGTAAAATATGCCTTTTGAAACGGTCGTTTTGAAATATGGACGTCCTTTGAAATTTTTGGTCGATATGTGACCCCAGGATTTGTTTTCAGGGCAGGTGTCATTTACAGGCCTGCAATGATTTTGAATATCAACTGACCATTAGCGTTGGGATTAAAGCTGCTGTTGTGTGAAACGGCCACAAGGTGGCAGCAGTTCACCCTTACCAAATCTGGTTACTAGGGCAAGAGAGCCTCAGTGGAAGTGGTGTTCTAGATTGGAGTTTAGAATGGAATGTACCAGGAGAAAGCCCCTCACGTTTGTCTCACTACTTCTTGTTCGTGTTTTTAATTTAAGTTTTTATTTTTTATTACAGCAAGTTTGATTACAATGTTTGGCTTGTTGTAGGTGTGGAAGATGTGGTTCTTTTACACATATACAGATGACTGTTCTTCTTGGGATCCTTTTCCCATGTACGTTATGACAGAATGTTGAGTAGTCCTCTCTTGGTATTCTGTAGGTCTTTGGTGATTATATATGTCACCTGCGTTTGTATATGTCTGTTAACCCCGATATCGTAATGAAACCAATCCTCACACCTTTCCATTGGTGAACCATAAGTTTGTTTAATGAATCTGTGATTGCCCTTCTCCGTGGAAATATCTGCCCTGGTATCCATTTTTAGGTAACACCTATAAGTGATATGATATGATATGTGTCTTTCACTTTCTGACTTACTACAAGTCACGTGATTACTTCTAGACTCATCTACGGTGCTGCAAATGGCATTGTGTCCTTTTTTCCCTTGGCTTCTCTTCTGCCTTAGCGGGGTCCATTTTCAACAATGTGATTCCCTGAGGGTTGTGGATTAGCTGACCTGGGCAGCCTTACCCTGCCGGCCCGCCCTCCCCAGGTGTGCCTCGTTGAGGTCAATATAAACAGAGCTCCAGGCAGCAATAGCCCCTGAAGCTGTGCCTGACTCCATATTCTCTGCCCCGTCAGCAGTCTCGGGGCTGTGCTGGTGGGAGGGAGTGAGGGGCCACAGCTTTGTGGGTGGCCCGGTGTGAGTGGGGTTCTGCTGGCCTTTCTGCAGGAGTTGCCAGGCTGCCGCCTGTACAGAAGAGGATGTGTCACCCATACCTTCCGCTGGAATTTCTCTCCGGACAGAGGTGAGGAAGGAAAAAAGCAGTGGGGGCCGGGACAGGAGGGGTATCTCAGGCAGGGCAATGGAAAGCTTCTGGAAGAGCGCCAGGGTCCAGGACCACGCTGGCTGGCCTGCAGGCACCAAGTTGGCCTGCGTGCTGTCGCTGGTGTGGCTCCACGGTCCTTCCTCTAGGCTTTCAAGCCCTTGTACATATTCAGGTGTTTTACCTGGAAAGGGTGGGAACAGTTCAGCAGCAGCTGGCCTGGGGCTCAGCTCACGTTTACTCACAGATGCCTCGGCACGGTCCCCCAGCTTTGCAATGAGGACGCTCCTTGCATGGGGGTTGGGTTGCTGGCTGTATGGGAGATGGTTCCCCACCTCTGACCAATTTCAGAATTGTTTACCACTGGAGCAAGTGCCGTGATAGGGTTTTCCTCTGTATAACTCGTGGGTTCACTTTTATTTTCTTTTATGTTTCAAGTTAGATGTTATTCCTCTTTTATGTATTTATAGATATAAGCATGGAAATAATTCATTCCTATAAATACATCTGTGTGACGGGAAGAACTTTTTTCTGTTTTATTTTTAAATTTTATTTTTTAAAATTTTGAAATTTTATTTATTTTTTTATACAGCACGTTATTATTAGTTATGTATTTTATGCATATACATGTATACAGGTCAATCCCAAACTCCCAACTCATCCCACCACCACCACCCCATGGCTTCCCACACTTGGTGTCCATACGTTTGTTCTCTACCTCTGTGTCTCTATTTCTTCCCTGCAAACCAGTTCATCTGTACCATTTTTAGTCTCCACATATATGCATTAATATACAATATTTGTTTTCCTCTTTCTGACTTACTTCATTCTGTATGACAGTCTCTCGATCCATCGATGTCTCTACAAATGACCCAGTTTCATTCCTGTTTATGGCCGAGTCATATTCCATTTTATATATGTACCACATCTTTATCCATTCATCTGTCTGTGGGCATTTAGGTTGCTTCCATTACCTGGCTATTGTAAATAGTGCTGCAACGAACATTGTGGTGAATGTGCCTTTTTGAAATACGGTTTTCTCTGGGTATATGCCCAGAAGTGGGATTGCTGGATCAGAAGGTAATTCTATTTCTAGTTATTTTAAGGAAACTCCATACTGTTCTCCATAGGGACTGTATCAATTTACATTCCCACCAATAGTGGAAGAGGGCTCCTTTTGTCCACACCCTCCCCAGAATTGGTTGTTTGTAGATTTTCTGATGATGCCGATTCTAACAGGTGTGAGGTGATACCTCATTGTAGTTTTGATTTGCATTTCTCTAATAATTAGTGCTGTTGAGCAGCTTTTCATGTGCGTCTTGGCCATCTCTGTGTCTCCTTTGAAGAAACGTCTCTTTAGATCTTCTGCCCATTTTTTTGGGTTGTTTGTTTTTTTAATATTAAGCTGCATGAGCTGTTTATATATATTGGAGATTAAACCTCTGTCCATTGATTCGTCTGCAACGATTTTCGCCCATTCTGAGGGATGCCTTTTTCCATTCCCGTGTTTTTTAACAAAAAAGGAAAGAAAGGAAAAGAAGCAGAACACTAATGTGCGTAAAATATGCCTTTTGAAACGGTCGTTTTGAAATATGGACGTCCTTTGAAATTTTTGGTCGATATGTGACCCCAGGATTTGTTTTCAGGGCAGGTGTCATTTACAGGCCTGCAATGATTTTGAATATCAACTGACCATTAGCGTTGGGATTAAAGCTGCTGTTGTGTGAAACGGCCACAAGGTGGCAGCAGTTCACCCTTACCAAATCTGGTTACTAGGGCAAGAGAGCCTCAGTGGAAGTGGTGTTCTAGATTGGAGTTTAGAATGGAATGTACCAGGAGAAAGCCCCTCACGTTTGTCTCACTACTTCTTGTTCGTGTTTTTAATTTAAGTTTTTATTTTTTATTACAGCAAGTTTGATTACAATGTTTGGCTTGTTGTAGGTGTGGAAGATGTGGTTCTTTTACACATATACAGATGACTGTTCTTCTTGGGATCCTTTTCCCATGTACGTTATGACAGAATGTTGAGTAGTCCTCTCTTGGTATTCTGTAGGTCTTTGGTGATTATATATGTCACCTGTGTTTGTATATGTCTGTTAACCCCGATATCGTAATGAAACCAATCCTCACACCTTTCCATTGGTGAACCATAAGTTTGTTTAATGAATCTGTGATTGCCCTTCTCCGTGGAAATATCTGCCCTGGTATCCATTTTTAGGTAACACCTATAAGTGATATGATATGATATGTGTCTTTCACTTTCTGACTTACTACAAGTCACGTGATTACTTCTAGACTCATCTACGGTGCTGCAAATGGCATTGTGTCCTTTTTTCCCTTGGCTTCTCTTCTGCCTTAGCGGGGTCCATTTTCAACAATGTGATTCCCTGAGGGTTGTGGATTAGCTGACCTGGGCAGCCTTACCCTGCCGGCCCGCCCTCCCCAGGTGTGCCTCGTTGAGGTCAATATAAACAGAGCTCCAGGCAGCAATAGCCCCTGAAGCTGTGCCTGACTCCATATTCTCTGCCCCGTCAGCAGTCTCGGGGCTGTGCTGGTGGGAGGGAGTGAGGGGCCACAGCTTTGTGGGTGGCCCGGTGTGAGTGGGGTTCTGCTGGCCTTTCTGCAGGAGTTGCCAGGCTGCCGCCTGTAAAGAAGAGGATGTGTCACCCATACCTTCCGCTGGAATTTCTCTCCGGACAGAGGTGAGGAAGGAAAAAAGCTGTGGGGTCCGGGACAGGAGTGGTATCTCAGGCAGGGCAATGGAAAGCTTCTGGAAGAGAGCCAGGGTCCAGGACCACGCTGGCTGGCCTGCAGGCACCAAGTTGGCCTGCATGCTGTCGCTGGTGTGGCTCCACGGTCCTTCCTCTAGGCTTTCAAGCCCTTGTACATATTCAGGTGTTTTACCTGGAAAGGGTGGGAACAGTTCAGCAGCAGCTGGCCTGGGGCTCAGCTCACGTTTACTCACAGATGCCTCGGCACGGTCCCCCAGCTTTGCAATGAGGACGCTCCTTGCATGGGGGTTGGGTTGCTGGCTGTATGGGAGATGGTTCCCCACCTCTGACCAATTTCAGAATTGTTTACCACTGGAGCAAGTGCCGTGATAGGGTTTTCCTCTGTATAACTCGTGGGTTCACTTTTTTTTTCTTTTATGTTTCAAGTTAGATGTTATTCCTCTTTTATGTATTTATAGATATAAGCATGGAAATAATTCATTCCTATAAATACATCTGTGTGACGGGAAGAACTTTTTTCTGTTTTAGTTTTAAATTTTATTTTTTAAAATTTTGAAATTTTATTTATTTTTTTATACAGCACGTTATTATTAGTTATGTATTTTATGCATATACATGTATACAGGTCAATCCCAAACTCCCAACTCATCCCACCACCACCACCCCATGGCTTCCCACACTTGGTGTCCATACGTTTGTTCTCTACCTCTGTGTCTCTATTTCTTCCCTGCAAACCAGTTCATCTGTACCATTTTTAGGCTCCACATATATGCATTAATATACAATATTTGTTTTCCTCTTTCTGACTTACTTCATTCTGTATGACAGTCTCTCGATCCATCGATGTCTCTACAAATGACCCAGTTTCATTCCTGTTTATGGCCGAGTCATATTCCATTTTATATATGTACCACATCTTTATCCATTCATCTGTCTGTGGGCATTTAGGTTGCTTCCATTACCTGGCTATTGTAAATAGTGCTGCAACGAACATTGTGGTGAATGTGCCTTTTTGAAATACGGTTTTCTCTGGGTATATGCCCAGAAGTGGGATTGCTGGATCAGAAGGTAATTCTATTTCTAGTTATTTTAAGGAAACTCCATACTGTTCTCCATAGGGACTGTATCAATTTACATTCCCACCAATAGTGGAAGAGGGCTCCTTTTGTCCACACCCTCCCCAGAATTGGTTGTTTGTAGATTTTCTGATGATGCCGATTCTAACAGGTGTGAGGTGATACCTCATTGTAGTTTTGATTTGCATTTCTCTAATAATTAGTGCTGTTGAGCAGCTTTTCATGTGCGTCTTGGCCATCTCTGTGTCTCCTTTGAAGAAACGTCTCTTTAGATCTTCTGCCCATTTTTTTGGGTTGTTTGTTTTTTTAATATTAAGCTGCATGAGCTGTTTATATATATTGGAGATTAAACCTCTGTCCATTGATTCGTCTGCAACGATTTTCGCCCATTCTGAGGGATGCCTTTTTCCATTCCCGTGTTTTTTAACAAAAAAGGAAAGAAAGGAAAAGAAGCAGAACACTAATGTGCGTAAAATATGCCTTTTGAAACGGTGGTTTTGAAATATGGACGTCCTTTGAAATTTTTGGTCGATATGTGACCCCAGGATTTGTTTTCAGGGCAGGTGTCATTTACAGGCCTGCAATGATTTTGAATATCAACTGACCATTAGCGTTGGGATTAAAGCTGCTGTTGTGTGAAACGGCCACAAGGTGGCAGCAGTTCACCCTTACCAAATCTGGTTACTAGGGCAAGAGAGCCTCAGTGGAAGTGGTGTTCTAGATTGGAGTTTAGAATGGAATGTACCAGGAGAAAGCCCCTCACGTTTGTCTCACTACTTCTTGTTCGTGTTTTTAATTTAAGTTTTTATTTTTTATTACAGCAAGTTTGATTACAATGTTTGGCTTGTTGTAGGTGTGGAAGATGTGGTTCTTTTACACATATACAGATGACTGTTCTTCTTGGGATCCTTTTCCCATGTACGTTATGACAGAATGTTGAGTAGTCCTCTCTTGGTATTCTGTAGGTCTTTGGTGATTATATATGTCACCTGTGTTTGTATATGTCCGTTAACCCCGATATCGTAATGAAACCAATCCTCACACCTTTCCATTGGTGAACCATAAGTTTGTTTAATGAATCTGTGATTGCCCTTCTCCGTGGAAATATCTGCCCTGGTATCCATTTTTAGGTAACACCTATAAGTGATATGATATGATATGTGTCTTTCACTTTCTGACTTACTACAAGTCACGTGATTACTTCTAGACTCATCTACGGTGCTGCAAATGGCATTGTGTCCTTTTTTCCCTTGGCTTCTCTTCTGCCTTAGCGGGGTCCATTTTCAACAATGTGATTCCCTGAGGGTTGTGGATTAGCTGACCTGGGCAGCCTTACCCTGCCGGCCCGCCCTCCCCAGCTGTGCCTCGTTGAGGTCAATATAAACAGAGCTCCAGGCAGCAATAGCCCCTGAAGCTGTGCCTGACTCCATATTCTCTGCCCCGTCAGCAGTCTCGGGGCTGTGCTGGTGGGAGGGAGTGAGGGGCCACAGCTTTGTGGGTGGCCCGGTGTGAGTGGGGTTCTGCTGGCCTTTCTGCAGGAGTTGCCAGGCTGCCGCCTGTAATGAAGAGGATGTGTCACCCATACCTTCCACTGGAATTTCTCTCCGGACAGAGGTGAGGAAGGAAAAAAGCTGTGGGGTCCGGGACAGGAGTGGTATCTCAGGCAGGGCAATGGAAAGCTTCTGGAAGAGAGCCAGGGTCCAGGACCACGCTGGCTGGCCTGCAGGCACCAAGTTGGCCTGCATGCTGTCGCTGGTGTGGCTCCACGGTCCTTCCTCTAGGCTTTCAAGCCCTTGTACATATTCAGGTGTTTTACCTGGAAAGGGTGGGAACAGTTCAGCAGCAGCTGGCCTGGGGCTCAGCTCACGTTTACTCACAGATGCCTCGGCACGGTCCCCCAGCTTTGCAATGAGGACGCTCCTTGTGTGGGGGTTGGGTTGCTGGCTGTATGGGAGATGGTTCCCCACCTCTGACCAATTTCAGAATTGTTTACCACTGGAGCAAGTGCCGTGATAGGATTTTCCTCTGTATAACTCGTGGGTTCACTTTTTTTTTCTTTTATGTTTCAAGTTAGATGTTATTCCTCTTTTATGTATTTATAGATATAAGCATGGAAATAATTCATTCCTATAAATACATCTGTGTGACGGGAAGAACTTTTTTCTGTTTTATTTTTAAATTTTATTTTTTAAATTTTTGAAATTTTATATATTTTTTTATACAGCACGTTATTATTAGTTATGTATTTTATGCATATACATGTATACAGGTCAATCCCAAACTCCCAACTCATCCCACCACCACCACCCCATGGCTTCCCACACTTGGTGTCCATACGTTTGTTCTCTACCTCTGTGTCTCTATTTCTTCCCTGCAAACCAGTTCATCTGTACCATTTTTAGGCTCCACATATATGCATTAATATACAATATTTGTTTTCCTCTTTCTGACTTACTTCATTCTGTATGACAGTCTCTCGATCCATCGATGTCTCTACAAATGACCCAGTTTCATTCCTGTTTATGGCCGAGTCATATTCCATTTTATATATGTACCACATCTTTATCCATTCATCTGTCTGTGGGCATTTAGGTTGCTTCCATTACCTGGCTATTGTAAATAGTGCTGCAACGAACATTGTGGTGAATGTGCCTTTTTGAAATACGGTTTTCTCTGGGTATATGCCCAGAAGTGGGATTGCTGGATCAGAAGGTAATTCTATTTCTAGTTATTTTAAGGAAACTCCATACTGTTCTCCATAGGGACTGTATCAATTTACATTCCCACCAATAGTGGAAGAGGGCTCCTTTTGTCCACACCCTCCCCAGAATTGGTTGTTTGTAGATTTTCTGATGATGCCGATTCTAACAGGTGTGAGGTGATACCTCATTGTAGTTTTGATTTGCATTTCTCTAATAATTAGTGCTGTTGAGCAGCTTTTCATGTGCGTCTTGGCCATCTCTGTGTCTCCTTTGAAGAAACGTCTCTTTAGATCTTCTGCCCATTTTTTTGGGTTGTTTGTTTTTTTAATATTAAGCTGCATGAGCTGTTTATATATATTGGAGATTAAACCTCTGTCCATTGATTCGTCTGCAACGATTTTCGCCCATTCTGAGGGATGCCTTTTTCCATTCCCGTGTTTTTTAACACAAAAGGAAAGAAAGGAAAAGAAGCAGAACACTAATGTGCGTAAAATATGCCTTTTGAAACGGTCGTTTTGAAATATGGACGTCCTTTGAAATTTTTGGTCGATATGTGACACCAGGATTTGTTTTCAGGGCAGGTGTCATTTACAGGCCTGCAATGATTTTGAATATCAACTGACCATTAGCGTTGGGATTAAAGCTGCTGTTGTGTGAAACGGCCACAAGGTGGCAGCAGTTCACCCTTACCAAATCTGGTTACTAGGGCAAGAGAGCCTCAGTGGAAGTGGTGTTCTAGATTGGAGTTTAGAATGGAATGTACCAGGAGAAAGCCCCTCACGTTTGTCTCACTACTTCTTGTTCGTGTTTTTAATTTAAGTTTTTATTTTTTATTACAGCAAGTTTGATTACAATGTTTGGCTTGTTGTAGGTGTGGAAGATGTGGTTCTTTTACACATATACAGATGACTGTTCTTCTTGGGATCCTTTTCCCATGTACGTTATGACAGAATGTTGAGTAGTCCTCTCTTGGTATTCTGTAGGTCTTTGGTGATTATATATGTCACCTGTGTTTGTATATGTCTGTTAACCCCGATATCGTAATGAAACGAATCCTCACACCTTTCCATTGGTGAACCATAAGTTTGTTTAATGAATCTGTGATTGCCCTTCTCCGTGGAAATATCTGCCCTGGTATCCATTTTTAGGTAACACCTATAAGTGATATGATATGATATGTGTCTTTCACTTTCTGACTTACTACAAGTCACGTGATTACTTCTAGACTCATCTACGGTGCTGCAAATGGCATTGTGTCCTTTTTTCCCTTGGCTTCTCTTCTGCCTTAGCGGGGTCCATTTTCAACAATGTGATTCCCTGAGGGTTGTGGATTAGCTGACCTGGGCAGCCTTACCCTGCCGGCCCGCCCTCCCCAGGTGTGCCTCGTTGAGGTCAATATATACAGAGCTCCAGGCAGCAATAGCCCCTGAAGCTGTGCCTGACTCCATATTCTCTGCCCCGTCAGCAGTCTCGGGGCTGTGCTGGTGGGAGGGAGTGAGGGGCCACAGCTTTGTGGGTGGCCCGGTGTGAGTGGGGTTCTGCTGGCCTTTCTGCAGGAGTTGCCAGGCTGCCGCCTGTAAAGAAGAGGATGTGTCACCCATACCTTCCGCTGGAATTTCTCTCCGGACAGAGGTGAGGAAGGAAAAAAGCAGTGGGGGCCGGGACAGGAGGGGTATCTCAGGCAGGGCAATGGAAAGCTTCTGGAAGTGCGCCCGGGGCCAGGACCACGCTGGCTGGCCTGCAGGCACCAAGTTGGCCTGCGTGCTGTCGCTGGTGTGGCTCCACGGTCCTTCCTCTAGGCTTTCAAGCCCTTGTACATATTCAGGTGTTTTACCTGGAAAGGGTGGGAACAGTTCAGCAGCAGCTGGCCTGGGGCTCAGCTCACGTTTACTCACAGATGCCTCGGCACGGTCCCCCAGCTTTGCAATGAGGACGCTCCTTGTGTGGGGGTTGGGTTGCTGGCTGTATGGGAGATGGTTCCCCACCTCTGACCAATTTCAGAATTGTTTACCACTGGAGCAAGTGCCGTGATAGGGTTTTCCTCTGTATAACTCGTGGGTTCACTTTTTTTTTCTTTTATGTTTCAAGTTAGATGTTATTCCTCTTTTATGTATTTATAGATATAAGCATGGAAATAATTCATTCCTATAAATACATCTGTGTGACGGGAAGAACTTTTTTCTGTTTTAGTTTTAAATTTTATTTTTTAAAATTTTGAAATTTTATTTATTTTTTTATACAGCACGTTATTATTAGTTATGTATTTTATGCATATACATGTATACAGGTCAATCCCAAACTCCCAACTCATCCCACCACCACCACCCCATGGCTTCCCACACTTGGTGTCCATACGTTTGTTCTCTACCTCTGTGTCTCTATTTCTTCCCTGCAAACCAGTTCATCTGTACCATTTTTAGGCTCCACATATATGCATTAATATACAATATTTGTTTTCCTCTTTCTGACTTACTTCATTCTGTATGACAGTCTCTCGATCCATCGATGTCTCTACAAATGACCCAGTTTCATTCCTTTTTATGGCCGAGTCATATTCCATTTTATATATGTACCACATCTTTATCCATTCATCTGTCTGTGGGCATTTAGGTTGCTTCCATTACCTGGCTATTGTAAATAGTGCTGCAACGAACATTGTGGTGAATGTGCCTTTTTGAAATACGGTTTTCTCTGGGTATATGCCCAGAAGTGGGATTGCTGGATCAGAAGGTAATTCTATTTCTAGTTATTTTAAGGAAACTCCATACTGTTCTCCATAGGGACTGTATCAATTTACATTCCCACCAATAGTGGAAGAGGGCTCCTTTTGTCCACACCCTCCCCAGAATTGGTTGTTTGTAGATTTTCTGATGATGCCGATTCTAACAGGTGTGAGGTGATACCTCATTGTAGTTTTGATTTGCATTTCTCTAATAATTAGTGCTGTTGAGCAGCTTTTCATGTGCGTCTTGGCCATCTCTGTGTCTCCTTTGAAGAAACGTCTCTTTAGATCTTCTGCCCATTTTTTTTTGGTTGTTTGTTTTTTTAATATTAAGCTGCATGAGCTGTTTATATATATTGGAGATTAAACCTCTGTCCATTGATTCGTCTGCAACGATTTTCGCCCATTCTGTGGGATGCCATTTTCCATTCCCGTGTTTTTTAACAAAAAAGGAAAGAAAGGAAAAGAAGCAGAACACTAATGTGCGTAAAATATGCCTTTTGAAACGGTGGTTTTGAAATATGGACGTCCTTTGAAATTTTTGGTCGATATGTGACACCAGGATTTGTTTTCAGGGCAGGTGTCATTTACAGGCCTGCAATGATTTTGAATATCAACTGACCATTAGCATTGGGATTAAAGCTGCTATTGTGTGAAACGGCCACAAGGTGGCAGCAGTTCACCCTTACCAAATCTGGTTACTAGGGCAAGAGAGCCTCAGTGGAAGTGGTGTTCTAGATTGGAGTTTAGAATGGAATGTACCAGGAGAAAGCCCCTCACGTTTGTCTCACTACTTCTTGTTCGTGTTTTTAATTTAAGTTTTTATTTTTTATTACAGCAAGTTTGATTACAATGTTTGGCTTGTTGTAGGTGTGGAAGATGTGGTTCTTTTACACATATACAGATGACTGTTCTTCTTGGGATCCTTTTCCCATGTACGTTATGACAGAATGTTGAGTAGTCCTCTCTTGGTATTCTGTAGGTCTTTGGTGATTATATATGTCACCTGTGTTTGTATATGTCTGTTAACCCCGATATCGTAATGAAACCAATCCTCACACCTTTCCATTGGTGAACCATAAGTTTGTTTAATGAATCTGTGATTGCCCTTCTCCGTGGAAATATCTGCCCTGGTATCCATTTTTAGGTAACACCTATAAGTGATATGATATGATATGTGTCTTTCACTTTCTGACTTACTACAAGTCACGTGATTACTTCTAGACTCATCTACGGTGCTGCAAATGGCATTGTGTCCTTTTTTCCCTTGGCTTCTCTTCTGCCTTAGCGGGGTCCATTTTCAACAATGTGATTCCCTGAGGGTTGTGGATTAGCTGACCTGGGCAGCCTTACCCTGCCGGCCCACCCTCCCCAGGTGTGCCTCGTTGAGGTCAATATAAACAGAGCTCCAGGCAGCAATAGCCCCTGAAGCTGTGCCTGACTCCATATTCTCTGCCCCGTCAGCAGTCTCGGGGCTGTGCTGGTGGGAGGGAGTGAGGGGCCACAGCTTTGTGGGTGGCCCGGTGTGAGTGGGGTTCTGCTGGCCTTTCTGCAGGAGTTGCCAGGCTGCCGCCTGTAAAGAAGAGGATGTGTCACCCATATCTTCCGCTGGAATTTCTCTCCGGACAGAGGTGAGGAAGGAAAAAAGCAGTGGGGGCCGGGACAGGAGGGGTATCTCAGGCAGGGCAATGGAAAGCTTCTGGAAGAGCGCCCGGGGCCAGGACCACGCTGGCTGGCCTGCAGGCACCAAGTTGGCCTGCGTGCTGTCGCTGGTGTGGCTCCACAGTCCTTCCTCTAGGCTTTCAAGCCCTTGTACATATTCAGGTGTTTTACCTGGAAAGGGTGGGAACAGTTCAGCAGCAGCTGGCCTGGGGCTCAGCTCACGTTTACTCACAGATGCCTCGGCACGGTCCCCCAGCTTTGCAATGAGGACGCTCCTTGTGTGGGGGTTGGGTTGCTGGCTGTATGGGAGATGGTTCCCCACCTCTGACCAATTTCTGAATTGTTTACCACTGGAGCAAGTGCCGTGATAGGGTTTTCCTCTGTATAACTCGTGGGTTCACTTTTTTTTTCTTTTATGTTTCAAGTTAGATGTTATTCCTCTTTTATGTATTTATAGATATAAGCATGGAAATAATTCATTCCTATAAATACATCTGTGTGACGGGAAGAACTTTTTTCTGTTTTATTTTTAAATTTTATTTTTTAAAATTTTGAAATTTTATATATTTTTTTATACAGCACGTTATTATTAGTTATGTATTTTATGCATATACATGTATACAGGTCAATCCCAAACTCCCAACTCATCCCACCACCACCACCCCATGGCTTCCCACACTTGGTGTCCATACGTTTGTTCTCTACCTCTGTGTCTCTATTTCTTCCCTGCAAACCAGTTCATCTGTACCATTTTTAGGCTCCACATATATGCATTAATATACAATATTTGTTTTCCTCTTTCTGACTTACTTCATTCTGTATGACAGTCTCTCGATCCATCGATGTCTCTACAAATGACCCAGTTTCATTCCTTTTTATGGCCGAGTCATATTCCATTTTATATATGTACCACATCTTTATCCATTCATCTGTCTGTGGGCATTTAGGTTGCTTCCATTACCTGGCTATTGTAAATAGTGCTGCAACGAACATTGTGGTGAATGTGCCTTTTTGAAATACGGTTTTCTCTGGGTATATGCCCAGAAGTGGGATTGCTGGATCAGAAGGTAATTCTATTTCTAGTTATTTTAAGGAAACTCCATACTGTTCTCCATAGGGACTGTATCAATTTACATTCCCACCAATAGTGGAAGAGGGCTCCTTTTGTCCACACCCTCCCCAGAATTGGTTGTTTGTAGATTTTCTGATGATGCCGATTCTAACAGGTGTGAGGTGATACCTCATTGTAGTTTTGATTTGCATTTCTCTAATAATTAGTGCTGTTGAGCAGCTTTTCATGTGCGTCTTGGCCATCTCTGTGTCTCCTTTGAAGAAACGTCTCTTTAGATCTTCTGCCCATTTTTTTGGGTTGTTTGATTTTTTAATATTAAGCTGCATGAGCTGTTTATATATATTGGAGATTAAACCTCTGTCCATTGATTCGTCTGCAACTATTTTCGCCCATTCTGAGGGATGCCTTTTTCCATTCCCGTGTTTTTTAACAAAAAAGGAAAGAAAGGAAAAGAAGCAGAACACTAATGTGCGTAAAATATGCCTTTTGAAACGGTCGTTTTGAAATATGGACGTCCTTTGAAATTTTTGGTCGATATGTGACCCCAGGATTTGTTTTCAGGGCAGGTGTCATTTACAGGCCTGCAATGATTTTGAATATCAACTGACCATTAGCGTTGGGATTAAAGCTGCTGTTGTGTGAAACGGCCACAAGGTGGCAGCAGTTCACCCTTACCAAATCTGGTTACTAGGGCAAGAGAGCCTCAGTGGAAGTGGTGTTCTAGATTGGAGTTTAGAATGGAATGTACCAGGAGAAAGCCCCTCACGTTTGTCTCACTACTTCTTGTTCGTGTTTTTAATTTAAGTTTTTATTTTTTATTACAGCAAGTTTGATTACAATGTTTGGCTTGTTGTAGGTGTGGAAGATGTGGTTCTTTTACACATATACAGATGACTGTTCTTCTTGGGATCCTTTTCCCATGTACGCTATGACAGAATGTTGAGTAGTCCTCTCTTGGTATTCTGTAGGTCTTTGGTGATTATATATGTCACCTGTGTTTGTATATGTCTGTTAACCCCGATATCGTAATGAAACCAATCCTCACACCTTTCCATTGGTGAACCATAAGTTTGTTTAATGAATCTGTGATTGCCCTTCTCCGTGGAAATATCTGCCCTGGTATCCATTTTTAGGTAACACCTATAAGTGATATGATATGATATGTGTCTTTCACTTTCTGACTTACTACAAGTCACGTGATTACTTCTAGACTCATCTACGGTGCTGCAAATGGCATTGTGTCCTTTTTTCCCTTGGCTTCTCTTCTGCCTTAGCGGGGTCCATTTTCAACAATGTGATTCCCTGAGGGTTGTGGATTAGCTGACCTGGGCAGCCTTACCCTGCCGGCCCACCCTCCCCAGGTGTGCCTCGTTGAGGTCAATATAAACAGAGCTCCAGGCAGCAATAGCCCCTGAAGCTGTGCCTGACTCCATATTCTCTGCCCCGTCAGCAGTCTCGGGGCTGTGCTGGTGGGAGGGAGTGAGGGGCCACAGCTTTGTGGGTGGCCCGGTGTGAGTGGGGTTCTGCTGGCCTTTCTGCAGGAGTTGCCAGGCTGCCGCCTGTAAAGAAGAGGATGTGTCACCCATATCTTCCGCTGGAATTTCTCTCCGGACAGAGGTGAGGAAGGAAAAAAGCAGTGGGGGCCGGGACAGGAGGGGTATCTCAGGCAGGGCAATGGAAAGCTTCTGGAAGAGCGCCCGGGGCCAGGACCACGCTGGCTGGCCTGCAGGCACCAAGTTGGCCTGCGTGCTGTCGCTGGTGTGGCTCCACAGTCCTTCCTCTAGGCTTTCAAGCCCTTGTACATATTCAGGTGTTTTACCTGGAAAGGGTGGGAACAGTTCAGCAGCAGCTGGCCTGGGGCTCAGCTCACGTTTACTCACAGATGCCTCGGCACGGTCCCCCAGCTTTGCAATGAGGACGCTCCTTGTGTGGGGGTTGGGTTGCTGGCTGTATGGGAGATGGTTCCCCACCTCTGACCAATTTCTGAATTGTTTACCACTGGAGCAAGTGCCGTGATAGGGTTTTCCTCTGTATAACTCGTGGGTTCACTTTTTTTTTCTTTTATGTTTCAAGTTAGATGTTATTCCTCTTTTATGTATTTATAGATATAAGCATGGAAATAATTCATTCCTATAAATACATCTGTGTGACGGGAAGAACTTTTTTCTGTTTTATTTTTAAATTTTATTTTTTAAAATTTTGAAATTTTATATATTTTTTTATACAGCACGTTATTATTAGTTATGTATTTTATGCATATACATGTATACAGGTCAATCCCAAACTCCCAACTCATCCCACCACCACCACCCCATGGCTTCCCACACTTGGTGTCCATACGTTTGTTCTCTACCTCTGTGTCTCTATTTCTTCCCTGCAAACCAGTTCATCTGTACCATTTTTAGGCTCCACATATATGCATTAATATACAATATTTGTTTTCCTCTTTCTGACTTACTTCATTCTGTATGACAGTCTCTCGATCCATCGATGTCTCTACAAATGACCCAGTTTCATTCCTTTTTATGGCCGAGTCATATTCCATTTTATATATGTACCACATCTTTATCCATTCATCTGTCTGTGGGCATTTAGGTTGCTTCCATTACCTGGCTATTGTAAATAGTGCTGCAACGAACATTGTGGTGAATGTGCCTTTTTGAAATACGGTTTTCTCTGGGTATATGCCCAGAAGTGGGATTGCTGGATCAGAAGGTAATTCTATTTCTAGTTATTTTAAGGAAACTCCATACTGTTCTCCATAGGGACTGTATCAATTTACATTCCCACCAATAGTGGAAGAGGGCTCCTTTTGTCCACACCCTCCCCAGAATTGGTTGTTTGTAGATTTTCTGATGATGCCGATTCTAACAGGTGTGAGGTGATACCTCATTGTAGTTTTGATTTGCATTTCTCTAATAATTAGTGCTGTTGAGCAGCTTTTCATGTGCGTCTTGGCCATCTCTGTGTCTCCTTTGAAGAAACGTCTCTTTAGATCTTCTGCCCATTTTTTTGGGTTGTTTGATTTTTTAATATTAAGCTGCATGAGCTGTTTATATATATTGGAGATTAAACCTCTGTCCATTGATTCGTCTGCAACTATTTTCGCCCATTCTGAGGGATGCCTTTTTCCATTCCCGTGTTTTTTAACAAAAAAGGAAAGAAAGGAAAAGAAGCAGAACACTAATGTGCGTAAAATATGCCTTTTGAAACGGTCGTTTTGAAATATGGACGTCCTTTGAAATTTTTGGTCGATATGTGACCCCAGGATTTGTTTTCAGGGCAGGTGTCATTTACAGGCCTGCAATGATTTTGAATATCAACTGACCATTAGCGTTGGGATTAAAGCTGCTGTTGTGTGAAACGGCCACAAGGTGGCAGCAGTTCACCCTTACCAAATCTGGTTACTAGGGCAAGAGAGCCTCAGTGGAAGTGGTGTTCTAGATTGGAGTTTAGAATGGAATGTACCAGGAGAAAGCCCCTCACGTTTGTCTCACTACTTCTTGTTCGTGTTTTTAATTTAAGTTTTTATTTTTTATTACAGCAAGTTTGATTACAATGTTTGGCTTGTTGTAGGTGTGGAAGATGTGGTTCTTTTACACATATACAGATGACTGTTCTTCTTGGGATCCTTTTCCCATGTACGTTATGACAGAATGTTGAGTAGTCCTCTCTTGGTATTCTGTAGGTGTTTGGTGATTATATATGTCACCTGTGTTTGTATATGTCTGTTAACCCCGATATCGTAATGAAACCAATCCTCACACCTTTCCATTGGTGAACCATAAGTTTGTTTAATGAATCTGTGATTGCCCTTCTCCGTGGAAATATCTGCCCTGGTATCCATTTTTAGGTAACACCTATAAGTGATATGATATGATATGTGTCTTTCACTTTCTGACTTACTACAAGTCACGTGATTACTTCTAGACTCATCTACGGTGCTGCAAATGGCATTGTGTCCTTTTTTCCCTTGGCTTCTCTTCTGCCTTAGCGGGGTCCATTTTCAACAATGTGATTCCCTGAGGGTTGTGGATTAGCTGACCTGGGCAGCCTTACCCTGCCGGCCCGCCCTCCCCAGGTGTGCCTCGTTGAGGTCAATATATACAGAGCTCCAGGCAGCAATAGCCCCTGAAGCTGTGCCTGACTCCATATTCTCTGCCCCGTCAGCAGTCTCGGGGCTGTGCTGGTGGGAGGGAGTGAGGGGCCACAGCTTTGTGGGTGGCCCGGTGTGAGTGGGGTTCTGCTGGCCTTTCTGCAGGAGTTGCCAGGCTGCCGCCTGTAAAGAAGAGGATGTGTCACCCATACCTTCCGCTGGAATTTCTCTCCGGACAGAGGTGAGGAAGGAAAAAAGCAGTGGGGGCCGGGACAGGAGGGGTATCTCAGGCAGGGCAATGGAAAGCTTCTGGAAGAGCGCCCGGGGCCAGGACCACGCTGGCTGGCCTGCAGGCACCAAGTTGGCCTGCGTGCTGTCGCTGGTGTGGCTCCACGGTCCTTCCTCTAGGCTTTCAAGCCCTTGTACATATTCAGGTGTTTTACCTGGAAAGGGTGGGAACAGTTCAGCAGCAGCTGGCCTGGGGCTCAGCTCACGTTTACTCACAGATGCCTCGGCACGGTCCCCCAGCTTTGCAATGAGGACGCTCCTTGTGTGGGGGTTGGGTTGCTGGCTGTATGGGAGATGGTTCCCCACCTCTGACCAATTTCAGAATTGTTTACCACTGGAGCAAGTGCCGTGATAGGGTTTTCCTCTGTATAACTCGTGGGTTCACTTTTTTTTTCTTTTATGTTTCAAGTTAGATGTTATTCCTCTTTTATGTATTTATAGATATAAGCATGGAAATAATTCATTCCTATAAATACATCTGTGTGACGGGAAGAAATTTTTTCTGTTTTATTTTTAAATTTTATTTTTTAAAATTTTGAAATTTTATTTATTTTTTTATACAGCACGTTATTATTAGTTATGTATTTTATGCATATACATGTATACAGGTCAATCCCAAACTCCCAACTCATCCCACCACCACCACCCCATGGCTTCCCACACTTGGTGTCCATACGTTTGTTCTCTACCTCTGTGTCTCTATTTCTTCCCTGCAAACCAGTTCATCTGTACCATTTTTAGGCTCCACATATATGCATTAATATACAATATTTGTTTTCCTCTTTCTGACTTACTTCATTCTGTATGACAGTCTCTCGATCCATCGATGTCTCTACAAATGACCCAGTTTCATTCCTTTTTATGGCCGAGTCATATTCCATTTTATATATGTACCACATCTTTATCCATTCATCTGTCTGTGGGCATTTAGGTTGCTTCCATTACCTGGCTATTGTAAATAGTGCTGCAACGAACATTGTGGTGAATGTGCCTTTTTGAAATACGGTTTTCTCTGGGTATATGCCCAGAAGTGGGATTGCTGGATCAGATGGTAATTCTATTTCTAGTTATTTTAAGGAAACTCCATACTGTTCTCCATAGGGACTGTATCAATTTACATTCCCACCAATAGTGGAAGAGGGCTCCTTTTGTCCACACCCTCCCCAGAATTGGTTGTTTGTAGATTTTCTGATGATGCCGATTCTAACAGGTGTGAGGTGATACCTCATTGTAGTTTTGATTTGCATTTCTCTAATAATTAGTGCTGTTGAGCAGCTTTTCATGTGCGTCTTGGCCATCTCTGTGTCTCCTTTGAAGAAACGTCTCTTTAGATCTTCTGCCCATTTTTTTTGGGTTGTTTGTTTTTTTAATATTAAGCTGCATGAGCTGTTTATATATATTGGAGATTAAACCTCTGTCCATTGATTCGTCTGCAACGATTTTCGCCCATTCTGAGGGATGCCATTTTCCATTCCCGTGTTTTTTAACAAAAAAGGAAAGAAAGGAAAAGAAGCAGAACACTAATGTGCGTAAAATATGCCTTTTGAAACGGTGGTTTTGAAATATGGACGTCCTTTGAAATTTTTGGTCGATATGTGACCCCAGGATTTGTTTTCAGGGCAGGTGTCATTTACAGGCCTGCAATGATTTTGAATATCAACTGACCATTAGCGTTGGGATTAAAGCTGCTGTTGTGTGAAACGGCCACAAGGTGGCAGCAGTTCACCCTTACCAAATCTGGTTACTAGGGCAAGAGAGCCTCAGTGGAAGTGGTGTTCTAGATTGGAGTTTAGAATGGAATGTACCAGGAGAAAGCCCCTCACGTTTGTCTCACTACTTCTTGTTCGTGTTTTGAATTTAAGTTTTTATTTTTTATTACAGCAAGTTTGATTACAATGTTTGGCTTGTTGTAGGTGTGGAAGATGTGGTTCTTTTACACATATACAGATGACTGTTCTTCTTGGGATCCTTTTCCCATGTACGTTATGACAGAATGTTGAGTAGTCCTCTCTTGGTATTCTGTAGGTCTTTGGTGATTATATATGTCACCTGTGTTTGTATATGTCTGTTAACCCCGATATCGTAATGAAACCAATCCTCACACCTTTCCATTGGTGAACCATAAGTTTGTTTAATGAATCTGTGATTGCCCTTCTCCGTGGAAATATCTGCCCTGGTATCCATTTTTAGGTAACACCTATAAGTGATATGATATGATATGTGTCTTTCACTTTCTGACTTACTACAAGTCACGTGATTACTTCTAGACTCATCTACGGTGCTGCAAATGGCATTGTGTCCTTTTTTCCCTTGGCTTCTCTTCTGCCTTAGCGGGGTCCATTTTCAACAATGTGATTCCCTGAGGGTTGTGGATTAGCTGACCTGGGCAGCCTTACCCTGCCGGCCCGCCCTCCCCAGGTGTGCCTCGTTGAGGTCAATATAAACAGAGCTCCAGGCAGCAATAGCCCCTGAAGCTGTGCCTGACTCCATATTCTCTGCCCCGTCAGCAGTCTCGGGGCTGTGCTGGTGGGAGGGAGTGAGGGGCCACAGCTTTGTGGGTGGCCCGGTGTGAGTGGGGTTCTGCTGGCCTTTCTGCAGGAGTTGCCAGGCTGCCGCCTGTACAGAAGAGGATGTGTCACCCATACCTTCCGCTGGAATTTCTCTCCGGACAGAGGTGAGGAAGGAAAAAAGCAGTGGGGGCCGGGACAGGAGGGGTATCTCAGGCAGGGCAATGGAAAGCTTCTGGAAGAGCGCCCGGGGCCAGGACCACGCTGGCTGGCCTGCAGGCACCAAGTTGGCCTGCGTGCTGTCGCTGGTGTGGCTCCACGGTCCTTCCTCTAGGCTTTCAAGCCCTTGTACATATTCAGGTGTTTTACCTGGAAAGGGTGGGAACAGTTCAGCAGCAGCTGGCCTGGGGCTCAGCTCACGTTTACTCACAGATGCCTCGGCACAGTCCCCCAGCTTTGCAATGAGGACGCTCCTTGCGTGGGGGTTGGGTTGCTGGCTGTATGGGAGATGGTTCCCCACCTCTGACCAATTTCAGAATTGTTTACCACTGGAGCAAGTGCCGTGATAGGGTTTTCCTCTGTATAACTCGTGGGTTCACTTTTTTTTTCTTTTATGTTTCAAGTTAGATGTTATTCCTCTTTTATGTATTTATAGATATAAGCATGGAAATAATTCATTCCTATAAATACATCTGTGTGACGGGAAGAACTTTTTTCTGTTTTATTTTTAAATTTTATTTTTTAAAATTTTGAAATTTTATTTATTTTTTTATACAGCACGTTATTATTAGTTATGTATTTTATGCATATACATGTATACAGGTCAATCCCAAACTCCCAACTCATCCCACCACCACCACCCCATGGCTTCCCACACTTGGTGTCCATACGTTTGTTCTCTACCTCTGTGTCTCTATTTCTTCCCTGCAAACCAGTTCATCTGTACCATTTTTAGGCTCCACATATATGCATTAATATACAATATTTGTTTTCCTCTTTCTGACTTACTTCATTCTGTATGACAGTCTCTCGATCCATCGATGTCTCTACAAATGACCCAGTTTCATTCCTTTTTATGGCCGAGTCATATTCCATTTTATATATGTACCACATCTTTATCCATTCATCTGTCTGTGGGCATTTAGGTGGCTTCCATTACCTGGATATTGTAAAGAGTGCTGCAACGAACATTGTGGTGAATGTGCCTTTTTGAAATACGGTTTTCTCTGGGTATATGCCCAGAAGTGGGATTGCTGGATCAGATGGTAATTCTATTTCTAGTTATTTTAAGGAAACTCCATACTGTTCTCCATAGGGACTGTATCAATTTACATTCCCACCAATAGTGGAAGAGGGCTCCTTTTGTCCACACCCTCCCCAGAATTGGTTGTTTGTAGATTTTCTGATGATGCCGATTCTAACAGGTGTGAGGTGATACCTCATTGTAGTTTTGATTTGCATTTCTCTAATAATTAGTGCTGTTGAGCAGCTTTTCATGTGCGTCTTGGCCATCTCTGTGTCTCCTTTGAAGAAACGTCTCTTTAGATCTTCTGCCCATTTTTTTTGGGTTGTTTGTTTTTTTAATATTAAGCTGCATGAGCTGTTTACATATATTGGAGATTACACCTCTGTCCATTGATTCGTCTGCAACGATTTTCGCCCATTCTGAGGGATGCCTTTTTCCATTCCCGTGTTTTTTAACAAAAAAAGGAAAGAAAGGAAAAGAAGCAGAACACTAATGTGCGTAAAATATGCCTTTTGAAACGGTCGTTTTGAAATATGGACGTCCTTTGAAATTTTTGGTCGATATGTGACCCCAGGATTTGTTTTCAGGGCAGGTGTCATTTACAGGCCTGCAATGATTTTGAATATCAACTGACCATTAGCGTTGGGATTAAAGCTGCTGTTGTGTGAAACGGCCACAAGGTGGCAGCAGTTCACCCTTACCAAATCTGGTTACTAGGGCAAGAGAGCCTCAGTGGAAGTGGTGTTCTAGATTGGAGTTTAGAATGGAATGTACCAGGAGAAAGCCCCTCACGTTTGTCTCACTACTTCTTGTTCGTGTTTTTAATTTAAGTTTTTTATTTTTTATTACAGCAAGTTTGATTACAATGTTTGGCTTGTTGTAGGTGTGGAAGATGTGGTTCTTTTACACATATACAGATGACTGTTCTTCTTGGGATCCTTTTCCCATGTACGTTATGACAGAATGTTGAGTAGTCCTCTCTTGGTATTCTGTAGGTCTTTGGTGATTATATATGTCACCTGTGTTTGTATATGTCTGTTAACCCCAATATCGTAATGAAACCAATCCTCACACCTTTCCATTGGTGAACCATAAGTTTGTTTAATGAATCTGTGATTGCCCTTCTCCGTGGAAATATCTGCCCTGGTATCCGTTTTTAGGTAACACCTATAAGTGATATGATATGATATGTGTCTTTCACTTTCTGACTTACTACAAGTCACGTGATTACTTCTAGACTCATCTGCGGTGCTGCAAATGGCATTGTGTCCTTTTTTCCCTTGGCTTCTCTTCTGCCTTAGCGGGGTCCATTTTCAACAATGTGATTCCCTGAGGGTTGTGGATTAGCTGACCTGGGCAGCCTTACCCTGCCGGCCCGCCCTCCCCAGGTGTGCCTCGTTGAGGTCAATATAAACAGAGCTCCAGGCAGCAATAGCCCCTGAAGCTGTGCCTGACTCCATATTCTCTGCCCCGTCAGCAGTCTCGGGGCTGTGCTGGTGGGAGGGAGTGAGGGGCCACAGCTTTGTGGGTGGCCCGGTGTGAGTGGGGTTCTGCTGGCCTTTCTGCAGGAGTTGCCAGGCTGCCGCCTGTAAAGAAGAGGATGTGTCACCCATACCTTCCGCTGGAATTTCTGTCCGGACAGAGGTGAGGAAGGAAAAAAGCAGTGGGGGCCGGGACAGGAGGGGTATCTCAGGCAGGGCAATGGAAAGCTTCTGGAAGAGCGCCCGGGGCCAGGACCACGCTGGCTGGCCTGCAGGCAGCATGTTGGCCTGCGTGCTGTCGCTGGTGTGGCTCCACGGTCCTTCCTCTAGGCTTTCAAGCCCTTGTACATATTCAGGTGTTTTACCTGGAAAGGGTGGGAACAGTTCAGCAGCAGCTGGCCTGGGGCTCAGCTCACGTTTACTCACAGATGCCTCGGCACGGTCCCCCAGCTTTGCAATGAGGACGCTCCTTGTGTGGGGGTTGGGTTGCTGGCTGTATGGGAGATGGTTCCCCACCTCTGACCAATTTCAGAATTGTTTACCACTGGAGCAAGTGCCGTGATAGGGTTTTCCTCTGTATAACTCGTGGGTTCACTTTTTTTTTCTTTTATGTTTCAAGTTAGATGTTATTCCTCTTTTATGTATTTATAGATATAAGCATGGAAATAATTCATTCCTATAAATACATCTGTGTGACGGGAAGAACTTTTTTCTGTTTAATTTTTAAATTTTATTTTTTAAAATTTTGAAATTTTATTTATTTTTTTATACAGCACGTTATTATTAGTTATGTATTTTATGCATATACATGTATACAGGTCAATCCCAAACTCCCAACTCATCCCACCACCACCACCCCATGGCTTCCCACACTTGGTGTCCATACGTTTGTTCTCTACCTCTGTGTCTCTATTTCTTCCCTGCAAACCAGTTCATCTGTACCATTTTTAGGCTCCACATATATGCATTAATATACAATATTTGTTTTCCTCTTTCTGACTTACTTCATTCTGTATGACAGTCTCTCGATCCATCGATGTCTCTACAAATGACCCAGTTTCATTCCTTTTTATGGCCGAGTCATATTCCATTTTATATATGTACCACATCTTTATCCATTCATCTGTCTGTGGGCATTTAGGTTGCTTCCATTACCTGGCTATTGTAAATAGTGCTGCAACGAACATTGTGGTGAATGTGCCTTTTTGAAATACGGTTTTCTCTGGGTATATGCCCAGAAGTGGGATTGCTGGATCAGATGGTAATTCTATTTCTAGTTATTTTAAGGAAAATCCATACTGTTCTCCATAGGGACTGTATCAATTTACATTCCCACCAATAGTGGAAGAGGGCTCCTTTTGTCCACACCCTCCCCAGAATTGGTTGTTTGTAGATTTTCTGATGATGCCGATTCTAACAGGTGTGAGGTGATACCTCATTGTAGTTTTGATTTGCATTTCTCTAATAATTAGTGCTGTTGAGCAGCTTTTCATGTGCGTCTTGGCCATCTCTGTGTCTCCTTTGAAGAAACGTCTCTTTAGATCTTCTGCCCATTTTTTTTGGGTTGTTTGTTTTTTTAATATTAAGCTGCATGAGCTGTTTATATATATTGGAGATTACACCTCTGTCCATTGATTCGTCTGCAACGATTTTCGCCCATTCTGAGGGATGCCTTTTTCCATTCCCGTGTTTTTTAACAAAAAAAGGAAAGAAAGGAAAAGAAGCAGAACACTAATGTGCGTAAAATATGCCTTTTGAAACGGTCGTTTTGAAATATGGACGTCCTTTGAAATTTTTGGTCGATATGTGACCCCAGGATTTGTTTTCAGGGCAGGTGTCATTTACAGGCCTGCAATGATTTTGAATATCAACTGACCATTAGCGTTGGGATTAAAGCTGCTGTTGTGTGAAACGGCCACAAGGTGGCAGCAGTTCACCCTTACCAAATCTGGTTACTAGGGCAAGAGAGCCTCAGTGGAAGTGGTGTTCTAGATTGGAGTTTAGAATGGAATGTACCAGGAGAAAGCCCCTCACGTTTGTCTCACTACTTCTTGTTCGTGTTTTTAATTTAAGTTTTTTATTTTTTATTACAGCAAGTTTGATTACAATGTTTGGCTTGTTGTAGGTGTGGAAGATGTGGTTCTTTTACACATATAGAGATGACTGTTCTTCTTGGGATCCTTTTCCCATGTACGTTATGACAGAATGTTGAGTAGTCCTCTCTTGGTATTCTGTAGGTCTTTGGTGATTATATATGTCACCTGTGTTTGTATATGTCTGTTAACCCCGATATCGTAATGAAACCAATCCTCACACCTTTCCATTGGTGAACCATAAGTTTGTTTAATGAATCTGTGATTGCCCTTCTCCGTGGAAATATCTGCCCTGGTATCCGTTTTTAGGTAACACCTATAAGTGATATGATATGATATGTGTCTTTCACTTTCTGACTTACTACAAGTCACGTGATTACTTCTAGACTCATCTGCGGTGCTGCAAATGGCATTGTGTCCTTTTTTCCCTTGGCTTCTCTTCTGCCTTAGCGGGGTCCATTTTCAACAATGTGATTCCCTGAGGGTTGTGGATTAGCTGACCTGGGCAGCCTTACCCTGCCGGCCCGCCCTCCCCAGGTGTGCCTCGTTGAGGTCAATATAAACAGAGCTCCAGGCAGCAATAGCCCCTGAAGCTGTGCCTGACTCCATATTCTCTGCCCCGTCAGCAGTCTCGGGGCTGTGCTGGTGGGAGGGAGTGAGGGGCCACAGCTTTGTGGGTGGCCCGGTGTGAGTGGGGTTCTGCTGGCCTTTCTGCAGGAGTTGCCAGGCTGCCGCCTGTAAAGAAGAGGATGTGTCACCCATACCTTCCGCTGGAATTTCTCTCCGGACAGAGGTGAGGAAGGAAAAAAGCAGTGGGGGCCGGGACAGGAGGGGTATCTCAGGCAGGGCAATGGAAAGCTTCTGGAAGAGCGCCAGGGTCCAGGACCACGCTGGCTGGCCTGCAGGCACCAAGTTGGCCTGCGTGCTGTCGCTGGTGTGGCTCCACGGTCCTTCCTCTAGGCTTTCAAGCCCTTGTACATATTCAGGTGTTTTACCTGGAAAGGGTGGGAACAGTTCAGCAGCAGCTGGCCTGGGGCTCAGCTCACGTTTACTCACAGATGCCTCGGCACGGTCCCCCAGCTTTGCAATGAGGACGCTCCTTGTGTGGGGGTTCGGTTGCTGGCTGTATGGGAGATGGTTCCCCACCTCTGACCAATTTCAGAATTGTTTACCACTGGAGCAAGTGCCGTGATAGGGTTTTCCTCTGTATAACTCGTGGGTTCACTTTTTTTTCTTTTATGTTTCAAGTTAGATGTTATTCCTCTTTTATGTATTTATAGATATAAGCATGGAAATAATTCATTCCTATAAATACATCTGTGTGACGGGAAGAACTTTTTTCTGTTTTATTTTTAAATTTTATTTTTTAAAATTTTGAAATTTTATTTATTTTTTTATACAGCACGTTATTATTAGTTATGTATTTTATGCATATACATGTATACAGGTCAATCCCAAACTCCCAACTCATCCCACCACCACCACCCCATGGCTTCCCACACTTGGTGTCCATACGTTTGTTCTCTACCTCTGTGTCTCTATTTCTTCCCTGCAAACCAGTTCATCTGTACCATTTTTAGGCTCCACATATATGCATTAATATACAATATTTGTTTTCCTCTTTCTGACTTACTTCATTCTGTATGACAGTCTCTCGATCCATCGATGTCTCTACAAATGACCCAGTTTCATTCCTTTTTATGGCCGAGTCATATTCCATTTTATATATGTACCACATCTTTATCCATTCATCTGTCTGTGGGCATTTAGGTTGCTTCCATTACCTGGCTATTGTAAATAGTGCTGCAACGAACATTGTGGTGAATGTGCCTTTTTGAAATACGGTTTTCTCTGGGTATATGCCCAGAAGTGGGATTGCTGGATCAGATGGTAATTCTATTTCTAGTTTTTTTAAGGAAACTCCATACTGTTCTCCATAGGGACTGTATCAATTTACATTCCCACCAATAGTGGAAGAGGGCTCCTTTTGTCCACACCCTCCCCAGAATTGGTTGTTTGTAGATTTTCTGATGATGCCGATTCTAACAGGTGTGAGGTGATACCTCATTGTAGTTTTGATTTGCATTTCTCTAATAATTAGTGCTGTTGAGCAGCTTTTCATGTGTGTCTTGGCCATCTCTGTGTCTCCTTTGAAGAAACGTCTCTTTAGATCTTCTGCCCATTTTTTTGGGTTGTTTGTTTTTTTAATATTAAGCTGCATGAGCTGTTTATATATATTGGAGATTACACCTCTGTCCATTGATTCGTCTGCAACGATTTTCGCCCATTCTGAGCGATGCCTTTTTCCATTCCCGTGTTTTTTAACAAAAAAGGAAAGAAAGGAAAAGAAGCAGAACACTAATGTGCGTAAAATATGCCTTTTGAAACGGTCGTTTTGAAATATGGACGTCCTTTGAAATTTTTGGTCGATATGTGACCCCAGGATTTGTTTTCAGGGCAGGTGTCATTTACAGGCCTGCAATGATTTTGAATATCAACTGACCATTAGCGTTGGGATTAAAGCTGCTGTTGTGTGAAACGGCCACAAGGTGGCAGCAGTTCACCCTTACCAAATCTGGTTACTAGGGCAAGAGAGCCTCAGTGGAAGTGGTGTTCTAGATTGGAGTTTAGAATGGAATGTACCAGGAGAAAGCCCCTCACGTTTGTCTCACTACTTCTTGTTCGTGTTTTAATTTAAGTTTTTTATTTTTTATTACAGCAAGTTTGATTACAATGTTTGGCTTGTTGTAGGTGTGGAAGATGTGGTTCTTTTACACATATACAGATGACTGTTCTTCTTGGGATCCTTTTCCCATGTACGTTATGACAGAATGTTGAGTAGTCCTCTCTTGGTATTCTGTAGGTCTTTGGTGATTATATATGTCACCTGTGTTTGTATATGTCTGTTAACCCCGATATCGTAATGAAACCAATCCTCACACCTTTCCATTGGTGAACCATAAGTTTGTTTAATGAATCTGTGATTGCCCTTCTCCGTGGAAATATCTGCCCTGGTATCCATTTTTAGGTAACACCTATAAGTGATATGATATGATATGTGTCTTTCACTTTCTGACTTACTACAAGTCACGTGATTACTTCTAGACTCATCTACGGTGCTGCAAATGGCATTGTGTCCTTTTTTCCCTTGGCTTCTCTTCTGCCTTAGCGGGGTCCATTTTCAACAATGTGATTCCCTGAGGGTTGTGGATTAGCTGACCTGGGCAGCCTTACCCTGCCGGCCCGCCCTCCCCAGGTGTGCCTCGTTGAGGTCAATATATACAGAGCTCCAGGCAGCAATAGCCCCTGAAGCTGTGCCTGACTCCATATTCTCTGCCCCGTCAGCAGTCTCGGGGCTGTGCTGGTGGGAGGGAGTGAGGGGCCACAGCTTTGTGGGTGGCCCGGTGTGAGTGGGGTTCTGCTGGCCTTTCTGCAGGAGTTGCCAGGCTGCCGCATGTAAAGAAGAGGATGTGTCACCCATACCTTCCGCTGGAATTTCTCTCCGGACAGAGGTGAGGAAGGAAAAAAGCAGTGGGGGCCGGGACAGGAGGGGTATCTCAGGCAGGGCAATGGAAAGCTTCTGGAAGAGCGCCCGGGGCCAGGACCACGCTGGCTGGCCTGCAGGCAGCAAGTTGGCCTGCGTGCTGTCGCTGGTGTGGCTCCACGGTCCTTCCTCTAGGCTTTCAAGCCCTTGTACATATTCAGGTGTTTTACCTGGAAAGGGTGGGAACAGTTCAGCAGCAGCTGGCCTGGGGCTCAGCTCACGTTTACTCACAGATGCCTCGGCACGGTCCCCCAGCTTTGCAATGAGGACGCTCCTTGTGTGGGGGTTGGGTTGCTGGCTGTATGGGAGATGGTTCCCCACCTCTGACCAATTTCAGAATTGTTTACCACTGGAGCAAGTGCCGTGATAGGGTTTTCCTCTGTATAACTCGTGGGTTCACTTTTTTTTTCTTTTATGTTTCAAGTTAGATGTTATTCCTCTTTTATGTATTTATAGATATAAGCATGGAAATACTTCATTCCTATAAATACATCTGTGTGACGGGAAGAACTTTTTTCTGTTTAATTTTTAAATTTTATTTTTTAAAATTTTGAAATTTTATTTATTTTTTTATACAGCACGTTATTATTAGTTATGTATTTTATGCATATACATGTATACAGGTCAATCCCAAACTCCCAACTCATCCCACCACCACCACCCCATGGCTTCCCACACTTGGTGTCCATACGTTTGTTCTCTACCTCTGTGTCTCTATTTCTTCCCTGCAAACCAGTTCATCTGTACCATTTTTAGGCTCCACATATATGCATTAATATACAATATTTGTTTTCCTCTTTCTGACTTACTTCATTCTGTATGACAGTCTCTCGATCCATCGATGTCTCTACAAATGACCCAGTTTCATTCCTTTTTATGGCCGAGTCATATTCCATTTTATATATGTACCACATCTTTATCCATTCATCTGTCTGTGGGCATTTAGGTTGCTTCCATTACCTGGCTATTGTAAATAGTGCTGCAACGAACATTGTGGTGAATGTGCCTTTTTGAAATACGGTTTTCTCTGGGTATATGCCCAGAAGTGGGATTGCTGGATCAGATGGTAATTCTATTTCTAGTTATTTTAAGGAAACTCCATACTGTTCTCCATAGGGACTGTATCAATTTACATTCCCACCAATAGTGGAAGAGGGCTCCTTTTGTCCACACCCTCCCCAGAATTGGTTGTTTGTAGATTTTCTGATGATGCCGATTCTAACAGGTGTGAGGTGATACCTCATTGTAGTTTTGATTTGCATTTCTCTAATAATTAGTGCTGTTGAGCAGCTTTTCATGTGCGTCTTGGCCATCTCTGTGTCTCCTTTGAAGAAACGTCTCTTTAGATCTTCTGCCCATTTTTTTTGGGTTGTTTGTTTTTTTAATATTAAGCTGCATGAGCTGTTTATATATATTGGAGATTACACCTCTGTCCATTGATTCGTCTGCAACGATTTTCGCCCATTCTGAGGGATGCCTTTTTCCATTCCCGTGTTTTTTAACAAAAAAAGGAAAGAAAGGAAAAGAAGCAGAACACTAATGTGCGTAAAATATGCCTTTTGAAACGGTCGTTTTGAAATATGGACGTCCTTTGAAATTTTTGGTCGATATGTGACCCCAGGATTTGTTTTCAGGGCAGGTGTCATTTACAGGCCTGCAATGATTTTGAATATCAACTGACCATTAGCGTTGGGATTAAAGCTGCTGTTGTGTGAAACGGCCACAAGGTGGCAGCAGTTCACCCTTACCAAATCTGGTTACTAGGGCAAGAGAGCCTCAGTGGAAGTGGTGTTCTAGATTGGAGTTTAGAATGGAATGTGCCAGGAGAAAGCCCCTCACGTTTGTCTCACTACTTCTTGTTCGTGTTTTTAATTTAAGTTTTTTATTTTTTATTACAGCAAGTTTGATTACAATGTTTGGCTTGTTGTAGGTGTGGAAGATGTGGTTCTTTTACACATATAGAGATGACTGTTCTTCTTGGGATCCCTTTCCCATGTACGTTATGACAGAATGTTGAGTAGTCCTCTCTTGGTATTCTGTAGGTCTTTGGTGATTATATATGTCACCTGTGTTTGTATATGTCTGTTAACCCCGATATCGTAATGAAACCAATCCTCACACCTTTCCATTGGTGAACCATAAGTTTGTTTAATGAATCTGTGATTGCCCTTCTCCGTGGAAATATCTGCCCTGGTATCCGTTTTTAGGTAACACCTATAAGTGATATGATATGATATGTGTCTTTCACTTTCTGACTTACTACAAGTCACGTGATTACTTCTAGACTCATCTACGGTGCTGCAAATGGCATTGTGTCCTTTTTTCCCTTGGCTTCTCTTCTGCCTTAGCGGGGTCCATTTTCAACAATGTGATTCCCTGAGGGTTGTGGATTAGCTGACCTGGGCAGCCTTACCCTGCCGGCCCGCCCTCCCCAGGTGTGCCTCGTTGAGGTCAATATAAACAGAGCTCCAGGCAGCAATAGCCCCTGAAGCTGTGCCTGACTCCATATTCTCTGCCCCGTCAGCAGTCTCGGGGCTGTGCTGGTGGGAGGGAGTGAGGGGCCACAGCTTTGTGGGTGGCCCGGTGTGAGTGGGGTTCTGCTGGCCTTTCTGCAGGAGTTGCCAGGCTGCCGCCTGTAAAGAAGAGGATGTGTCACCCATACCTTCCGCTGGAATTTCTCTCCGGACAGAGGTGAGGAAGGAAAAAAGCAGTGGGGGCCGGGACAGGAGGGGTATCACAGGCAGGGCAATGGAAAGCTTCTGGAAGAGCGCCAGGGTCCAGGACCACGCTGGCTGGCCTGCAGGCACCAAGTTGGCCTGCGTGCTGTCGCTGGTGTGGCTCCACGGTCCTTCCTCTAGGCTTTCAAGCCCTTGTACATATTCAGGTGTTTTACCTGGAAAGGGTGGGAACAGTTCAGCAGCAGCTGGCCTGGGGCTCAGCTCACGTTTACTCACAGATGCCTCGGCACGGTCCCCCAGCTTTGCAATGAGGACGCTCCTTGTGTGGGGGTTCGGTTGCTGGCTGTATGGGAGATGGTTCCCCACCTCTGACCAATTTCAGAATTGTTTACCACTGGAGCAAGTGCCGTGATAGGGTTTTCCTCTGTATAACTCGTGGGTTCACTTTTTTTTCTTTTATGTTTCAAGTTAGATGTTATTCCTCTTTTATGTATTTATAGATATAAGCATGGAAATAATTCATTCCTATAAATACATCTGTGTGACGGGAAGAACTTTTTTCTGTTTTATTTTTAAATTTTATTTTTTAAAATTTTGAAATTTTATTTATTTTTTTATACAGCACGTTATTATTAGTTATGTATTTTATGCATATACATGTATACAGGTCAATCCCAAACTCCCAACTCATCCCACCACCACCACCCCATGGCTTCCCACACTTGGTGTCCATACGTTTGTTCTCTACCTCTGTGTCTCTATTTCTTCCCTGCAAACCAGTTCATCTGTACCATTTTTAGGCTCCACATATATGCATTAATATACAATATTTGTTTTCCTCTTTCTGACTTACTTCATTCTGTATGACAGTCTCTCGATCCATCGATGTCTCTACAAATGACCCAGTTTCATTCCTTTTTATGGCCGAGTCATATTCCATTTTATATATGTACCACATCTTTATCCATTCATCTGTCTGTGGGCATTTAGGTTGCTTCCATTACCTGGCTATTGTAAATAGTGCTGCAACGAACATTGTGGTGAATGTGCCTTTTTGAAATACGGTTTTCTCTGGGTATATGCCCAGAAGTGGGATTGCTGGATCAGATGGTAATTCTATTTCTAGTTATTTAAAGGAAACTCCATAGTGTTCTCCATAGGGACTGTATCAATTTACATTCCCACCAATAGTGGAAGAGGGCTCCTTTTGTCCACACCCTCCCCAGAATTGGTTGTTTGTAGATTTTCTGATGATGCCGATTCTAACAGGTGTGAGGTGATACCTCATTGTAGTTTTGATTTGCATTTCTCTAATAATTAGTGCTGTTGAGCAGCTTTTCATGTGCGTCTTGGCCATCTCTGTGTCTCCTTTGAAGAAACGTCTCTTTAGATCTTCTGCCCATTTTTTTTGGGTTGTTTGTTTTTTTAATATTAAGCTGCATGAGCTGTTTATATATATTGGAGATTACACCTCTGTCCATTGATTCGTCTGCAACGATTTTCGCCCATTCTGAGGGATGCCTTTTTCCATTCCCGTGTTTTTTAACAAAAAAAGGAAAGAAAGGAAAAGAAGCAGAACACTAATGTGCGTAAAATATGCCTTTTGAAACGGTCGTTTTGAAATATGGACGTCCTTTGAAATTTTTGGTCGATATGTGACCCCAGGATTTGTTTTCAGGGCAGGTGTCATTTACAGGCCTGCAATGATTTTGAATATCAACTGACCATTAGCGTTGGGATTAAAGCTGCTGTTGTGTGAAACGGCCACAAGGTGGCAGCAGTTCACCCTTACCAAATCTGGTTACTAGGGCAAGAGAGCCTCAGTGGAAGTGGTGTTCTAGATTGGAGTTTAGAATGGAATGTACCAGGAGAAAGCCCCTCACGTTTGTCTCACTACTTCTTGTTCGTGTTTTTAATTTAAGTTTTTATTTTTTATTACAGCAAGTTTGATTACAATGTTTGGCTTGTTGTAGGTGTGGAAGATGTGGTTCTTTTACACATATACAGATGTCTGTTCTTCTTGGGATCCTTTTCCCATGTACGCTATGACAGAATGTTGAGTAGTCCTCTCTTGGTATTCTGTAGGTCTTTGGTGATTATATATGTCACCTGTGTTTGTATATGTCTGTTAACCCCGATATCGTAATGAAACCAATCCTCACACCTTTCCATTGGTGAACCATAAGTTTGTTTAATGAATCTGTGATTGCCCTTCTCCGTGGAAATATCTGCCCTGCTATCCATTTTTAGGTAACACCTATAAGTGATATGATATGATATGTGTCTTTCACTTTCTGACTTACTACAAGTCACGTGATTACTTCTAGACTCATCTACGGTGCTGCAAATGGCATTGTGTCCTTTTTTCCCTTGGCTTCTCTTCTGCCTTAGCGGGGTCCATTTTCAACAATGTGATTCCCTGAGGGTTGTGGATTAGCTGACCTGGGCAGCCTTACCCTGCCGGCCCGCCCTCCCCAGGTGTGCCTCGTTGAGGTCAATATAAACAGAGCTCCAGGCAGCAATAGCCCCTGAAGCTGTGCCTGACTCCATATTCTCTGCCCCGTCAGCAGTCTCGGGGCTGTGCTGGTGGGAGGGAGTGAGGGGCCACAGCTTTGTGGGTGGCCCGGTGTGAGTGGGGTTCTGCTGGCCTTTCTGCAGGAGTTGCCAGGCTGCCGCCTGTAAAGAAGAGGATGTGTCACCCATACCTTCCGCTGGAATTTCTCTCCGGACAGAGGTGAGGAAGGAAAAAAGCAGTGGGGGCCGGGACAGGAGGGGTATCTCAGGCAGGGCAATGGAAAGCTTCTGGAAGAGCGCCAGGGTCCAGGACCACGCTGGCTGGCCTGCAGGCAGCAAGTTGGCCTGCGTGCTGTCGCTGGTGTGGCTCCACGGTCCTTCCTCTAGGCTTTCAAGCCCTTGTACATATTCAGGTGTTTTACCTGGAAAGGGTGGGAACAGTTCAGCAGCAGCTGGCCTGGGGCTCAGCTCACGTTTACTCACAGATGCCTCGGCACGGTCCCCCAGCTTTGCAATGAGGACGCTCCTTGCGTGGGGGTTGGGTTGCTGGCTGTATGGGAGATGGTTCCCCACCTCTGACCAATTTCAGAATTGTTTACCACTGGAGCAAGTGCCGTGATAGGGTTTTCCTCTGTATAACTCGTGGGTTCACTTTTTTTTTCTTTTATGTTTCAAGTTAGATGTTATTCCTCTTTTATGTATTTATAGATATAAGCATGGAAATAATTCATTCCTATAAATACATCTGTGTGACGGGAAGAACTTTTTTCTGTTTTATTTTTAAATTTTATTTTTTAAAATTTTGAAATTTTATTTATTTTTTTATACAGCACGTTATTATTAGTTATGTATTTTATGCATATACATGTATACAGGTCAATCCCAAACTCCCAACTCATCCCACCACCACCACCCCATGGCTTCCCACACTTGGTGTCCATACGTTTGTTCTCTACCTCTGTGTCTCTATTTCTTCCCTGCAAACCAGTTCATCTGTACCATTTTTAGGCTCCACATATATGCATTAATATACAATATTTGTTTTCCTCTTTCTGACTTACTTCATTCTGTATGACAGTCTCTCAATCCATCGATGTCTCTACAAATGACCCAGTTTCATTCCTTTTTATGGCCGAGTCATATTCCATTTTATATATGTACCACATCTTTATCCATTCATCTGTCTGTGGGCATTTAGGTTGCTTCCATTACCTGGCTATTGTAAATAGTGCTGCAACCAACATTGTGGTGAATGTGCCTTTTTGAAATACGGTTTTCTCTGGGTATATGCCCAGAAGTGGGATTGCTGGATCAGATGGTAATTCTATTTCTAGTTATTTTAAGGAAACTCCATACTGTTCTCCATAGGGACTGTATCAATTTACATTCCCACCAATAGTGGAAGAGGGCTCCTTTTGTCCACACCCTCCCCAGAATTGGTTGTCTGTAGATTTTCTGATGATGCCGATTCTAACAGGTGTGAGGTGATACCTCATTGTAGTTTTGATTTGCATTTCTCTAATAATTAGTGCTGTTGAGCAGCTTTTCATGTGCGTCTTGGCCATCTCTGTGTCTCCTTTGAAGAAACGTCTCTTTAGATCTTCTGCCCATTTTTTTTGGGTTGTTTGTTTTTTTAATATTAAGCTGCATGAGCTGTTTATATATATTGGAGATTACACCTCTGTCCATTGATTCGTCTGCAACGATTTTCGCCCATTCTGAGGGATGCCTTTTTCCATTCCCGTGTTTTTTAACAAAAAAGGAAAGAAAGGAAAAGAAGCAGAACACTAATGTGCGTAAAATATGCCTTTTGAAACGGTCGTTTTGAAATATGGACGTCCTTTGAAATTTTTGGTCGATATGTGACCCCAGGATTTGTTTTCAGGGCAGGTGTCATTTACAGGCCTGCAATGATTTTGAATATCAACTGACCAGTAGCGTTGGGATTAAAGCTGCTGTTGTGTGAAACGGCCACAAGGTGGCAGCAGTTCACCCTTACCAAATCTGGTTACTAGGGCAAGAGAGCCTCAGTGGAAGTGGTGTTCTAGATTGGAGTTTAGAATGGAATGTACCAGGAGAAAGCCCCTCACGTTTGTCTCACTACTTCTTGTTCGTGTTTTTAATTTAAGTTTTTATTTTTTATTACAGCAAGTTTGATTACAATGTTTGGCTTGTTGTAGGTGTGGAAGATGTGGTTCTTTTACACATATACAGATGACTGTTCTTCTTGGGATCCTTTTCCCATGTACGCTATGACAGAATGTTGAGTAGTCCTCTCTTGGTATTCTGTAGGTCTTTGGTGATTATATATGTCACCTGTGTTTGTATATGTCTGTTAACCCCGATATCGTAATGAAACCAATCCTCACACCTTTCCATTGGTGAACCATAAGTTTGTTTAATGAATCTGTGATTGCCCTTCTCCGTGGAAATATCTGCCCTGGTATCCATTTTTAGGTAACACCTATAAGTGATATGATATGATATGTGTCTTTCACTTTCTGACTTACTACAAGTCACGTGATTACTTCTAGACTCATCTACGGTGCTGCAAATGGCATTGTGTCCTTTTTTCCCTTGGCTTCTCTTCTGCCTTAGCGGGGTCCATTTTCAACAATGTGATTCCCTGAGGGTTGTGGATTAGCTGACCTGGGCAGCCTTACCCTGCCGGCCCGCCCTCCCCAGGTGTGCCTCGTTGAGGTCAATATAAACAGAGCTCCAGGCAGCAATAGCCCCTGAAGCTGTGCCTGACTCCATATTCTCTGCCCCGTCAGCAGTCTCGGGGCTGTGCTGGTGGGAGGGAGTGAGGGGCCACAGCTTTGTGGGTGGCCCGGTGTGAGTGGGGTTCTGCTGGCCTTTCTGCAGGAGTTGCCAGGCTGCCGCCTGTAAAGAAGAGGATGTGTCACCCATACCTTCCGCTGGAATTTCTCTCCGGACAGAGGTGAGGAAGGAAAAAAGCAGTGGGGGCCGGGACAGGAGGGGTATCTCAGGCAGGGCAATGGAAAGCTTCTGGAAGAGCGCCAGGGTCCAGGACCACGCTGGCTGGCCTGCAGGCACCAAGTTGGCCTGCGTGCTGTCGCTGGTGTGGCTCCACGGTCCTTCCTCTAGGCTTTCAAGCCCTTGTACATATTCAGGTGTTTTACCTGGAAAGGGTGGGAACAGTTCAGCAGCAGCTGGCCTGGGGCTCAGCTCACGTTTACTCACAGATGCCTCGGCACGGTCCCCCAGCTTTGCAATGAGGACGCTCCTTGCGTGGGGGTTGGGTTGCTGGCTGTATGGGAGATGGTTCCCCACCTCTGACCAATTTCAGAATTGTTTACCACTGGAGCAAGTGCCGTGATAGGGTTTTCCTCTGTATAACTCGTGGGTTCACTTTTTTTTTTCTTTTATGTTTCAAGTTAGATGTTATTCCTCTTTTATGTATTTATAGATATAAGCATGGAAATAATTCATTCCTATAAATACATCTGTGTGACGGGAAGAACTTTTTTCTGTTTTATTTTTAAATTTTATTTTTTAAAATTTTGAAATTTTATTTATTTTTTTATACAGCACGTTATTATTAGTTATGTATTTTATGCATATACATGTATACAGGTCAATCCCAAACTCCCAACTCATCCCACCACCACCACCCCATGGCTTCCCACACTTGGTGTCCATACGTTTGTTCTCTACCTCTGTGTCTCTATTTCTTCCCTGCAAACCAGTTCATCTGTACCATTTTTAGGCTCCACATATATGCATTAATATACAATATTTGTTTTCCTCTTTCTGACTTACTTCATTCTGTATGACAGTCTCTCGATCCATCGATGTCTCTACAAATGACCCAGTTTCATTCCTTTTTATGGCCGAGTCATATTCCATTTTATATATGTACCACATCTTTATCCATTCATCTGTCTGTGGGCATTTAGGTTGCTTCCATTACCTGGCTATTGTAAATAGTGCTGCAACCAACATTGTGGTGAATGTGCCTTTTTGAAATACGGTTTTCTCTGGGTATATGCCCAGAAGTGGGATTGCTGGATCAGATGGTAATTCTATTTCTAGTTATTTTAAGGAAACTCCATACTGTTCTCCATAGGGACTGTATCAATTTACATTCCCACCAATAGTGGAAGAGGGCTCCTTTTGTCCACACCCTCCCCAGAATTGGTTGTCTGTAGATTTTCTGATGATGCCGATTCTAACAGGTGTGAGGTGATACCTCATTGTAGTTTTGATTTGCATTTCTCTAATAATTAGTGCTGTTGAGCAGCTTTTCATGTGCGTCTTGGCCATCTCTGTGTCTCCTTTGAAGAAACGTCTCTTTAGATCTTCTGCCCATTTTTTTTGGGTTGTTTGTTTTTTTAATATTAAGCTGCATGAGCTGTTTATATATATTGGAGATTACACCTCTGTCCATTGATTCGTCTGCAACGATTTTCGCCCATTCTGAGGGATGCCTTTTTCCATTCCCGTGTTTTTTAACAAAAAAGGAAAGAAAGGAAAAGAAGCAGAACACTAATGTGCGTAAAATATGCCTTTTGAAACGGTCGTTTTGAAATATGGACGTCCTTTGAAATTTTTGGTCGATATGTGACCCCAGGATTTGTTTTCAGGGCAGGTGTCATTTACAGGCCTGCAATGATTTTGAATATCAACTGACCAGTAGCGTTGGGATTAAAGCTGCTGTTGTGTGAAACGGCCACAAGGTGGCAGCAGTTCACCCTTACCAAATCTGGTTACTAGGGCAAGAGAGCCTCAGTGGAAGTGGTGTTCTAGATTGGAGTTTAGAATGGAATGTACCAGGAGAAAGCCCCTCACGTTTGTCTCACTACTTCTTGTTCGTGTTTTTAATTTAAGTTTTTATTTTTTATTACAGCAAGTTTGATTACAATGTTTGGCTTGTTGTAGGTGTGGAAGATGTGGTTCTTTTACACATATACAGATGACTGTTCTTCTTGGGATCCTTTTCCCATGTACGCTATGACAGAATGTTGAGTAGTCCTCTCTTGGTATTCTGTAGGTCTTTGGTGATTATATATGTCACCTGTGTTTGTATATGTCTGTTAACCCCGATATCGTAATGAAACCAATCCTCACACCTTTCCATTGGTGAACCATAAGTTTGTTTAATGAATCTGTGATTGCCCTTCTCCGTGGAAATATCTGCCCTGGTATCCATTTTTAGGTAACACCTATAAGTGATATGATATGATATGTGTCTTTCACTTTCTGACTTACTACAAGTCACGTGATTACTTCTAGACTCATCTACGGTGCTGCAAATGGCATTGTGTCCTTTTTTCCCTTGGCTTCTCTTCTGCCTTAGCGGGGTCCATTTTCAACAATGTGATTCCCTGAGGGTTGTGGATTAGCTGACCTGGGCAGCCTTACCCTGCCGGCCCGCCCTCCCCAGGTGTGCCTCGTTGAGGTCAATATAAACAGAGCTCCAGGCAGCAATAGCCCCTGAAGCTGTGCCTGACTCCATATTCTCTGCCCCGTCAGCAGTCTCGGGGCTGTGCTGGTGGGAGGGAGTGAGGGGCCACAGCTTTGTGGGTGGCCCGGTGTGAGTGGGGTTCTGCTGGCCTTTCTGCAGGAGTTGCCAGGCTGCCGCCTGTAAAGAAGAGGATGTGTCACCCATACCTTCCGCTGGAATTTCTCTCCGGACAGAGGTGAGGAAGGAAAAAAGCAGTGGGGGCCGGGACAGGAGGGGTATCTCAGGCAGGGCAATGGAAAGCTTCTGGAAGAGCGCCAGGGTCCAGGACCACGCTGGCTGGCCTGCAGGCACCAAGTTGGCCTGCGTGCTGTCGCTGGTGTGGCTCCACGGTCCTTCCTCTAGGCTTTCAAGCCCTTGTACATATTCAGGTGTTTTACCTGGAAAGGGTGGGAACAGTTCAGCAGCAGCTGGCCTGGGGCTCAGCTCACGTTTACTCACAGATGCCTCGGCACGGTCCCCCAGCTTTGCAATGAGGACGCTCCTTGCGTGGGGGTTGGGTTGCTGGCTGTATGGGAGATGGTTCCCCACCTCTGACCAATTTCAGAATTGTTTACCACTGGAGCAAGTGCCGTGATAGGGTTTTCCTCTGTATAACTCGTGGGTTCACTTTTTTTTTTCTTTTATGTTTCAAGTTAGATGTTATTCCTCTTTTATGTATTTATAGATATAAGCATGGAAATAATTCATTCCTATAAATACATCTGTGTGACGGGAAGAACTTTTTTCTGTTTTATTTTTAAATTTTATTTTTTAAAATTTTGAAATTTTATTTATTTTTTTATACAGCACGTTATTATTAGTTATGTATTTTATGCATATACATGTATACAGGTCTATCCCAAACTCCCAACTCATCCCACCACCACCACCCCATGGCTTCCCACACTTGGTGTCCATACGTTTGTTCTCTACCTCTGTGTCTCTATTTCTTCCCTGCAAACCAGTTCATCTGTACCATTTTTAGGCTCCACATATATGCATTAATATACAATATTTGTTTTCCTCTTTCTGACTTACTTCATTCTGTATGACAGTCTCTCGATCCATCGATGTCTCTACAAATGACCCAGTTTCATTCCTTTTTATGGCCGAGTCATATTCCATTTTATATATGTACCACATCTTTATCCATTCATCTGTCTGTGGGCATTTAGGTTGCTTCCATTACCTGGCTATTGTAAATAGTGCTGCAACGAACATTGTGGTGAATGTGCCTTTTTGAAATACGGTTTTCTCTGGGTATATGCCCAGAAGTGGGATTGCTGGATCAGATGGTAATTCTATTTCTAGTTATTTTAAGGAAACTCCATACTGTTCTCCATAGGGACTGTATCAATTTACATTCCCACCAATAGTGGAAGAGGGCTCCTTTTGTCCACACCCTCCCCAGAATTGGTTGTTTGTAGATTTTCTGATGATGCCGATTCTAACAGGTGTGAGGTGATACCTCATTGTAGTTTTGATTTGCATTTCTCTAATAATTAGTGCTGTTGAGCAGCTTTTCATGTGTGTCTTGGCCATCTCTGTGTCTCCTTTGAAGAAACGTCTCTTTAGATCTTCTGCCCATTTTTTTTGGGTTGTTTGTTTTTTTAATATTAAGCTGCATGAGCTGTTTATATATATTGGAGATTACACCTCTGTCCATTGATTCGTCTGCAACGATTTTCGCCCATTCTGAGGGATGCCTTTTTCCATTCCCGTGTTTTTTAACAAAAAAGGAAAGAAAGGAAAAGAAGCAGAACACTAATGTGCGTAAAATATGCCTTTTGAAACGGTCGTTTTGAAATATGGACGTCCTTTGAAATTTTTGGTCGATATGTGACCCCAGGATTTGTTTTCAGGGCAGGTGTCATTTACAGGCCTGCAATGATTTTGAATATCAACTGACCAGTAGCGTTGGGATTAAAGCTGCTGTTGTGTGAAACGGCCACAAGGTGGCAGCAGTTCACCCTTACCAAATCTGGTTACTAGGGCAAGAGAGCCTCAGTGGAAGTGGTGTTCTAGATTGGAGTTTAGAATGGAATGTACCAGGAGAAAGCCCCTCACGTTTGTCTCACTACTTCTTGTTCGTGTTTTTAATTTAAGTTTTTATTTTTTATTACAGCAAGTTTGATTACAATGTTTGGCTTGTTGTAGGTGTGGAAGATGTGGTTCTTTTACACATATACAGATGACTGTTCTTCTTGGGATCCTTTTCCCATGTACGCTATGACAGAATGTTGAGTAGTCCTCTCTTGGTATTCTGTAGGTCTTTGGTGATTATATATGTCACCTGTGTTTGTATATGTCTGTTAACCCCGATATCGTAATGAAACCAATCCTCACACCTTTCCATTGGTGAACCATAAGTTTGTTTAATGAATCTGTGATTGCCCTTCTCCGTGGAAATATCTGCCCTGGTATCCATTTTTAGGTAACACCTATAAGTGATATGATATGATATGTGTCTTTCACTTTCTGACTTACTACAAGTCACGTGATTACTTCTAGACTCATCTACGGTGCTGCAAATGGCATTGTGTCCTTTTTTCCCTTGGCTTCTCTTCTGCCTTAGCGGGCTCCATTTTCAACAATGTGATTCCCTGAGGGTTGTGGATTAGCTGACCTGGGCAGCCTTACCCTGCCGGCCCGCCCTCCCCAGGTGTGCCTCGTTGAGGTCAATATAAACAGAGCTCCAGGCAGCAATAGCCCCTGAAGCTGTGCCTGACTCCATATTCTCTGCCCCGTCAGCAGTCTCGGGGCTGTGCTGGTGGGAGGGAGTGAGGGGCCACAGCTTTGTGGGTGGCCCGGTGTGAGTGGGGTTCTGCTGGCCTTTCTGCAGGAGTTGCCAGGCTGCCGCCTGTAAAGAAGAGGATGTGTCACCCATACCTTCCGCTGGAATTTCTCTCCGGACAGAGGTGAGGAAGGAAAAAAGCAGTGGGGGCCGGGACAGGAGGGGTATCTCAGGCAGGGCAATGGAAAGCTTCTGGAAGAGCGCCAGGGTCCAGGACCACGCTGGCTGGCCTGCAGGCACCAAGTTGGCCTGCGTGCTGTCGCTGGTGTGGCTCCACGGTCCTTCCTCTAGGCTTTCAAGCCCTTGTACATATTCAGGTGTTTTACCTGGAAAGGGTGGGAACAGTTCAGCAGCAGCTGGCCTGGGGCTCAGCTCACGTTTACTCACAGATGCCTCGGCACGGTCCCCCAGCTTTGCAATGAGGATGCTCCTTGCGTGGGGGTTGGGTTGCTGGCTGTATGGGAGATGGTTCCCCACCTCTGACCAATTTCAGAATTGTTTACCACTGGAGCAAGTGCCGTGATAGGGTTTTCCTCTGTATAACTCGTGGGTTCACTTTTTTTTTTCTTTTATGTTTCAAGTTAGATGTTATTCCTCTTTTATGTATTTATAGATATAAGCATGGAAATAATTCATTCCTATAAATACATCTGTGTGACGGGAAGAACTTTTTTCTGTTTTATTTTTAAATTTTATTTTTTAAAATTTTGAAATTTTATTTATTTTTTTATACAGCACGTTATTATTAGTTATGTATTTTATGCATATACATGTATACAGGTCAATCCCAAACTCCCAACTCATCCCACCACCACCACCCCATGGCTTCCCACACTTGGTGTCCATACGTTTGTTCTCTACCTCTGTGTCTCTATTTCTTCCCTGCAAACCAGTTCATCTGTACCATTTTTAGGCTCCACATATATGCATTAATATACAATATTTGTTTTCCTCTTTCTGACTTACTTCATTCTGTATGACAGTCTCTCGATCCATCGATGTCTCTACAAATGACCCAGTTTCATTCCTTTTTATGGCCGAGTCATATTCCATTTTATATATGTACCACATCTTTATCCATTCATCTGTCTGTGGGCATTTAGGTTGCTTCCATTACCTGGCTATTGTAAATAGTGCTGCAACGAACATTGTGGTGAATGTGCCTTTTTGAAATACGGTTTTCTCTGGGTATATGCCCAGAAGTGGGATTGCTGGATCAGATGGTAATTCTATTTCTAGTTTTTTTAAGGAAACTCCATACTGTTCTCCATAGGGACTGTATCAATTTACATTCCCACCAATAGTGGAAGAGGGCTCCTTTTGTCCACACCCTCCCCAGAATTGGTTGTTTGTAGATTTTCTGATGATGCCGATTCTAACAGGTGTGAGGTGATACCTCATTGTAGTTTTGATTTGCATTTCTCTAATAATTAGTGCTGTTGAGCAGCTTTTCATGTGCGTCTTGGCCATCTCTGTGTCTCCTTTGAAGAAACGTCTCTTTAGATCTTCTGCCCATTTTTTTTGGGTTGTTTGTTTTTTTAATATTAAGCTGCATGAGCTGTTTATATATATTGGAGATTACACCTCTGTCCATTGATTCGTCTGCAACGATTTTCGCCCATTCTGAGGGATGCCTTTTTCCATTCCCGTGTTTTTTAACAAAAAAGGAAAGAAAGGAAAAGAAGCAGAACACTAATGTGCGTAAAATATGCCTTTTGAAACGGTCATTTTGAAATATGGACGTCCTTTGAAATTTTTGGTCGATATGTGACCCCAGGATTTGTTTTCAGGGCAGGTGTCATTTACAGGCCTGCAATGATTTTGAATATCAACTGACCAGTAGCGTTGGGATTAAAGCTGCTGTTGTGTGAAACGGCCACAAGGTGGCAGCAGTTCACCCTTACCAAATCTGGTTACTAGGGCAAGAGAGCCTCAGTGGAAGTGGTGTTCTAGATTGGAGTTTAGAATGGAATGTACCAGGAGAAAGCCCCTCACGTTTGTCTCACTACTTCTTGTTCGTGTTTTTAATTTAAGATTTTATTTTTTATTACAGCAAGTTTGATTACAATGTTTGGCTTGTTGTAGGTGTGGAAGATGTGGTTCTTTTACACATATACAGATGACTGTTCTTCTTGGGATCCTTTTCCCATGTACGCTATGACAGAATGTTGAGTAGTCCTCTCTTGGTATTCTGTAGGTCTTTGGTGATTATATATGTCACCTGTGTTTGTATATGTCTGTTAACCCCGATATCGTAATGAAACCAATCCTCACACCTTTCCATTGGTGAACCATAAGTTTGTTTAATGAATCTGTGATTGCCCTTCTCCGTGGAAATATCTGCCCTGGTATCCATTTTTAGGTAACACCTATAAGTGATATGATATGATATGTGTCTTTCACTTTCTGACTTACTACAAGTCACGTGATTACTTCTAGACTCATCTACGGTGCTGCAAATGGCATTGTGTCCTTTTTTCCCTTGGCTTCTCTTCTGCCTTAGCGGGCTCCATTTTCAACAATGTGATTCCCTGAGGGTTGTGGATTAGCTGACCTGGGCAGCCTTACCCTGCCGGCCCGCCCTCCCCAGGTGTGCCTCGTTGAGGTCAATATAAACAGAGCTCCAGGCAGCAATAGCCCCTGAAGCTGTGCCTGACTCCATATTCTCTGCCCCGTCAGCAGTCTCGGGGCTGTGCTGGTGGGAGGGAGTGAGGGGCCACAGCTTTGTGGGTGGCCCGGTGTGAGTGGGGTTCTGCTGGCCTTTCTGCAGGAGTTGCCAGGCTGCCGCCTGTAAAGAAGAGGATGTGTCACCCATACCTTCCGCTGGAATTTCTCTCCGGACAGAGGTGAGGAAGGAAAAAAGCAGTGGGGGCCGGGACAGGAGGGGTATCTCAGGCAGGGCAATGGAAAGCTTCTGGAAGAGCGCCAGGGTCCAGGACCACGCTGGCTGGCCTGCAGGCACCAAGTTGGCCTGCGTGCTGTCGCTGGTGTGGCTCCACGGTCCTTCCTCTAGGCTTTCAAGCCCTTGTACATATTCAGGTGTTTTACCTGGAAAGGGTGGGAACAGTTCAGCAGCAGCTGGCCTGGGGCTCAGCTCACGTTTACTCACAGATGCCTCGGCACGGTCCCCCAGCTTTGCAATGAGGACGCTCCTTGCGTGGGGGTTGGGTTGCTGGCTGTATGGGAGATGGTTCCCCACCTCTGACCAATTTCAGAATTGTTTACCACTGGAGCAAGTGCCGTGATAGGGTTTTCCTCTGTATAACTCGTGGGTTCACTTTTTTTTTTCTTTTATGTTTCAAGTTAGATGTTATTCCTCTTTTATGTATTTATAGATATAAGCATGGAAATAATTCATTCCTATAAATACATCTGTGTGACGGGAAGAACTTTTTTCTGTTTTATTTTTAAATTTTATTTTTTAAAATTTTGAAATTTTATTTATTTTTTTATACAGCACGTTATTATTAGTTATGTATTTTATGCATATACATGTATACAGGTCAATCCCAAACTCCCAACTCATCCCACCACCACCACCCCATGGCTTCCCACACTTGGTGTCCATACGTTTGTTCTCTACCTCTGTGTCTCTATTTCTTCCCTGCAAACCAGTTCATCTGTACCATTTTTAGGCTCCACATATATGCATTAATATACAATATTTGTTTTCCTCTTTCTGACTTACTTCATTCTGTATGACAGTCTCTCGATCCATCGATGTCTCTACAAATGACCCAGTTTAATTCCTTTTTATGGCCGAGTCATATTCCATTTTATATATGTACCACATCTTTATCCATTCATCTGTCTGTGGGCATTTAGGTTGCTTCCATTACCTGGCTATTGTAAATAGTGCTGCAACCAACATTGTGGTGAATGTGCCTTTTTGAAATACGGTTTTCTCTGGGTATATGCCCAGAAGTGGGATTGCTGGATCAGATGGTAATTCTATTTCTAGTTTTTTTAAGGACACTCCATACTGTTCTCCATAGGGACTGTATCAATTTACATTCCCACCAATAGTGGAAGAGGGCTCCTTTTGTCCACACCCTCCCCAGAATTGGTTGTTTGTAGATTTTCTGATGATGCCGATTCTAACAGGTGTGAGGTGATACCTCATTGTAGTTTTGATTTGCATTTCTCTAATAATTAGTGCTGTTGAGCAGCTTTTCATGTGCGTCTTGGCCATCTCTGTGTCTCCTTTGAAGAAACGTCTCTTTAGATCTTCTGCCCATTTTTTTTGGGTTGTTTGTTTTTTTAATATTAAGCTGCATGAGCTGTTTATATATATTGGAGATTACACCTCTGTCCATTGATTCGTCTGCAACGATTTTCGCCCATTCTGAGGGATGCCTTTTTCCATTCCCGTGTTTTTTAACAAAAAAGGAAAGAAAGGAAAAGAAGCAGAACACTAATGTGCGTAAAATATGCCTTTTGAAACGGTCGTTTTGAAATATGGACGTCCTTTGAATTTTTTGGTCGATATGTGACCCCAGGATTTGTTTTCAGGGCAGGTGTCATTTACAGGCCTGCAATGATTTTGAATATCAACTGACCATTAGCGTTGGGATTAAAGCTGCTGTTGTGTGAAACGGCCACAAGGTGGCAGCAGTTCACCCTTACCAAATCTGGTTACTAGGGCAAGAGAGCCTCAGTGGAAGTGGTGTTCTAGATTGGAGTTTAGAATGGAATGTACCAGGAGAAAGCCCCTCACGTTTGTCTCACTACTTCTTGTTCGTGTTTTTAATTTAAGTTTTTATTTTTTATTACAGCAAGTTTGATTACAATGTTTGGCTTGTTGTAGGTGTGGAAGATGTGGTTCTTTTACACATATACAGATGACTGTTCTTCTTGGGATCCTTTTCCCATGTACGCTATGACAGAATGTTGAGTAGTCCTCTCTTGGTATTCTGTAGGTCTTTGGTGATTATATATGTCACCTGTGTTTGTATATGTCTGTTAACCCCGATATCGTAATGAAACCAATCCTCACACCTTTCCATTGGTGAACCATAAGTTTGTTTAATGAATCTGTGATTGCCCTTCTCCGTGGAAATATCTGCCCTGGTATCCATTTTTAGGTAACACCTATAAGTGATATGATATGATATGTGTCTTTCACTTTCTGACTTACTACAAGTCACGTGATTACTTCTAGACTCATCTACGGTGCTGCAAATGGCATTGTGTCCTTTTTTCCCTTGGCTTCTCTTCTGCCTTAGCGGGGTCCATTTTCAACAATGTGATTCCCTGAGGGTTGTGGATTAGCTGACCTGGGCAGCCTTACCCTGCCGGCCCGCCCTCCCCAGGTGTGCCTCGTTGAGGTCAATATAAACAGAGCTCCAGGCAGCAATAGCCCCTGAAGCTGTGCCTGACTCCATATTCTCTGCCCCGTCAGCAGTCTCGGGGCTGTGCTGGTGGGAGGGAGTGAGGGGCCACAGCTTTGTGGGTGGCCCGGTGTGAGTGGGGTTCTGCTGGCCTTTCTGCAGGAGTTGCCAGGCTGCCGCCTGTAAAGAAGAGGATGTGTCACCCATACCTTCCGCTGGAATTTCTCTCCGGACAGAGGTGAGGAAGGAAAAAAGCAGTGGGGGCCGGGACAGGAGGGGTATCTCAGGCAGGGCAATGGAAAGCTTCTGGAAGAGCGCCAGGGTCCAGGACCATGCTGGCTGGCCTGCAGGCACCAAGTTGGCCTGCGTGCTGTCGCTGGTGTGGCTCCACGGTCCTTCCTCTAGGCTTTCAAGCCCTTGTACATATTCAGGTGTTTTACCTGGAAAGGGTGGGAACAGTTCAGCAGCAGCTGGCCTGGGGCTCAGCTCACGTTTACTCACAGATGCCTCGGCACGGTCCCCCAGCTTTGCAATGAGGACGCTCCTTGCGTGGGGGTTGGGTTGCTGGCTGTATGGGAGATGGTTCCCCACCTCTGACCAATTTCAGAATTGTTTACCACTGGAGCAAGTGCCGTGATAGGGTTTTCCTCTGTATAACTCGTGGGTTCACTTTTATTTCTTTTATGTTTCAAGTTAGATGTTATTCCTCTTTTATGTATTTATAGATATAAGCATGGAAATAATTCATTCCTATAAATACATCTGTGTGACGGGAAGAACATTTTTCTGTTTTATTTTTAAATTTTATTTTTTAAAATTTTTAAATTTTATTTATTTTTTTATACAGCACGTTATTATTAGTTATGTATTTTATGCATATACATGTATACAGGTCAATCCCAAACTCCCAACTCATCCCACCACCACCACCCCATGGCTTCCCACACTTGGTGTCCATACGTTTGTTCTCTACCTCTGTGTCTCTATTTCTTCCCTGCAAACCAGTTCATCTGTACCATTTTTAGGCTCCACATATATTCATTAATATACAATATTTGTTTTCCTCTTTCTGACTTACTTCATTCTGTATGACAGTCTCTCGATCCATCGATGTCTCTACAAATGACCCAGTTTCATTCCTTTTTATGGCCGAGTCATATTCCATTTTATATATGTACCACATCTTTATCCATTCATCTGTCTGTGGGCATTTAGGGTGCTTCCATTACCTGGCTATTGTAAATAGTGCTGCAACGAACATTGTGGTGAATGTGCCTTTTTGAAATACGGTTTTCTCTGGGTATATGCCCAGAAGTGGGATTGCTGGATCAGATGGTAATTCTATTTCTAGTTTTTTTAAGGAAACTCCATACTGTTCTCCATAGGGACTGTATCAATTTACATTCCCACCAATAGTGGAAGAGGGCTCCTTTTGTCCACACCCTCCCCAGAATTGGTTGTCTGTAGATTTTCTGATGATGCCGATTCTAACAGGTGTGAGGTGATACCTCATTGTAGTTTTGATTTGCATTTCTCTAATAATTAGTGCTGTTGAGCAGCTTTTCATGTGCGTCTTGGCCATCTCTGTGTCTCCTTTGAAGAAACGTCTCTTTAGATCTTCTGCCCATTTTTTTTGGGTTGTTTGTTTTTTTAATATTAAGCTGCATGAGCTGTTTATATATATTGGAGATTACACCTCTGTCCATTGATTCGTCTGCAACGATTTTCGCCCATTCTGAGGGATGCCTTTTTCCATTCCCGTGTTTTTTAACAAAAAAGGAAAGAAAGGAAAAGAAGCAGAACACTAATGTGCGTAAAATATGCCTTTTGAAACGGTCGTTTTGAAATATGGACGTCCTTTGAAATTTTTGGTCGATATGTGACCCCAGGATTTGTTTTCAGGGCAGGTGTCATTTACAGGCCTGCAATGATTTTGAATATCAACTGACCATTAGCGTTGGGATTAAAGCTGCTGTTGTGTGAAACGGCCACAAGGTGGCAGCAGTTCACCCTTACCAAATCTGGTTACTAGGGCAAGAGAGCCTCAGTGGAAGTGGTGTTCTAGATTGGAGTTTAGAATGGAATGTACCAGGAGAAAGCCCCTCACGTTTGTCTCACTACTTCTTGTTCGTGTTTTTAATTTAAGTTTTTATTTTTTATTACAGCAAGTTTGATTACAATGTTTGGCTTGTTGTAGGTGTGGAAGATGTGGTTCTTTTACACATATACAGATGACTGTTCTTCTTGGGATCCTTTTCCCATGTACGCTATGACAGAATGTTGAGTAGTCCTCTCTTGGTATTCTGTAGGTCTTTGGTGATTATATATGTCACCTGTGTTTGTATATGTCTGTTAACCCCGATATCGTAATGAAACCAATCCTCACACCTTTCCATTGGTGAACCATAAGTTTGTTTAATGAATCTGTGATTGCCCTTCTCCGTGGAAATATCTGCCCTGGTATCCATTTTTAGGTAACACCTATAAGTGATATGATATGATATGTGTCTTTCACTTTCTGACTTACTACAAGTCACGTGATTACTTCTAGACTCATCTACGGTGCTGCAAATGGCATTGTGTCCTTTTTTCCCTTGGCTTCTCTTCTGCCTTAGCGGGGTCCATTTTCAACAATGTGATTCCCTGAGGGTTGTGGATTAGCTGACCTGGGCAGCCTTACCCTGCCGGCCCGCCCTCCCCAGGTGTGCCTCGTTGAGGTCAATATAAACAGAGCTCCAGGCAGCAATAGCCCCTGAAGCTGTGCCTGACTCCATATTCTCTGCCCCGTCAGCAGTCTCGGGGCTGTGCTGGTGGGAGGGAGTGAGGGGCCACAGCTTTGTGGGTGGCCCGGTGTGAGTGGGGTTCTGCTGGCCTTTCTGCAGGAGTTGCCAGGCTGCCGCCTGTAAAGAAGAGGATGTGTCACCCATACCTTCCGCTGGAATTTCTCTCCGGACAGAGGTGAGGAAGGAAAAAAGCAGTGGGGGCCGGGACAGGAGGGGTATCTCAGGCAGGGCAATGGAAAGCTTCTGGAAGAGCGCCAGGGTCCAGGACCACGCTGGCTGGCCTGCAGGCACCAAGTTGGCCTGCGTGCTGTCGCTGGTGTGGCTCCACGGTCCTTCCTCTAGGCTTTCAAGCCCTTGTACATATTCAGGTGTTTTACCTGGAAAGGGTGGGAACAGTTCAGCAGCAGCTGGCCTGGGGCTCAGCTCACGTTTACTCACAGATGCCTCGGCACGGTCCCCCAGCTTTGCAATGAGGACGCTCCTTGCGTGGGGGTTGGGTTGCTGGCTGTATGGGAGATGGTTCCCCACCTCTGACCAATTTCAGAATTGTTTACCACTGGAGCAAGTGCCGTGATAGGGTTTTCCTCTGTATAACTCGTGGGTTCACTTTTTTTTTTCTTTTATGTTTCAAGTTAGATGTTATTCCTCTTTTATGTATTTATAGATATAAGCATGGAAATAATTCATTCCTATAAATACATCTGTGTGACGGGAAGAACTTTTTTCTGTTTTATTTTTAAATTTTATTTTTTAAAATTTTGAAATTTTATTTATTTTTTTATACAGCACGTTATTATTAGTTATGTATTTTATGCATATACATGTATACAGGTCAATCCCAAACTCCCAACTCATCCCACCACCACCACCCCATGGCTTCCCACACTTGGTGTCCATACGTTTGTTCTCTACCTCTGTGTCTCTATTTCTTCCCTGCAAACCAGTTCATCTGTACCATTTTTAGGCTCCACATATATGCATTAATATACAATATTTGTTTTCCTCTTTCTGACTTACTTCATTCTGTATGACAGTCTCTCGATCCATCGATGTCTCTACAAATGACCCAGTTTCATTCCTTTTTATGGCCGAGTCATATTCCATTTTATATATGTACCACATCTTTATCCATTCATCTGTCTGTGGGCATTTAGGTTGCTTCCATTACCTGGCTATTGTAAATAGTGCTGCAACGAACATTGTGGTGAATGTGCCTTTTTGAAATACGGTTTTCTCTGGGTATATGCCCAGAAGTGGGATTGCTGGATCAGATGGTAATTCTATTTCTAGTTTTTTTAAGGAAACTCCATACTGTTCTCCATAGGGACTGTATCAATTTACATTCCCACCAATAGTGGAAGAGGGCTCCTTTTGTCCACACCCTCCCCAGAATTGGTTGTTTGTAGATTTTCTGATGATGCCGATTCTAACAGGTGTGAGGTGATACCTCATTGTAGTTTTGATTTGCATTTCTCTAATAATTAGTGCTGTTGAGCAGCTTTTCATGTGCGTCTTGGCCATCTCTGTGTCTCCTTTGAAGAAACGTCTCTTTAGATCTTCTGCCCATTTTTTTTGGGTTGTTTGTTTTTTTAATATTAAGCTGCATGAGCTGTTTATATATATTGGAGATTACACCTCTGTCCATTGATTCGTCTGCAACGATTTTCGCCCATTCTGAGGGATGCCTTTTTCCATTCCCGTGTTTTTTAACAAAAAAGGAAAGAAAGGAAAAGAAGCAGAACACTAATGTGCGTAAAATATGCCTTTTGAAACGGTCGTTTTGAAATATGGACGTCCTTTGAAATTTTTGGTCGATATGTGACCCCAGGATTTGTTTTCAGGGCAGGTGTCATTTACAGGCCTGCAATGATTTTGAATATCAACTAACCATTAGCGTTGGGATTAAAGCTGCTGTTGTGTGAAACGGCCACAAGGTGGCAGCAGTTCACCCTTACCAAATCTGGTTACTAGGGCAAGAGAGCCTCAGTGGAAGTGGTGTTCTAGATTGGAGTTTAGAATGGAATGTACCAGGAGAAAGCCCCTCACGTTTGTCTCACTACTTCTTGTTCGTGTTTTTAATTTAAGTTTTTATTTTTTATTACAGCAAGTTTGATTACAATGTTTGGCTTGTTGTAGGTGTGGAAGATGTGGTTCTTTTACACATATACAGATGACTGTTCTTCTTGGGATCCTTTTCCCATCTACGCTATGACAGAATGTTGAGTAGTCCTCTCTTGGTATTCTGTAGGTCTTTGGTGATTATATATGTCACCTGTGTTTGTATATGTCTGTTAACCCCGATATCGTAATGAAACCAATCCTCACACCTTTCCATTGGTGAACCATAAGTTTGTTTAATGAATCTGTGATTGCCCTTCTCCGTGGAAATATCTGCCCTGGTATCCATTTTTAGGTAACACCTATAAGTGATATGATATGATATGTGTCTTTCACTTTCTGACTTACTACAAGTCACGTGATTACTTCTAGACTCATCTACGGTGCTGCAAATGGCATTGTGTCCTTTTTTCCCTTGGCTTCTCTTCTGCCTTAGCGGGGTCCATTTTCAACAATGTGATTCCCTGAGGGTTGTGGATTAGCTGACCTGGGCAGCCTTACCCTGCCGGCCCGCCCTCCCCAGGTGTGCCTCGTTGAGGTCAATATATACAGAGCTCCAGGCAGCAATAGCCCCTGAAGCTGTGCCTGACTCCATATTCTCTGCCCCGTCAGCAGTCTCGGGGCTGTGCTGGTGGGAGGGAGTGAGGGGCCACAGCTTTGTGGGTGGCCCGGTGTGAGTGGGGTTCTGCTGGCCTTTCTGCAGGAGTTGCCAGGCTGCCGCCTGTAAAGAAGAGGATGTGTCACCCATACCTTCCGCTGGAATTTCTCTCCGGACAGAGGTGAGGAAGGAAAAAAGCAGTGGGGGCCGGGACAGGAGGGGTATCTCAGGCAGGGCAATGGAAAGCTTCTGGAAGAGCGCCAGGGTCCAGGACCACGCTGGCTGGCCTGCAGGCACCAAGTTGGCCTGCGTGCTGTCGCTGGTGTGGCTCCACGGTCCTTCCTCTAGGCTTTCAAGCCCTTGTACATATTCAGGTGTTTTACCTGGAAAGGGTGGGAACAGTTCAGCAGCAGCTGGCCTGGGGCTCAGCTCACGTTTACTCACAGATGCCTCGGCACGGTCCCCCAGCTTTGCAATGAGGACGCTCCTTGCGTGGGGGTTGGGTTGCTGGCTGTATGGGAGATGGTTCCCCACCTCTGACCAATTTCAGAATTGTTTACCACTGGAGCAAGTGCCGTGATAGGGTTTTCCTCTGTATAACTCGTGGGTTCACTTTTTTTTTTCTTTTATGTTTCAAGTTAGATGTTATTCCTCTTTTATGTATTTATAGATATAAGCATGGAAATAATTCATTCCTATAAATACATCTGTGTGACGGGAATAACTTTTTTCTGTTTTATTTTTAAATTTTATTTTTTAAAATTTTGAAATTTTATTTATTTTTTTATACAGCACGTTATTATTAGTTATGTATTTTATGCATATACATGTATACAGGTCAATCCCAAACTCCCAACTCATCCCACCACCACCACCCCATGGCTTCCCACACTTGGTGTCCATACGTTTGTTCTCTACCTCTGTGTCTCTATTTCTTCCCTGCAAACCAGTTCATCTGTACCATTTTTAGGCTCCACATATATGCATTAATATACAATATTTGTTTTCCTCTTTCTGACTTACTTCATTCTGTATGACAGTCTCTCGATCCATCGATGTCTCTACAAATGACCCAGTTTCATTCCTTTTTATGGCCGAGTCATATTCCATTTTATATATGGACCACATCTTTATCCATTCATCTGTCTGTGGGCATTTAGGTTGCTTCCATTACCTGGCTATTGTAAATAGTGCTGCAACCAACATTGTGGTGAATGTGCCTTTTTGAAATACGGTTTTCTCTGGGTATATGCCCAGAAGTGGGATTGCTGGATCAGATGGTAATTCTATTTCTAGTTATTTTAAGGAAACTCCATACTGTTCTCCATAGGGACTGTATCAATTTACATTCCCACCAATAGTGGAAGAGGGCTCCTTTTGTCCACACCCTCCCCAGAATTGGTTGTCTGTAGATTTTCTGATGATGCCGATTCTAACAGGTGTGAGGTGATACCTCATTGTAGTTTTGATTTGCATTTCTCTAATAATTAGTGCTGTTGAGCAGCTTTTCATGTGCGTCTTGGCCATCTCTGTGTCTCCTTTGAAGAAACGTCTCTTTAGATCTTCTGCCCATTTTTTTTGGGTTGTTTGTTTTTTTAATATTAAGCTGCATGAGCTGTTTATATATATTGGAGATTACACCTCTGTCCATTGATTCGTCTGCAACGATTTTCGCCCATTCTGAGGGATGCCTTTTTCCATTCCCGTGTTTTTTAACAAAAAAGGAAAGAAAGGAAAAGAAGCAGAACACTAATGTGCGTAAAATATGCCTTTTGAAACGGTCGTTTTGAAATATGGACGTCCTTTGAAATTTTTGGTCGATATGTGACCCCAGGATTTGTTTTCAGGGCAGGTGTCATTTACAGGCCTGCAATGATTTTGAATATCAACTGACCAGTAGCGTTGGGATTAAAGCTGCTGTTGTGTGAAACGGCCACAAGGTGGCAGCAGTTCACCCTTACCAAATCTGGTTACTAGGGCAAGAGAGCCTCAGTGGAAGTGGTGTTCTAGATTGGAGTTTAGAATGGAATGTACCAGGAGAAAGCCCCTCACGTTTGTCTCACTACTTCTTGTTCGTGTTTTTAATTTAAGTTTTTATTTTTTATTACAGCAAGTTTGATTACAATGTTTGGCTTGTTGTAGGTGTGGAAGATGTGGTTCTTTTACACATATACAGATGACTGTTCTTCTTGGGATCCTTTTCCCATGTACGCTATGACAGAATGTTGAGTAGTCCTCTCTTGGTATTCTGTAGGTCTTTGGTGATTATATATGTCACCTGTGTTTGTATATGTCTGTTAACCCCGATATCGTAATGAAACCAATCCTCACACCTTTCCATTGGTGAACCATAAGTTTGTTTAATGAATCTGTGATTGCCCTTCTCCGTGGAAATATCTGCCCTGGTATCCATTTTTAGGTAACACCTATAAGTGATATGATATGATATGTGTCTTTCACTTTCTGACTTACTACAAGTCACGTGATTACTTCTAGACTCATCTACGGTGCTGCAAATGGCATTGTGTCCTTTTTTCCCTTGGCTTCTCTTCTGCCTTAGCGGGGTCCATTTTCAACAATGTGATTCCCTGAGGGTTGTGGATTAGCTGACCTGGGCAGCCTTACCCTGCCGGCCCGCCCTCCCCAGGTGTGCCTCGTTGAGGTCAATATAAACAGAGCTCCAGGCAGCAATAGCCCCTGAAGCTGTGCCTGACTCCATATTCTCTGCCCCGTCAGCAGTCTCGGGGCTGTGCTGGTGGGAGGGAGTGAGGGGCCACAGCTTTGTGGGTGGCCCGGTGTGAGTGGGGTTCTGCTGGCCTTTCTGCAGGAGTTGCCAGGCTGCCGCCTGTAAAGAAGAGGATGTGTCACCCATACCTTCCGCTGGAATTTCTCTCCGGACAGAGGTGAGGAAGGAAAAAAGCAGTGGGGGCCGGGACAGGAGGGGTATCTCAGGCAGGGCAATGGAAAGCTTCTGGAAGAGCGCCAGGGTCCAGGACCACGCTGGCTGGCCTGCAGGCACCAAGTTGGCCTGCGTGCTGTCGCTGGTGTGGCTCCACGGTCCTTCCTCTAGGCTTTCAAGCCCTTGTACATATTCAGGTGTTTTACCTGGAAAGGGTGGGAACAGTTCAGCAGCAGCTGGCCTGGGGCTCAGCTCACGTTTACTCACAGATGCCTCGGCACGGTCCCCCAGCTTTGCAATGAGGACGCTCCTTGCGTGGGGGTTGGGTTGCTGGCTGTATGGGAGATGGTTCCCCACCTCTGACCAATTTCAGAATTGTTTACCACTGGAGCAAGTGCCGTGATAGGGTTTTCCTCTGTATAACTCGTGGGTTCACTTTTTTTTTCTTTTATGTTTCAAGTTAGATGTTATTCCTCTTTTATGTATTTATAGATATAAGCATGGAAATAATTCATTCCTATAAATACATCTGTGTGACGGGAAGAACTTTTTTCTGTTTTATTTTTAAATTTTATTTTTTAAAATTTTGAAATTTTATTTATTTTTTTATACAGCACGTTATTATTAGTTATGTATTTTATGCATATACATGTATACAGGTCAATCCCAAACTCCCAACTCATCCCACCACCACCACCCCATGGCTTCCCACACTTGGTGTCCATACGTTTGTTCTCTACCTCTGTGTCTCTATTTCTTCCCTGCAAACCAGTTCATCTGTACCATTTTTAGGCTCCACATATATGCATTAATATACAATATTTGTTTTCCTCTTTCTGACTTACTTCATTCTGTATGACAGTCTCTCGATCCATCGATGTCTCTACAAATGACCCAGTTTCATTCCTTTTTATGGCCGAGTCATATTCCATTTTATATATGTACCACATCTTTATCCATTCATCTGTCTGTGGGCATTTAGGTTGCTTCCATTACCTGGCTATTGTAAATAGTGCTGCAACCAACATTGTGGTGAATGTGCCTTTTTGAAATACGGTTTTCTCTGGGTATATGCCCAGAAGTGGGATTGCTGGATCAGATGGTAATTCTATTTCTAGTTATTTTAAGGAAACTCCATACTGTTCTCCATAGGGACTGTATCAATTTACATTCCCACCAATAGTGGAAGAGGGCTCCTTTTGTCCACACCCTCCCCAGAATTGGTTGTCTGTAGATTTTCTGATGATGCCGATTCTAACAGGTGTGAGGTGATACCTCATTGTAGTTTTGATTTGCATTTCTCTAATAATTAGTGCTGTTGAGCAGCTTTTCATGTGCGTCTTGGCCATCTCTGTGTCTCCTTTGAAGAAACGTCTCTTTAGATCTTCTGCCCATTTTTTTTGGGTTGTTTGTTTTTTTAATATTAAGCTGCATGAGCTGTTTATATATATTGGAGATTACACCTCTGTCCATTGATTCGTCTGCAACGATTTTCGCCCATTCTGAGGGATGCCTTTTTCCATTCCCGTGTTTTTTAACAAAAAAGGAAAGAAAGGAAAAGAAGCAGAACACTAATGTGCGTAAAATATGCCTTTTGAAACGGTCGTTTTGAAATATGGACGTCCTTTGAAATTTTTGGTCGATATGTGACCCCAGGATTTGTTTTCAGGGCAGGTGTCATTTACAGGCCTGCAATGATTTTGAATATCAACTGACCAGTAGCGTTGGGATTAAAGCTGCTGTTGTGTGAAACGGCCACAAGGTGGCAGCAGTTCACCCTTACCAAATCTGGTTACTAGGGCAAGAGAGCCTCAGTGGAAGTGGTGTTCTAGATTGGAGTTTAGAATGGAATGTACCAGGAGAAAGCCCCTCACGTTTGTCTCACTACTTCTTGTTCGTGTTTTTAATTTAAGTTTTTATTTTTTATTACAGCAAGTTTGATTACAATGTTTGGCTTGTTGTAGGTGTGGAAGATGTGGTTCTTTTACACATATACAGATGACTGTTCTTCTTGGGATCCTTTTCCCATGTACGCTATGACAGAATGTTGAGTAGTCCTCTCTTGGTATTCTGTAGGTCTTTGGTGATTATATATGTCACCTGTGTTTGTATATGTCTGTTAACCCCGATATCGTAATGAAACCAATCCTCACACCTTTCCATTGGTGAACCATAAGTTTGTTTAATGAATCTGTGATTGCCCTTCTCCGTGGAAATATCTGCCCTGGTATCCATTTTTAGGTAACACCTATAAGTGATATGATATGATATGTGTCTTTCACTTTCTGACTTACTACAAGTCACGTGATTACTTCTAGACTCATCTACGGTGCTGCAAATGGCATTGTGTCCTTTTTTCCCTTGGCTTCTCTTCTGCCTTAGCGGGGTCCATTTTCAACAATGTGATTCCCTGAGGGTTGTGGATTAGCTGACCTGGGCAGCCTTACCCTGCCGGCCCGCCCTCCCCAGGTGTGCCTCGTTGAGGTCAATATAAACAGAGCTCCAGGCAGCAATAGCCCCTGAAGCTGTGCCTGACTCCATATTCTCTGCCCCGTCAGCAGTCTCGGGGCTGTGCTGGTGGGAGGGAGTGAGGGGCCACAGCTTTGTGGGTGGCCCGGTGTGAGTGGGGTTCTGCTGGCCTTTCTGCAGGAGTTGCCAGGCTGCCGCCTGTAAAGAAGAGGATGTGTCACCCATACCTTCCACTGGAATTTCTCTCCGGACAGAGGTGAGGAAGGAAAAAAGCAGTGGGGGCCGGGACAGGAGGGGTATCTCAGGCAGGGCAATGGAAAGCTTCTGGAAGAGCGCCAGGGTCCAGGACCACGCTGGCTGGCCTGCAGGCAGCAAGTTGGCCTGCGTGCTGTCGCTGGTGTGGCTCCACGGTCCTTCCTCTAGGCTTTCAAGCCCTTGTACATATTCAGGTGTTTTACCTGGAAAGGGTGGGAACAGTTCAGCAGCAGCTGGCCTGGGGCTCAGCTCACGTTTACTCACAGATGCCTCGGCACGGTCCCCCAGCTTTGCAATGAGGACGCTCCTTGCGTGGGGGTTGGGTTGCTGGCTGTATGGGAGATGGTTCCCCACCTCTGACCAATTTCAGAATTGTTTACCACTGGAGCAAGTGCCGTGATAGGGTTTTCCTCTGTATAACTCGTGGGTTCACTTTTTTTTTCTTTTATGTTTCAAGTTAGATGTTATTCCTCTTTTATGTATTTATAGATATAAGCATGGAAATAATTCATTCCTATAAATACATCTGTGTGACGGGAAGAACTTTTTTCTGTTTTATTTTTATTTTTTTTTTTTTTTTTTTTTCTTTTTGCGGTATGCGGGCCTCTCACTGTCGTGGCCTCTCCCGTTGCGGAGCACAGGCTCCGGATGCGCAGGCCCAGCGGCCATGGCTCACGGGCCCAGCCGCTCCGCGGCATATGGGATCCTCCCAGACCGGGGCACGAACCCGTATCCCCTGCATCGGCAGGCGGACTCTCAACCACTGCGCCACCAGGGAGGCCCTCTGTTTTATTTTTAAATTTTATTTTTTAAAATTTTGAAATTTTATTTATTTTTTTATACAGCACGTTATTATTAGTTATGTATTTTATGCATATACATGTATACAGGTCAATCCCAAACTCCCAACTCATCCCACCACCACCACCCCATGGCTTCCCACACTTGGTGTCCATACGTTTGTTCTCTACCTCTGTGTCTCTATTTCTTCCCTGCAAACCAGTTCATCTGTACCATTTTTAGGCTCCACATATATGCATTAATATACAATATTTGTTTTCCTCTTTCTGACTTACTTCATTCTGTATGACAGTCTCTCGATCCATCGATGTCTCTACAAATGACCCAGTTTCATTCCTTTTTATGGCCGAGTCATATTCCATTTTATATATGTACCACATCTTTATCCATTCATCTGTCTGTGGGCATTTAGGTTGCTTCCATTACCTGGCTATTGTAAATAGTGCTGCAACCAACATTGTGGTGAATGTGCCTTTTTGAAATACGGTTTTCTCTGGGTATATGCCCAGAAGTGGGATTGCTGGATCAGATGGTAATTCTATTTCTAGTTATTTTAAGGAAACTCCATACTGTTCTCCATAGGGACTGTATCAATTTACATTCCCACCAATAGTGGAAGAGGGCTCCTTTTGTCCACACCCTCCCCAGAATTGGTTGTCTGTAGATTTTCTGATGATGCCGATTCTAACAGGTGTGAGGTGATACCTCATTGTAGTTTTGATTTGCATTTCTCTAATAATTAGTGCTGTTGAGCAGCTTTTCATGTGCGTCTTGGCCATCTCTGTGTCTCCTTTGAAGAAACGTCTCTTTAGATCTTCTGCCCATTTTTTTTGGGTTGTTTGTTTTTTTAATATTAAGCTGCATGAGCTGTTTATATATATTGGAGATTACACCTCTGTCCATTGATTCGTCTGCAACGATTTTCGCCCATTCTGAGGGATGCCTTTTTCCATTCCCGTGTTTTTTAACAAAAAAGGAAAGAAAGGAAAAGAAGCAGAACACTAATGTGCGTAAAATATGCCTTTTGAAACGGTCGTTTTGAAATATGGACGTCCTTTGAAATTTTTGGTCGATATGTGACCCCAGGATTTGTTTTCAGGGCAGGTGTCATTTACAGGCCTGCAATGATTTTGAATATCAACTGACCAGTAGCGTTGGGATTAAAGCTGCTGTTGTGTGAAACGGCCACAAGGTGGCAGCAGTTCACCCTTACCAAATCTGGTTACTAGGGCAAGAGAGCCTCAGTGGAAGTGGTGTTCTAGATTGGAGTTTAGAATGGAATGTACCAGGAGAAAGCCCCTCACGTTTGTCTCACTACTTCTTGTTCGTGTTTTTAATTTAAGTTTTTATTTTTTATTACAGCAAGTTTGATTACAATGTTTGGCTTGTTGTAGGTGTGGAAGATGTGGTTCTTTTACACATATACAGATGACTGTTCTTCTTGGGATCCTTTTCCCATGTACGCTATGACAGAATGTTGAGTAGTCCTCTCTTGGTATTCTGTAGGTCTTTGGTGATTATATATGTCACCTGTGTTTGTATATGTCTGTTAACCCCGATATCGTAATGAAACCAATCCTCACACCTTTCCATTGGTGAACCATAAGTTTGTTTAATGAATCTGTGATTGCCCTTCTCCGTGGAAATATCTGCCCTGGTATCCATTTTTAGGTAACACCTATAAGTGATATGATATGATATGTGTCTTTCACTTTCTGACTTACTACAAGTCACGTGATTACTTCTAGACTCATCTACGGTGCTGCAAATGGCATTGTGTCCTTTTTTCCCTTGGCTTCTCTTCTGCCTTAGCGGGGTCCATTTTCAACAATGTGATTCCCTGAGGGTTGTGGATTAGCTGACCTGGGCAGCCTTACCCTGCCGGCCCGCCCTCCCCAGGTGTGCCTCGTTGAGGTCAATATAAACAGAGCTCCAGGCAGCAATAGCCCCTGAAGCTGTGCCTGACTCCATATTCTCTGCCCCGTCAGCAGTCTCGGGGCTGTGCTGGTGGGAGGGAGTGAGGGGCCACAGCTTTGTGGGTGGCCCGGTGTGAGTGGGGTTCTGCTGGCCTTTCTGCAGGAGTTGCCAGGCTGCCGCCTGTAAAGAAGAGGATGTGTCACCCATACCTTCCGCTGGAATTTCTCTCCGGACAGAGGTGAGGAAGGAAAAAAGCAGTGGGGGCCGGGACAGGAGGGGTATCTCAGGCAGGGCAATGGAAAGCTTCTGGAAGAGCGCCAGGGTCCAGGACCACGCTGGCTGGCCTGCAGGCACCAAGTTGGCCTGCGTGCTGTCGCTGGTGTGGCTCCACGGTCCTTCCTCTAGGCTTTCAAGCCCTTGTACATATTCAGGTGTTTTACCTGGAAAGGGTGGGAACAGTTCAGCAGCAGCTGGCCTGGGGCTCAGCTCACGTTTACTCACAGATGCCTCAGCACGGTCCCCCAGCTTTGCAATGAGGACGCTCCTTGCGTGGGGGTTGGGTTGCTGGCTGTATGGGAGATGGTTCCCCACCTCTGACCAATTTCAGAATTGTTTACCACTGGAGCAAGTGCCGTGATAGGGTTTTCCTCTGTATAACTCGTGGGTTCACTTTTTTTTTTCTTTTATGTTTCAAGTTAGATGTTATTCCTCTTTTATGTATTTATAGATATAAGCATGGAAATAATTCATTCCTATAAATACATCTGTGTGACGGGAAGAACTTTTTTCTGTTTTATTTTTAAATTTTATTTTTTAAAATTTTGAAATTTTATTTATTTTTTTATACAGCACGTTATTATTAGTTATGTATTTTATGCATATACATGTATACAGGTCAATCCCAAACTCCCAACTCATCCCACCACCACCACCCCATGGCTTCCCACACTTGGTGTCCATACGTTTGTTCTCTACCTCTGTGTCTCTATTTCTTCCCTGCAAACCAGTTCATCTGTACCATTTTTAGGCTCCACATATATGCATTAATATACAATATTTGTTTTCCTCTTTCTGACTTACTTCATTCTGTATGACAGTCTCTCGATCCATCGATGTCTCTACAAATGACCCAGTTTCATTCCTTTTTATGGCCGAGTCATATTCCATTTTATATATGGACCACATCTTTATCCATTCATCTGTCTGTGGGCATTTAGGTTGCTTCCATTACCTGGCTATTGTAAATAGTGCTGCAATGAATATTGTGGTGAATGTGCCTTTTTGAAATACGGTTTTCTCTGGGTATATGCCCAGAAGTGGGATTGCTGGATCAGATGGTAATTCTATTTCTAGTTTTTTTAAGGAAACTCCATACTGTTCTCCATAGGGACTGTATCAATTTACATTCCCACCAATAGTGGAAGAGGGCTCCTTTTGTCCACACCCTCCCCAGAATTGGTTGTCTGTAGATTTTCTGATGATGCCGATTCTAACAGGTGTGAGGTGATACCTCATTGTAGTTTTGATTTGCATTTCTCTAATAATTAGTGCTGTTGAGCAGCTTTTCATGTGCGTCTTGGCCATCTCTGTGTCTCCTTTGAAGAAACGTCTCTTTAGATCTTCTGCCCATTTTTTTGGGTTGTTTGTTTTTTTAATATTAAGCTGCATGAGCTGTTTATATATATTGGAGATTACACCTCTGTCCATTGATTCGTCTGCAACGATTTTCGCCCATTCTGAGGGATGCCTTTTTCCATTCCCGTGTTTTTTAACAAAAAAGGAAAGAAAGGAAAAGAAGCAGAACACTAATGTGCGTAAAATATGCCTTTTGAAACGGTCGTTTTGAAATATGGACGTCCTTTGAAATTTTTGGTCGATATGTGACCCCAGGATTTGTTTTCAGGGCAGGTGTCATTTACAGGCCTGCAATGATTTTGAATATCAACTGACCAGTAGCGTTGGGATTAAAGCTGCTGTTGTGTGAAACGGCCACAAGGTGGCAGCAGTTCACCCTTACCAAATCTGGTTACTAGGGCAAGAGAGCCTCAGTGGAAGTGGTGTTCTAGATTGGAGTTTAGAATGGAATGTACCAGGAGAAAGCCCCTCACGTTTGTCTCACTACTTCTTGTTCGTGTTTTTAATTTAAGTTTTTATTTTTTATTACAGCAAGTTTGATTACAATGTTTGGCTTGTTGTAGGTGTGGAAGATGTGGTTCTTTTACACATATACAGATGACTGTTCTTCTTGGGATCCTTTTCCCATGTACGCTATGACAGAATGTTGAGTAGTCCTCTCTTGGTATTCTGTAGGTCTTTGGTGATTATATATGTCACCTGTGTTTGTATATGTCTGTTAACCCCGATATCGTAATGAAACCAATCCTCACACCTTTCCATTGGTGAACCATAAGTTTGTTTAATGAATCTGTGATTGCCCTTCTCCGTGGAAATATCTGCCCTGGTATCCATTTTTAGGTAACACCTATAAGTGATATGATATGATATGTGTCTTTCACTTTCTGACTTACTACAAGTCACGTGATTACTTCTAGACTCATCTACGGTGCTGCAAATGGCATTGTGTCCTTTTTTCCCTTGGCTTCTCTTCTGCCTTAGCGGGCTCCATTTTCAACAATGTGATTCCCTGAGGGTTGTGGATTAGCTGACCTGGGCAGCCTTACCCTGCCGGCCCGCCCTCCCCAGGTGTGCCTCGTTGAGGTCAATATAAACAGAGCTCCAGGCAGCAATAGCCCCTGAAGCTGTGCCTGACTCCATATTCTCTGCCCCGTCAGCAGTCTCGGGGCTGTGCTGGTGGGAGGGAGTGAGGGGCCACAGCTTTGTGGGTGGCCCGGTGTGAGTGGGGTTCTGCTGGCCTTTCTGCAGGAGTTGCCAGGCTGCCGCCTGTAAAGAAGAGGATGTGTCACCCATACCTTCCGCTGGAATTTCTCTCCGGACAGAGGTGAGGAAGGAAAAAAGCAGTGGGGGCCGGGACAGGAGGGGTATCTCAGGCAGGGCAATGGAAAGCTTCTGGAAGAGCGCCAGGGTCCAGGACCACGCTGGCTGGCCTGCAGGCACCAAGTTGGCCTGCGTGCTGTCGCTGGTGTGGCTCCACGGTCCTTCCTCTAGGCTTTCAAGCCCTTGTACATATTCAGGTGTTTTACCTGGAAAGGGTGGGAACAGTTCAGCAGCAGCTGGCCTGGGGCTCAGCTCACGTTTACTCACAGATGCCTCGGCACGGTCCCCCAGCTTTGCAATGAGGACGCTCCTTGCGTGGGGGTTGGGTTGCTGGCTGTATGGGAGATGGTTCCCCACCTCTGACCAATTTCAGAATTGTTTACCACTGGAGCAAGTGCCGTGATAGGGTTTTCCTCTGTATAACTCGTGGGTTCACTTTTTTTTTCTTTTATGTTTCAAGTTAGATGTTATTCCTCTTTTATGTATTTATAGATATAAGCATGGAAATAATTCATTCCTATAAATACATCTGTGTGACGGGAAGAACTTTTTTCTGTTTTATTTTTAAATTTTATTTTTTAAAATTTTGAAATTTTATTTATTTTTTTATACAGCACGTTATTATTAGTTATGTATTTTATGCATATACATGTATACAGGTCAATCCCAAACTCCCAACTCATCCCACCACCACCACCCCATGGCTTCCCACACTTGGTGTCCATACGTTTGTTCTCTACCTCTGTGTCTCTATTTCTTCCCTGCAAACCAGTTCATCTGTACCATTTTTAGGCTCCACATATATGCATTAATATACAATATTTGTTTTCCTCTTTCTGACTTACTTCATTCTGTATGACAGTCTCTCGATCCATCGATGTCTCTACAAATGACCCAGTTTCATTCCTTTTTATGGCCGAGTCATATTCCATTTTATATATGTACCACATCTTTATCCATTCATCTGTCTGTGGGCATTTAGGTTGCTTCCATTACCTGGCTATTGTAAATAGTGCTGCAACCAACATTGTGGTGAATGTGCCTTTTTGAAATACGGTTTTCTCTGGGTATATGCCCAGAAGTGGGATTGCTGGATCAGATGGTAATTCTATTTCTAGTTATTTTAAGGAAACTCCATACTGTTCTCCATAGGGACTGTATCAATTTACATTCCCACCAATAGTGGAAGAGGGCTCCTTTTGTCCACACCCTCCCCAGAATTGGTTGTCTGTAGATTTTCTGATGATGCCGATTCTAACAGGTGTGAGGTGATACCTCATTGTAGTTTTGATTTGCATTTCTCTAATAATTAGTGCTGTTGAGCAGCTTTTCATGTGCGTCTTGGCCATCTCTGTGTCTCCTTTGAAGAAACGTCTCTTTAGATCTTCTGCCCATTTTTTTTGGGTTGTTTGTTTTTTTAATATTAAGCTGCATGAGCTGTTTATATATATTGGAGATTACACCTCTGTCCATTGATTCGTCTGCAACGATTTTCGCCCATTCTGAGGGATGCCTTTTTCCATTCCCGTGTTTTTTAACAAAAAAGGAAAGAAAGGAAAAGAAGCAGAACACTAATGTGCGTAAAATATGCCTTTTGAAACGGTCGTTTTGAAATATGGACGTCCTTTGAAATTTTTGGTCGATATGTGACCCCAGGATTTGTTTTCAGGGCAGGTGTCATTTACAGGCCTGCAATGATTTTGAATATCAACTGACCAGTAGCGTTGGGATTAAAGCTGCTGTTGTGTGAAACGGCCACAAGGTGGCAGCAGTTCACCCTTACCAAATCTGGTTACTAGGGCAAGAGAGCCTCAGTGGAAGTGGTGTTCTAGATTGGAGTTTAGAATGGAATGTACCAGGAGAAAGCCCCTCACGTTTGTCTCACTACTTCTTGTTCGTGTTTTTAATTTAAGTTTTTATTTTTTATTACAGCAAGTTTGATTACAATGTTTGGCTTGTTGTAGGTGTGGAAGATGTGGTTCTTTTACACATATACAGATGACTGTTCTTCTTGGGATCCTTTTCCCATGTACGCTATGACAGAATGTTGAGTAGTCCTCTCTTGGTATTCTGTAGGTCTTTGGTGATTATATATGTCACCTGTGTTTGTATATGTCTGTTAACCCCGATATCGTAATGAAACCAATCCTCACACCTTTCCATTGGTGAACCATAAGTTTGTTTAATGAATCTGTGATTGCCCTTCTCCGTGGAAATATCTGCCCTGGTATCCATTTTTAGGTAACACCTATAAGTGATATGATATGATATGTGTCTTTCACTTTCTGACTTACTACAAGTCACGTGATTACTTCTAGACTCATCTACGGTGCTGCAAATGGCATTGTGTCCTTTTTTCCCTTGGCTTCTCTTCTGCCTTAGCGGGCTCCATTTTCAACAATGTGATTCCCTGAGGGTTGTGGATTAGCTGACCTGGGCAGCCTTACCCTGCCGGCCCGCCCTCCCCAGGTGTGCCTCGTTGAGGTCAATATAAACAGAGCTCCAGGCAGCAATAGCCCCTGAAGCTGTGCCTGACTCCATATTCTCTGCCCCGTCAGCAGTCTCGGGGCTGTGCTGGTGGGAGGGAGTGAGGGGCCACAGCTTTGTGGGTGGCCCGGTGTGAGTGGGGTTCTGCTGGCCTTTCTGCAGGAGTTGCCAGGCTGCCGCCTGTAAAGAAGAGGATGTGTCACCCATACCTTCCGCTGGAATTTCTCTCCGGACAGAGGTGAGGAAGGAAAAAAGCAGTGGGGGCCGGGACAGGAGGGGTATCTCAGGCAGGGCAATGGAAAGCTTCTGGAAGAGCGCCAGGGTCCAGGACCACGCTGGCTGGCCTGCAGGCACCAAGTTGGCCTGCGTGCTGTCGCTGGTGTGGCTCCACGGTCCTTCCTCTAGGCTTTCAAGCCCTTGTACATATTCAGGTGTTTTACCTGGAAAGGGTGGGAACAGTTCAGCAGCAGCTGGCCTGGGGCTCAGCTCACGTTTACTCACAGATGCCTCGGCACGGTCCCCCAGCTTTGCAATGAGGACGCTCCTTGCGTGGGGGTTGGGTTGCTGGCTGTATGGGAGATGGTTCCCCACCTCTGACCAATTTCAGAATTGTTTACCACTGGAGCAAGTGCCGTGATAGGGTTTTCCTCTGTATAACTCGTGGGTTCACTTTTTTTTTCTTTTATGTTTCAAGTTAGATGTTATTCCTCTTTTATGTATTTATAGATATAAGCATGGAAATAATTCATTCCTATAAATACATCTGTGTGACGGGAAGAACTTTTTTCTGTTTTATTTTTAAATTTTATTTTTTAAAATTTTGAAATTTTATTTATTTTTTTATACAGCACGTTATTATTAGTTATGTATTTTATGCATATACATGTATACAGGTCAATCCCAAACTCCCAACTCATCCCACCACCACCACCCCATGGCTTCCCACACTTGGTGTCCATACGTTTGTTCTCTACCTCTGTGTCTCTATTTCTTCCCTGCAAACCAGTTCATCTGTACCATTTTTAGGCTCCACATATATGCATTAATATACAATATTTGTTTTCCTCTTTCTGACTTACTTCATTCTGTATGACAGTCTCTCGATCCATCGATGTCTCTACAAATGACCCAGTTTCATTCCTTTTTATGGCCGAGTCATATTCCATTTTATATATGTACCACATCTTTATCCATTCATCTGTCTGTGGGCATTTAGGTTGCTTCCATTACCTGGCTATTGTAAATAGTGCTGCAACCAACATTGTGGTGAATGTGCCTTTTTGAAATACGGTTTTCTCTGGGTATATGCCCAGAAGTGGGATTGCTGGATCAGATGGTAATTCTATTTCTAGTTATTTTAAGGAAACTCCATACTGTTCTCCATAGGGACTGTATCAATTTACATTCCCACCAATAGTGGAAGAGGGCTCCTTTTGTCCACACCCTCCCCAGAATTGGTTGTCTGTAGATTTTCTGATGATGCCGATTCTAACAGGTGTGAGGTGATACCTCATTGTAGTTTTGATTTGCATTTCTCTAATAATTAGTGCTGTTGAGCAGCTTTTCATGTGCGTCTTGGCCATCTCTGTGTCTCCTTTGAAGAAACGTCTCTTTAGATCTTCTGCCCATTTTTTTTGGGTTGTTTGTTTTTTTAATATTAAGCTGCATGAGCTGTTTATATATATTGGAGATTACACCTCTGTCCATTGATTCGTCTGCAACGATTTTCGCCCATTCTGAGGGATGCCTTTTTCCATTCCCGTGTTTTTTAACAAAAAAGGAAAGAAAGGAAAAGAAGCAGAACACTAATGTGCGTAAAATATGCCTTTTGAAACGGTCGTTTTGAAATATGGACGTCCTTTGAAATTTTTGGTCGATATGTGACCCCAGGATTTGTTTTCAGGGCAGGTGTCATTTACAGGCCTGCAATGATTTTGAATATCAACTGACCAGTAGCGTTGGGATTAAAGCTGCTGTTGTGTGAAACGGCCACAAGGTGGCAGCAGTTCACCCTTACCAAATCTGGTTACTAGGGCAAGAGAGCCTCAGTGGAAGTGGTGTTCTAGATTGGAGTTTAGAATGGAATGTACCAGGAGAAAGCCCCTCACGTTTGTCTCACTACTTCTTGTTCGTGTTTTTAATTTAAGTTTTTATTTTTTATTACAGCAAGTTTGATTACAATGTTTGGCTTGTTGTAGGTGTGGAAGATGTGGTTCTTTTACACATATACAGATGACTGTTCTTCTTGGGATCCTTTTCCCATGTACGCTATGACAGAATGTTGAGTAGTCCTCTCTTGGTATTCTGTAGGTCTTTGGTGATTATATATGTCACCTGTGTTTGTATATGTCTGTTAACCCCGATATCGTAATGAAACCAATCCTCACACCTTTCCATTGGTGAACCATAAGTTTGTTTAATGAATCTGTGATTGCCCTTCTCCGTGGAAATATCTGCCCTGGTATCCATTTTTAGGTAACACCTATAAGTGATATGATATGATATGTGTCTTTCACTTTCTGACTTACTACAAGTCACGTGATTACTTCTAGACTCATCTACGGTGCTGCAAATGGCATTGTGTCCTTTTTTCCCTTGGCTTCTCTTCTGCCTTAGCGGGCTCCATTTTCAACAATGTGATTCCCTGAGGGTTGTGGATTAGCTGACCTGGGCAGCCTTACCCTGCCGGCCCGCCCTCCCCAGGTGTGCCTCGTTGAGGTCAATATAAACAGAGCTCCAGGCAGCAATAGCCCCTGAAGCTGTGCCTGACTCCATATTCTCTGCCCCGTCAGCAGTCTCGGGGCTGTGCTGGTGGGAGGGAGTGAGGGGCCACAGCTTTGTGGGTGGCCCGGTGTGAGTGGGGTTCTGCTGGCCTTTCTGCAGGAGTTGCCAGGCTGCCGCCTGTAAAGAAGAGGATGTGTCACCCATACCTTCCGCTGGAATTTCTCTCCGGACAGAGGTGAGGAAGGAAAAAAGCAGTGGGGGCCGGGACAGGAGGGGTATCTCAGGCAGGGCAATGGAAAGCTTCTGGAAGAGCGCCAGGGTCCAGGACCACGCTGGCTGGCCTGCAGGCACCAAGTTGGCCTGCGTGCTGTCGCTGGTGTGGCTCCACGGTCCTTCCTCTAGGCTTTCAAGCCCTTGTACATATTCAGGTGTTTTACCTGGAAAGGGTGGGAACAGTTCAGCAGCAGCTGGCCTGGGGCTCAGCTCACGTTTACTCACAGATGCCTCGGCACGGTCCCCCAGCTTTGCAATGAGGACGCTCCTTGCGTGGGGGTTGGGTTGCTGGCTGTATGGGAGATGGTTCCCCACCTCTGACCAATTTCAGAATTGTTTACCACTGGAGCAAGTGCCGTGATAGGGTTTTCCTCTGTATAACTCGTGGGTTCACTTTTTTTTTTCTTTTATGTTTCAAGTTAGATGTTATTCCTCTTTTATGTATTTATAGATATAAGCATGGAAATAATTCATTCCTATAAATACATCTGTGTGACGGGAAGAACTTTTTTCTGTTTTATTTTTAAATTTTATTTTTTAAAATTTTGAAATTTTATTTATTTTTTTATACAGCACGTTATTATTAGTTATGTATTTTATGCATATACATGTATACAGGTCAATCCCAAACTCCCAACTCATCCCACCACCACCACCCCATGGCTTCCCACACTTGGTGTCCATACGTTTGTTCTCTACCTCTGTGTCTCTATTTCTTCCCTGCAAACCAGTTCATCTGTACCATTTTTAGGCTCCACATATATGCATTAATATACAATATTTGTTTTCCTCTTTCTGACTTACTTCATTCTGTATGACAGTCTCTCGATCCATCGATGTCTCTACAAATGACCCAGTTTCATTCCTTTTTATGGCCGAGTCATATTCCATTTTATATATGTACCACATCTTTATCCATTCATCTGTCTGTGGGCATTTAGGTTGCTTCCATTACCTGGCTATTGTAAATAGTGCTGCAACGAACATTGTGGTGAATGTGCCTTTTTGAAATACGGTTTTCTCTGGGTATATGCCCAGAAGTGGGATTGCTGGATCAGATGGTAATTCTATTTCTAGTTTTTTTAAGGACACTCCATACTGTTCTCCATAGGGACTGTATCAATTTACATTCCCACCAATAGTGGAAGAGGGCTCCTTTTGTCCACACCCTCCCCAGAATTGGTTGTTTGTAGATTTTCTGATGATGCCGATTCTAACAGGTGTGAGGTGATACCTCATTGTAGTTTTGATTTGCATTTCTCTAATAATTAGTGCTGTTGAGCAGCTTTTCATGTGCGTCTTGGCCATCTCTGTGTCTCCTTTGAAGAAACGTCTCTTTAGATCTTCTGCCCATTTTTTTTGGGTTGTTTGTTTTTTTAATATTAAGCTGCATGAGCTGTTTATATATATTGGAGATTACACCTCTGTCCATTGATTCGTCTGCAACGATTTTCGCCCATTCTGAGGGATGCCTTTTTCCATTCCCGTGTTTTTTAACAAAAAAGGAAAGAAAGGAAAAGAAGCAGAACACTAATGTGCGTAAAATATGCCTTTTGAAACGGTCGTTTTGAAATATGGACGTCCTTTGAATTTTTTGGTCGATATGTGACCCCAGGATTTGTTTTCAGGGCAGGTGTCATTTACAGGCCTGCAATGATTTTGAATATCAACTGACCATTAGCGTTGGGATTAAAGCTGCTGTTGTGTGAAACGGCCACAAGGTGGCAGCAGTTCACCCTTACCAAATCTGGTTACTAGGGCAAGAGAGCCTCAGTGGAAGTGGTGTTCTAGATTGGAGTTTAGAATGGAATGTACCAGGAGAAAGCCCCTCACGTTTGTCTCACTACTTCTTGTTCGTGTTTTTAATTTAAGTTTTTATTTTTTATTACAGCAAGTTTGATTACAATGTTTGGCTTGTTGTAGGTGTGGAAGATGTGGTTCTTTTACACATATACAGATGACTGTTCTTCTTGGGATCCTTTTCCCATGTACGCTATGACAGAATGTTGAGTAGTCCTCTCTTGGTATTCTGTAGGTCTTTGGTGATTATATATGTCACCTGTGTTTGTATATGTCTGTTAACCCCGATATCGTAATGAAACCAATCCTCACACCTTTCCATTGGTGAACCATAAGTTTGTTTAATGAATCTGTGATTGCCCTTCTCCGTGGAAATATCTGCCCTGGTATCCATTTTTAGGTAACACCTATAAGTGATATGATATGATATGTGTCTTTCACTTTCTGACTTACTACAAGTCACGTGATTACTTCTAGACTCATTTACGGTGCTGCAAATGGCATTGTGTCCTTTTTTCCCTTGGCTTCTCTTCTGCCTTAGCGGGCTCCATTTTCAACAATGTGATTCCCTGAGGGTTGTGGATTAGCTGACCTGGGCAGCCTTACCCTGCCGGCCCGCCCTCCCCAGGTGTGCCTCGTTGAGGTCAATATAAACAGAGCTCCAGGCAGCAATAGCCCCTGAAGCTGTGCCTGACTCCATATTCTCTGCCCCGTCAGCAGTCTCGGGGCTGTGCTGGTGGGAGGGAGTGAGGGGCCACAGCTTTGTGGGTGGCCCGGTGTGAGTGGGGTTCTGCTGGCCTTTCTGCAGGAGTTGCCAGGCTGCCGCCTGTAAAGAAGAGGATGTGTCACCCATACCTTCCGCTGGAATTTCTCTCCGGACAGAGGTGAGGAAGGAAAAAAGCAGTGGGGGCCGGGACAGGAGGGGTATCTCAGGCAGGGCAATGGAAAGCTTCTGGAAGAGCGCCAGGGTCCAGGACCACGCTGGCTGGCCTGCAGGCACCAAGTTGGCCTGCGTGCTGTCGCTGGTGTGGCTCCACGGTCCTTCCTCTAGGCTTTCAAGCCCTTGTACATATTCAGGTGTTTTACCTGGAAAGGGTGGGAACAGTTCAGCAGCAGCTGGCCTGGGGCTCAGCTCACGTTTACTCACAGATGCCTCGGCACGGTCCCCCAGCTTTGCAATGAGGACGCTCCTTGCGTGGGGGTTGGGTTGCTGGCTGTATGGGAGATGGTTCCCCACCTCTGACCAATTTCAGAATTGTTTACCACTGGAGCAAGTGCCGTGATAGGGTTTTCCTCTGTATAACTCGTGGGTTCACTTTTTTTTTTCTTTTATGTTTCAAGTTAGATGTTATTCCTCTTTTATGTATTTATAGATATAAGCATGGAAATAATTCATTCCTATAAATACATCTGTGTGACGGGAAGAACTTTTTTCTGTTTTATTTTTAAATTTTATTTTTTAAAATTTTGAAATTTTATTTATTTTTTTATACAGCACGTTATTATTAGTTATGTATTTTATGCATATACATGTATACAGGTCAATCCCAAACTCCCAACTCATCCCACCACCACCACCCCATGGCTTCCCACACTTGGTGTCCATACGTTTGTTCTCTACCTCTGTGTCTCTATTTCTTCCCTGCAAACCAGTTCATCTGTACCATTTTTAGGCTCCACATATATGCATTAATATACAATATTTGTTTTCCTCTTTCTGACTTACTTCATTCTGTATGACAGTCTCTCGATCCATCGATGTCTCTACAAATGACCCAGTTTCATTCCTTTTTATGGCCGAGTCATATTCCATTTTATATATGTACCACATCTTTATCCATTCATCTGTCTGTGGGCATTTAGGGTGCTTCCATTACCTGGCTATTGTAAATAGTGCTGCAACGAACATTGTGGTGAATGTGCCTTTTTGAAATACGGTTTTCTCTGGGTATATGCCCAGAAGTGGGATTGCTGGATCAGATGGTAATTCTATTTCTAGTTTTTTTAAGGAAACTCCATACTGTTCTCCATAGGGACTGTATCAATTTACATTCCCACCAATAGTGGAAGAGGGCTCCTTTTGTCCACACCCTCCCCAGAATTGGTTGTCTGTAGATTTTCTGATGATGCCGATTCTAACAGGTGTGAGGTGATACCTCATTGTAGTTTTGATTTGCATTTCTCTAATAATTAGTGCTGTTGAGCAGCTTTTCATGTGCGTCTTGGCCATCTCTGTGTCTCCTTTGAAGAAACGTCTCTTTAGATCTTCTGCCCATTTTTTTTGGGTTGTTTGTTTTTTTAATATTAAGCTGCATGAGCTGTTTATATATATTGGAGATTACACCTCTGTCCATTGATTCGTCTGCAACGATTTTCGCCCATTCTGAGGGATGCCTTTTTCCATTCCCGTGTTTTTTAACAAAAAAGGAAAGAAAGGAAAAGAAGCAGAACACTAATGTGCGTAAAATATGCCTTTTGAAACGGTCGTTTTGAAATATGGACGTCCTTTGAAATTTTTGGTCGATATGTGACCCCAGGATTTGTTTTCAGGGCAGGTGTCATTTACAGGCCTGCAATGATTTTGAATATCAACTGACCATTAGCGTTGGGATTAAAGCTGCTGTTGTGTGAAACGGCCACAAGGTGGCAGCAGTTCACCCTTACCAAATCTGGTTACTAGGGCAAGAGAGCCTCAGTGGAAGTGGTGTTCTAGATTGGAGTTTAGAATGGAATGTACCAGGAGAAAGCCCCTCACGTTTGTCTCACTACTTCTTGTTCGTGTTTTTAATTTAAGTTTTTATTTTTTATTACAGCAAGTTTGATTACAATGTTTGGCTTGTTGTAGGTGTGGAAGATGTGGTTCTTTTACACATATACAGATGACTGTTCTTCTTGGGATCCTTTTCCCATGTACGCTATGACAGAATGTTGAGTAGTCCTCTCTTGGTATTCTGTAGGTCTTTGGTGATTATATATGTCACCTGTGTTTGTATATGTCTGTTAACCCCGATATCGTAATGAAACCAATCCTCACACCTTTCCATTGGTGAACCATAAGTTTGTTTAATGAATCTGTGATTGCCCTTCTCCGTGGAAATATCTGCCCTGGTATCCATTTTTAGGTAACACCTATAAGTGATATGATATGATATGTGTCTTTCACTTTCTGACTTACTACAAGTCACGTGATTACTTCTAGACTCATCTACGGTGCTGCAAATGGCATTGTGTCCTTTTTTCCCTTGGCTTCTCTTCTGCCTTAGCGGGGTCCATTTTCAACAATGTGATTCCCTGAGGGTTGTGGATTAGCTGACCTGGGCAGCCTTACCCTGCCGGCCCGCCCTCCCCAGGTGTGCCTCGTTGAGGTCAATATAAACAGAGCTCCAGGCAGCAATAGCCCCTGAAGCTGTGCCTGACTCCATATTCTCTGCCCCGTCAGCAGTCTCGGGGCTGTGCTGGTGGGAGGGAGTGAGGGGCCACAGCTTTGTGGGTGGCCCGGTGTGAGTGGGGTTCTGCTGGCCTTTCTGCAGGAGTTGCCAGGCTGCCGCCTGTAAAGAAGAGGATGTGTCACCCATACCTTCCGCTGGAATTTCTCTCCGGACAGAGGTGAGGAAGGAAAAAAGCAGTGGGGGCCGGGACAGGAGGGGTATCTCAGGCAGGGCAATGGAAAGCTTCTGGAAGAGCGCCAGGGTCCAGGACCACGCTGGCTGGCCTGCAGGCACCAAGTTGGCCTGCGTGCTGTCGCTGGTGTGGCTCCACGGTCCTTCCTCTAGGCTTTCAAGCCCTTGTACATATTCAGGTGTTTTACCTGGAAAGGGTGGGAACAGTTCAGCAGCAGCTGGCCTGGGGCTCAGCTCACGTTTACTCACAGATGCCTCGGCACGGTCCCCCAGCTTTGCAATGAGGACGCTCCTTGCGTGGGGGTTGGGTTGCTGGCTGTATGGGAGATGGTTCCCCACCTCTGACCAATTTCAGAATTGTTTACCACTGGAGCAAGTGCCGTGATAGGGTTTTCCTCTGTATAACTCGTGGGTTCACTTTTATTTCTTTTATGTTTCAAGTTAGATGTTATTCCTCTTTTATGTATTTATAGATATAAGCATGGAAATAATTCATTCCTATAAATACATCTGTGTGACGGGAAGAACATTTTTCTGTTTTATTTTTAAATTTTATTTTTTAAAATTTTGAAATTTTATTTATTTTTTTATACAGCACGTTATTATTAGTTATGTATTTTATGCATATACATGTATACAGGTCAATCCCAAACTCCCAACTCATCCCACCACCACCACCCCATGGCTTCCCACACTTGGTGTCCATACGTTTGTTCTCTACCTCTGTGTCTCTATTTCTTCCCTGCAAACCAGTTCATCTGTACCATTTTTAGGCTCCACATATATTCATTAATATACAATATTTGTTTTCCTCTTTCTGACTTACTTCATTCTGTATGACAGTCTCTCGATCCATCGATGTCTCTACAAATGACCCAGTTTCATTCCTTTTTATGGCCGAGTCATATTCCATTTTATATATGTACCACATCTTTATCCATTCATCTGTCTGTGGGCATTTAGGGTGCTTCCATTACCTGGCTATTGTAAATAGTGCTGCAACGAACATTGTGGTGAATGTGCCTTTTTGAAATACGGTTTTCTCTGGGTATATGCCCAGAAGTGGGATTGCTGGATCAGATGGTAATTCTATTTCTAGTTTTTTTAAGGAAACTCCATACTGTTCTCCATAGGGACTGTATCAATTTACATTCCCACCAATAGTGGAAGAGGGCTCCTTTTGTCCACACCCTCCCCAGAATTGGTTGTCTGTAGATTTTCTGATGATGCCGATTCTAACAGGTGTGAGGTGATACCTCATTGTAGTTTTGATTTGCATTTCTCTAATAATTAGTGCTGTTGAGCAGCTTTTCATGTGCGTCTTGGCCATCTCTGTGTCTCCTTTGAAGAAACGTCTCTTTAGATCTTCTGCCCATTTTTTTTGGGTTGTTTGTTTTTTTAATATTAAGCTGCATGAGCTGTTTATATATATTGGAGATTACACCTCTGTCCATTGATTCGTCTGCAACGATTTTCGCCCATTCTGAGGGATGCCTTTTTCCATTCCCGTGTTTTTTAACAAAAAAGGAAAGAAAGGAAAAGAAGCAGAACACTAATGTGCGTAAAATATGCCTTTTGAAACGGTCGTTTTGAAATATGGACGTCCTTTGAAATTTTTGGTCGATATGTGACCCCAGGATTTGTTTTCAGGGCAGGTGTCATTTACAGGCCTGCAATGATTTTGAATATCAACTGACCATTAGCGTTGGGATTAAAGCTGCTGTTGTGTGAAACGGCCACAAGGTGGCAGCAGTTCACCCTTACCAAATCTGGTTACTAGGGCAAGAGAGCCTCAGTGGAAGTGGTGTTCTAGATTGGAGTTTAGAATGGAATGTACCAGGAGAAAGCCCCTCACGTTTGTCTCACTACTTCTTGTTCGTGTTTTTAATTTAAGTTTTTATTTTTTATTACAGCAAGTTTGATTACAATGTTTGGCTTGTTGTAGGTGTGGAAGATGTGGTTCTTTTACACATATACAGATGACTGTTCTTCTTGGGATCCTTTTCCCATGTACGCTATGACAGAATGTTGAGTAGTCCTCTCTTGGTATTCTGTAGGTCTTTGGTGATTATATATGTCACCTGTGTTTGTATATGTCTGTTAACCCCGATATCGTAATGAAACCAATCCTCACACCTTTCCATTGGTGAACCATAAGTTTGTTTAATGAATCTGTGATTGCCCTTCTCCGTGGAAATATCTGCCCTGGTATCCATTTTTAGGTAACACCTATAAGTGATATGATATGATATGTGTCTTTCACTTTCTGACTTACTACAAGTCACGTGATTACTTCTAGACTCATCTACGGTGCTGCAAATGGCATTGTGTCCTTTTTTCCCTTGGCTTCTCTTCTGCCTTAGCGGGGTCCATTTTCAACAATGTGATTCCCTGAGGGTTGTGGATTAGCTGACCTGGGCAGCCTTACCCTGCCGGCCCGCCCTCCCCAGGTGTGCCTCGTTGAGGTCAATATAAACAGAGCTCCAGGCAGCAATAGCCCCTGAAGCTGTGCCTGACTCCATATTCTCTGCCCCGTCAGCAGTCTCGGGGCTGTGCTGGTGGGAGGGAGTGAGGGGCCACAGCTTTGTGGGTGGCCCGGTGTGAGTGGGGTTCTGCTGGCCTTTCTGCAGGAGTTGCCAGGCTGCCGCCTGTAAAGAAGAGGATGTGTCACCCATACCTTCCGCTGGAATTTCTCTCCGGACAGAGGTGAGGAAGGAAAAAAGCAGTGGGGGCCGGGACAGGAGGGGTATCTCAGGCAGGGCAATGGAAAGCTTCTGGAAGAGCGCCAGGGTCCAGGACCACGCTGGCTGGCCTGCAGGCACCAAGTTGGCCTGCGTGCTGTCGCTGGTGTGGCTCCACGGTCCTTCCTCTAGGCTTTCAAGCCCTTGTACATATTCAGGTGTTTTACCTGGAAAGGGTGGGAACAGTTCAGCAGCAGCTGGCCTGGGGCTCAGCTCACGTTTACTCACAGATGCCTCGGCACGGTCCCCCAGCTTTGCAATGAGGACGCTCCTTGCGTGGGGGTTGGGTTGCTGGCTGTATGGGAGATGGTTCCCCACCTCTGACCAATTTCAGAATTGTTTACCACTGGAGCAAGTGCCGTGATAGGGTTTTCCTCTGTATAACTCGTGGGTTCACTTTTATTTCTTTTATGTTTCAAGTTAGATGTTATTCCTCTTTTATGTATTTATAGATATAAGCATGGAAATAATTCATTCCTATAAATACATCTGTGTGACGGGAAGAACATTTTTCTGTTTTATTTTTAAATTTTATTTTTTAAAATTTTGAAATTTTATTTATTTTTTTATACAGCACGTTATTATTAGTTATGTATTTTATGCATATACATGTATACAGGTCAATCCCAAACTCCCAACTCATCCCACCACCACCACCCCATGGCTTCCCACACTTGGTGTCCATACGTTTGTTCTCTACCTCTGTGTCTCTATTTCTTCCCTGCAAACCAGTTCATCTGTACCATTTTTAGGCTCCACATATATTCATTAATATACAATATTTGTTTTCCTCTTTCTGACTTACTTCATTCTGTATGACAGTCTCTCGATCCATCGATGTCTCTACAAATGACCCAGTTTCATTCCTTTTTATGGCCGAGTCATATTCCATTTTATATATGTACCACATCTTTATCCATTCATCTGTCTGTGGGCATTTAGGGTGCTTCCATTACCTGGCTATTGTAAATAGTGCTGCAACGAACATTGTGGTGAATGTGCCTTTTTGAAATACGGTTTTCTCTGGGTATATGCCCAGAAGTGGGATTGCTGGATCAGATGGTAATTCTATTTCTAGTTTTTTTAAGGAAACTCCATACTGTTCTCCATAGGGACTGTATCAATTTACATTCCCACCAATAGTGGAAGAGGGCTCCTTTTGTCCACACCCTCCCCAGAATTGGTTGTCTGTAGATTTTCTGATGATGCCGATTCTAACAGGTGTGAGGTGATACCTCATTGTAGTTTTGATTTGCATTTCTCTAATAATTAGTGCTGTTGAGCAGCTTTTCATGTGCGTCTTGGCCATCTCTGTGTCTCCTTTGAAGAAACGTCTCTTTAGATCTTCTGCCCATTTTTTTTGGGTTGTTTGTTTTTTTAATATTAAGCTGCATGAGCTGTTTATATATATTGGAGATTACACCTCTGTCCATTGATTCGTCTGCAACGATTTTCGCCCATTCTGAGGGATGCCTTTTTCCATTCCCGTGTTTTTTAACAAAAAAGGAAAGAAAGGAAAAGAAGCAGAACACTAATGTGCGTAAAATATGCCTTTTGAAACGGTCGTTTTGAAATATGGACGTCCTTTGAAATTTTTGGTCGATATGTGACCCCAGGATTTGTTTTCAGGGCAGGTGTCATTTACAGGCCTGCAATGATTTTGAATATCAACTGACCATTAGCGTTGGGATTAAAGCTGCTGTTGTGTGAAACGGCCACAAGGTGGCAGCAGTTCACCCTTACCAAATCTGGTTACTAGGGCAAGAGAGCCTCAGTGGAAGTGGTGTTCTAGATTGGAGTTTAGAATGGAATGTACCAGGAGAAAGCCCCTCACGTTTGTCTCACTACTTCTTGTTCGTGTTTTTAATTTAAGTTTTTATTTTTTATTACAGCAAGTTTGATTACAATGTTTGGCTTGTTGTAGGTGTGGAAGATGTGGTTCTTTTACACATATACAGATGACTGTTCTTCTTGGGATCCTTTTCCCATGTACGCTATGACAGAATGTTGAGTAGTCCTCTCTTGGTATTCTGTAGGTCTTTGGTGATTATATATGTCACCTGTGTTTGTATATGTCTGTTAACCCCGATATCGTAATGAAACCAATCCTCACACCTTTCCATTGGTGAACCATAAGTTTGTTTAATGAATCTGTGATTGCCCTTCTCCGTGGAAATATCTGCCCTGGTATCCATTTTTAGGTAACACCTATAAGTGATATGATATGATATGTGTCTTTCACTTTCTGACTTACTACAAGTCACGTGATTACTTCTAGACTCATCTACGGTGCTGCAAATGGCATTGTGTCCTTTTTTCCCTTGGCTTCTCTTCTGCCTTAGCGGGGTCCATTTTCAACAATGTGATTCCCTGAGGGTTGTGGATTAGCTGACCTGGGCAGCCTTACCCTGCCGGCCCGCCCTCCCCAGGTGTGCCTCGTTGAGGTCAATATAAACAGAGCTCCAGGCAGCAATAGCCCCTGAAGCTGTGCCTGACTCCATATTCTCTGCCCCGTCAGCAGTCTCGGGGCTGTGCTGGTGGGAGGGAGTGAGGGGCCACAGCTTTGTGGGTGGCCCGGTGTGAGTGGGGTTCTGCTGGCCTTTCTGCAGGAGTTGCCAGGCTGCCGCCTGTAAAGAAGAGGATGTGTCACCCATACCTTCCGCTGGAATTTCTCTCCGGACAGAGGTGAGGAAGGAAAAAAGCAGTGGGGGCCGGGACAGGAGGGGTATCTCAGGCAGGGCAATGGAAAGCTTCTGGAAGAGCGCCAGGGTCCAGGACCACGCTGGCTGGCCTGCAGGCACCAAGTTGGCCTGCGTGCTGTCGCTGGTGTGGCTCCACGGTCCTTCCTCTAGGCTTTCAAGCCCTTGTACATATTCAGGTGTTTTACCTGGAAAGGGTGGGAACAGTTCAGCAGCAGCTGGCCTGGGGCTCAGCTCACGTTTACTCACAGATGCCTCGGCACGGTCCCCCAGCTTTGCAATGAGGACGCTCCTTGCGTGGGGGTTGGGTTGCTGGCTGTATGGGAGATGGTTCCCCACCTCTGACCAATTTCAGAATTGTTTACCACTGGAGCAAGTGCCGTGATAGGGTTTTCCTCTGTATAACTCGTGGGTTCACTTTTTTTTTTCTTTTATGTTTCAAGTTAGATGTTATTCCTCTTTTATGTATTTATAGATATAAGCATGGAAATAATTCATTCCTATAAATACATCTGTGTGACGGGAATAACTTTTTTCTGTTTTATTTTTAAATTTTATTTTTTAAAATTTTGAAATTTTATTTATTTTTTTATACAGCACGTTATTATTAGTTATGTATTTTATGCATATACATGTATACAGGTCAATCCCAAACTCCCAACTCATCCCACCACCACCACCCCATGGCTTCCCACACTTGGTGTCCATACGTTTGTTCTCTACCTCTGTGTCTCTATTTCTTCCCTGCAAACCAGTTCATCTGTACCATTTTTAGGCTCCACATATATGCATTAATATACAATATTTGTTTTCCTCTTTCTGACTTACTTCATTCTGTATGACAGTCTCTCGATCCATCGATGTCTCTACAAATGACCCAGTTTCATTCCTTTTTATGGCCGAGTCATATTCCATTTTATATATGTACCACATCTTTATCCATTCATCTGTCTGTGGGCATTTAGGTTGCTTCCATTACCTGGCTATTGTAAATAGTGCTGCAACGAACATTGTGGTGAATGTGCCTTTTTGAAATACGGTTTTCTCTGGGTATATGCCCAGAAGTGGGATTGCTGGATCAGATGGTAATTCTATTTCTAGTTTTTTTAAGGAAACTCCATACTGTTCTCCATAGGGACTGTATCAATTTACATTCCCACCAATAGTGGAAGAGGGCTCCTTTTGTCCACACCCTCCCCAGAATTGGTTGTTTGTAGATTTTCTGATGATGCCGATTCTAACAGGTGTGAGGTGATACCTCATTGTAGTTTTGATTTGCATTTCTCTAATAATTAGTGCTGTTGAGCAGCTTTTCATGTGCGTCTTGGCCATCTCTGTGTCTCCTTTGAAGAAACGTCTCTTTAGATCTTCTGCCCATTTTTTTTGGGTTGTTTGTTTTTTTAATATTAAGCTGCATGAGCTGTTTATATATATTGGAGATTACACCTCTGTCCATTGATTCGTCTGCAACGATTTTCGCCCATTCTGAGGGATGCCTTTTTCCATTCCCGTGTTTTTTAACAAAAAAGGAAAGAAAGGAAAAGAAGCAGAACACTAATGTGCGTAAAATATGCCTTTTGAAACGGTCGTTTTGAAATATGGACGTCCTTTGAAATTTTTGGTCGATATGTGACCCCAGGATTTGTTTTCAGGGCAGGTGTCATTTACAGGCCTGCAATGATTTTGAATATCAACTGACCATTAGCGTTGGGATTAAAGCTGCTGTTGTGTGAAACGGCCACAAGGTGGCAGCAGTTCACCCTTACCAAATCTGGTTACTAGGGCAAGAGAGCCTCAGTGGAAGTGGTGTTCTAGATTGGAGTTTAGAATGGAATGTACCAGGAGAAAGCCCCTCACGTTTGTCTCACTACTTCTTGTTCGTGTTTTTAATTTAAGTTTTTATTTTTTATTACAGCAAGTTTGATTACAATGTTTGGCTTGTTGTAGGTGTGGAAGATGTGGTTCTTTTACACATATACAGATGACTGTTCTTCTTGGGATCCTTTTCCCATGTACGCTATGACAGAATGTTGAGTAGTCCTCTCTTGGTATTCTGTAGGTCTTTGGTGATTATATATGTCACCTGTGTTTGTATATGTCTGTTAACCCCGATATCGTAATGAAACCAATCCTCACACCTTTCCATTGGTGAACCATAAGTTTGTTTAATGAATCTGTGATTGCCCTTCTCCGTGGAAATATCTGCCCTGGTATCCATTTTTAGGTAACACCTATAAGTGATATGATATGATATGTGTCTTTCACTTTCTGACTTACTACAAGTCACGTGATTACTTCTAGACTCATCTACGGTGCTGCAAATGGCATTGTGTCCTTTTTTCCCTTGGCTTCTCTTCTGCCTTAGCGGGGTCCATTTTCAACAATGTGATTCCCTGAGGGTTGTGGATTAGCTGACCTGGGCAGCCTTACCCTGCCGGCCCGCCCTCCCCAGGTGTGCCTCGTTGAGGTCAATATAAACAGAGCTCCAGGCAGCAATAGCCCCTGAAGCTGTGCCTGACTCCATATTCTCTGCCCCGTCAGCAGTCTCGGGGCTGTGCTGGTGGGAGGGAGTGAGGGGCCACAGCTTTGTGGGTGGCCCGGTGTGAGTGGGGTTCTGCTGGCCTTTCTGCAGGAGTTGCCAGGCTGCCGCCTGTAAAGAAGAGGATGTGTCACCCATACCTTCCGCTGGAATTTCTCTCCGGACAGAGGTGAGGAAGGAAAAAAGCAGTGGGGGCCGGGACAGGAGGGGTATCTCAGGCAGGGCAATGGAAAGCTTCTGGAAGAGCGCCAGGGTCCAGGACCACGCTGGCTGGCCTGCAGGCACCAAGTTGGCCTGCGTGCTGTCGCTGGTGTGGCTCCACGGTCCTTCCTCTAGGCTTTCAAGCCCTTGTACATATTCAGGTGTTTTACCTGGAAAGGGTGGGAACAGTTCAGCAGCAGCTGGCCTGGGGCTCAGCTCACGTTTACTCACAGATGCCTCGGCACGGTCCCCCAGCTTTGCAATGAGGACGCTCCTTGCGTGGGGGTTGGGTTGCTGGCTGTATGGGAGATGGTTCCCCACCTCTGACCAATTTCAGAATTGTTTACCACTGGAGCAAGTGCCGTGATAGGGTTTTCCTCTGTATAACTCGTGGGTTCACTTTTTTTTTTCTTTTATGTTTCAAGTTAGATGTTATTCCTCTTTTATGTATTTATAGATATAAGCATGGAAATAATTCATTCCTATAAATACATCTGTGTGACGGGAAGAACTTTTTTCTGTTTTATTTTTAAATTTTATTTTTTAAAATTTTGAAATTTTATTTATTTTTTTATACAGCACGTTATTATTAGTTATGTATTTTATGCATATACATGTATACAGGTCAATCCCAAACTCCCAACTCATCCCACCACCACCACCCCATGGCTTCCCACACTTGGTGTCCATACGTTTGTTCTCTACCTCTGTGTCTCTATTTCTTCCCTGCAAACCAGTTCATCTGTACCATTTTTAGGCTCCACATATATGCATTAATATACAATATTTGTTTTCCTCTTTCTGACTTACTTCATTCTGTATGACAGTCTCTCGATCCATCGATGTCTCTACAAATGACCCAGTTTCATTCCTTTTTATGGCCGAGTCATATTCCATTTTATATATGTACCACATCTTTATCCATTCATCTGTCTGTGGGCATTTAGGTTGCTTCCATTACCTGGCTATTGTAAATAGTGCTGCAACGAACATTGTGGTGAATGTGCCTTTTTGAAATACGGTTTTCTCTGGGTATATGCCCAGAAGTGGGATTGCTGGATCAGATGGTAATTCTATTTCTAGTTATTTTAAGGAAACTCCATACTGTTCTCCATAGGGACTGTATCAATTTACATTCCCACCAATAGTGGAAGAGGGCTCCTTTTGTCCACACCCTCCCCAGAATTGGTTGTTTGTAGATTTTCTGATGATGCCGATTCTAACAGGTGTGAGGTGATACCTCATTGTAGTTTTGATTTGCATTTCTCTAATAATTAGTGCTGTTGAGCAGCTTTTCATGTGCGTCTTGGCCATCTCTGTGTCTCCTTTGAAGAAACGTCTCTTTAGATCTTCTGCCCATTTTTTTTGGGTTGTTTGTTTTTTTAATATTAAGCTGCATGAGCTGTTTATATATATTGGAGATTACACCTCTGTCCATTGATTCGTCTGCAACGATTTTCGCCCATTCTGAGGGATGCCTTTTTCCATTCCCGTGTTTTTTAACAAAAAAGGAAAGAAAGGAAAAGAAGCAGAACACTAATGTGCGTAAAATATGCCTTTTGAAACGGTCGTTTTGAAATATGGACGTCCTTTGAAATTTTTGGTCGATATGTGACCCCAGGATTTGTTTTCAGGGCAGGTGTCATTTACAGGCCTGCAATGATTTTGAATATCAACTGACCATTAGCGTTGGGATTAAAGCTGCTGTTGTGTGAAACGGCCACAAGGTGGCAGCAGTTCACCCTTACCAAATCTGGTTACTAGGGCAAGAGAGCCTCAGTGGAAGTGGTGTTCTAGATTGGAGTTTAGAATGGAATGTACCAGGAGAAAGCCCCTCACGTTTGTCTCACTACTTCTTGTTCGTGTTTTTAATTTAAGTTTTTATTTTTTATTACAGCAAGTTTGATTACAATGTTTGGCTTGTTGTAGGTGTGGAAGATGTGGTTCTTTTACACATATACAGATGACTGTTCTTCTTGGGATCCTTTTCCCATGTACGCTATGACAGAATGTTGAGTAGTCCTCTCTTGGTATTCTGTAGGTCTTTGGTGATTATATATGTCACCTGTGTTTGTATATGTCTGTTAACCCCGATATCGTAATGAAACCAATCCTCACACCTTTCCATTGGTGAACCATAAGTTTGTTTAATGAATCTGTGATTGCCCTTCTCCGTGGAAATATCTGCCCTGGTATCCATTTTTAGGTAACACCTATAAGTGATATGATATGATATGTGTCTTTCACTTTCTGACTTACTACAAGTCACGTGATTACTTCTAGACTCATCTACGGTGCTGCAAATGGCATTGTGTCCTTTTTTCCCTTGGCTTCTCTTCTGCCTTAGCGGGGTCCATTTTCAACAATGTGATTCCCTGAGGGTTGTGGATTAGCTGACCTGGGCAGCCTTACCCTGCCGGCCCGCCCTCCCCAGGTGTGCCTCGTTGAGGTCAATATAAACAGAGCTCCAGGCAGCAATAGCCCCTGAAGCTGTGCCTGACTCCATATTCTCTGCCCCGTCAGCAGTCTCGGGGCTGTGCTGGTGGGAGGGAGTGAGGGGCCACAGCTTTGTGGGTGGCCCGGTGTGAGTGGGGTTCTGCTGGCCTTTCTGCAGGAGTTGCCAGGCTGCCGCCTGTAAAGAAGAGGATGTGTCACCCATACCTTCCGCTGGAATTTCTCTCCGGACAGAGGTGAGGAAGGAAAAAAGCAGTGGGGGCCGGGACAGGAGGGGTATCTCAGGCAGGGCAATGGAAAGCTTCTGGAAGAGCGCCAGGGTCCAGGACCACGCTGGCTGGCCTGCAGGCACCAAGTTGGCCTGCGTGCTGTCGCTGGTGTGGCTCCACGGTCCTTCCTCTAGGCTTTCAAGCCCTTGTACATATTCAGGTGTTTTACCTGGAAAGGGTGGGAACAGTTCAGCAGCAGCTGGCCTGGGGCTCAGCTCACGTTTACTCACAGATGCCTCGGCATGGTCCCCCAGCTTTGCAATGAGGACGCTCCTTGCGTGGGGGTTGGGTTGCTGGCTGTATGGGAGATGGTTCCCCACCTCTGACCAATTTCAGAATTGTTTACCACTGGAGCAAGTGCCGTGATAGGGTTTTCCTCTGTATAACTCGTGGGTTCACTTTTTTTTTTCTTTTATGTTTCAAGTTAGATGTTATTCCTCTTTTATGTATTTATAGATATAAGCATGGAAATAATTCATTCCTATAAATACATCTGTGTGACGGGAAGAACTTTTTTCTGTTTTATTTTTAAATTTTATTTTTTAAAATTTTGAAATTTTATTTATTTTTTTATACAGCACGTTATTATTAGTTATGTATTTTATGCATATACATGTATACAGGTCAATCCCAAACTCCCAACTCATCCCACCACCACCACCCCATGGCTTCCCACACTTGGTGTCCATACGTTTGTTCTCTACCTCTGTGTCTCTATTTCTTCCCTGCAAACCAGTTCATCTGTACCATTTTTAGGCTCCACATATATGCATTAATATACAATATTTGTTTTCCTCTTTCTGACTTACTTCATTCTGTATGACAGTCTCTCGATCCATCGATGTCTCTACAAATGACCCAGTTTCATTCCTTTTTATGGCCGAGTCATATTCCATTTTATATATGTACCACATCTTTATCCATTCATCTGTCTGTGGGCATTTAGGTTGCTTCCATTACCTGGCTATTGTAAATAGTGCTGCAACGAACATTGTGGTGAATGTGCCTTTTTGAAATACGGTTTTCTCTGGGTATATGCCCAGAAGTGGGATTGCTGGATCAGATGGTAATTCTATTTCTAGTTATTTTAAGGAAACTCCATACTGTTCTCCATAGGGACTGTATCAATTTACATTCCCACCAATAGTGGAAGAGGGCTCCTTTTGTCCACACCCTCCCCAGAATTGGTTGTTTGTAGATTTTCTGATGATGCCGATTCTAACAGGTGTGAGGTGATACCTCATTGTAGTTTTGATTTGCATTTCTCTAATAATTAGTGCTGTTGAGCAGCTTTTCATGTGCGTCTTGGCCATCTCTGTGTCTCCTTTGAAGAAACGTCTCTTTAGATCTTCTGCCCATTTTTTTTGGGTTGTTTGTTTTTTTAATATTAAGCTGCATGAGCTGTTTATATATATTGGAGATTACACCTCTGTCCATTGATTCGTCTGCAACGATTTTCGCCCATTCTGAGGGATGCCTTTTTCCATTCCCGTGTTTTTTAACAAAAAAGGAAAGAAAGGAAAAGAAGCAGAACACTAATGTGCGTAAAATATGCCTTTTGAAACGGTCGTTTTGAAATATGGACGTCCTTTGAAATTTTTGGTCGATATGTGACCCCAGGATTTGTTTTCAGGGCAGGTGTCATTTACAGGCCTGCAATGATTTTGAATATCAACTGACCATTAGCGTTGGGATTAAAGCTGCTGTTGTGTGAAACGGCCACAAGGTGGCAGCAGTTCACCCTTACCAAATCTGGTTACTAGGGCAAGAGAGCCTCAGTGGAAGTGGTGTTCTAGATTGGAGTTTAGAATGGAATGTACCAGGAGAAAGCCCCTCACGTTTGTCTCACTACTTCTTGTTCGTGTTTTTAATTTAAGTTTTTATTTTTTATTACAGCAAGTTTGATTACAATGTGTGGCTTGTGTAGGTGTGGAAGATGTGGTTCTTTTACACATATACAGATGACTGTTCTTCTTGGGATCCTTTTCCCATGTACGTTATGACAGAATGTTGAGTAGTCCTCTCTTGGTATTCTGTAGGTCTTTGGTGATTGTATATGTCACCTGTGTTTGTATATGTCTGTTAACCCCGATATCGTAATGAAACCAATCCTCACACCTTTCCATTGGTGAACCATAAGTTTGTTTAATGAATCTGTGATTGCCCTTCTCCGTGGAAATATCTGCCCTGGTATCCATTTTTAGGTAACACCTATAAGTGATATGATATGATATGTGTCTTTCACTTTCTGACTTACTACAAGTCACGTGATTACTTCTAGACTCATCTACGGTGCTGCAAATGGCATTGTGTCCTTTTTTCCCTTGGCTACTCTTCTGCCTTAGCGGGGTCCATTTTCAACAATGTGATTCCCTGAGGGTTGTGGATTAGCTGACCTGGGCAGCCTTACCCTGCCGGCCCGCCCTCCCCAGGTGTGCCTCGTTGAGGTCAATAGAAACAGAGCTCCAGGCAGCAATAGCCCCTGAAGCTGTGCCTGACTCCATATTCTCTGCCCCGTCAGCAGTCTCGGGGCTGTGCTGGTGGGAGGGAGTGAGGGGCCACAGCTTTGTGGGTGGCCCGGTGTGAGTGGGGTTCTGCTGGCCTTTCTGCAGGAGTTGCCAGGCTGCCGCCTGTAAAGAAGAGGATGTGTCACCCATACCTTCCGCTGGAATTTCTCTCCGGACAGAGGTGAGGAAGGAAAAAAGCAGTGGGGGCCGGGACAGGAGGGGTATCTCAGGCAGGGCAATGGAAAGCTTCTGGAAGAGCGCCAGGGTCCAGGACCACGCTGGCTGGCCTGCAGGCACCAAGTTGGCCTGCGTGCTGTCGCTGGTGTGGCTCCACGGTCCTTCCTCTAGGCTTTCAAGCCCTTGTACATATTCAGGTGTTTTACCTGGAAAGGGTGGGAACAGTTCAGCAGCAGCTGGCCTGGGGCTCAGCTCACGTTTACTCACAGATGCCTCGGCACGGTCCCCCAGCTTTGCAATGAGGACGCTCCTTGCGTGGGGGTTGGGTTGCTCGCTGTATGGGAGATGGTTCCCCACCTCTGACCAATTTCAGAATTGTTTACCACTGGAGCAAGTGCCGTGATAGGGTTTTCCTCTGTATAACTCGTGGGTTCACTTTTTTTTTCTTTTATGTTTCAAGTTAGATGTTATTCCTCTTTTATGTATTTATAGATATAAGCATGGAAATAATTCATTCCTATAAATACATCTGTGTGACGGGAAGAACTTTTTTCTGTTTTATTTTTAAATTTTATTTTTTAAAATTTTGAAATTTTATTTATTTTTTTATACAGCACGTTATTATTAGTTATGTATTTTATGCATATACATGTATACAGGTCAATCCCAAACTCCCAACTCATCCCACCACCACCACCCCATGGCTTCCCACACTTGGTGTCCATACGTTTGTTCTCTACCTCTGTGTCTCTATTTCTTCCCTGCAAACCAGTTCATCTGTACCATTTTTAGGCTCCACATATATGCATTAATATACAATATTTGTTTTGCTCTTTCTGACTTACTTCATTCTGTATGACAGTCTCTCGATCCATCGATGTCTCTACAAATGACCCAGTTTCATTCCTTTTTATGGCCGAGTCATATTCCATTTTATATATGTACCACATCTTTATCCATTCATCTGTCTGTGGGCATTTAGGTTGCTTCCATTACCTGGCTATTGTAAATAGTGCTGCAACAAACATTGTGGTGAATGTGCCTTTTTGAAATACGGTTTTCTCTGGGTATATGCCCAGAAGTGGGATTGCTGGATCAGATGGTAATTCTATTTCTAGTTTTTTTAAGGACACTCCATACAGTTCTCCATAGGGACTGTATCAATTTACATTCCCACCAATAGTGGAAGAGGGCTCCTTTTGTCCACACCCTCCCCAGAATTGGTTGTTTGTAGATTTTCTGATGATGCCGATTCTAACAGGTGTGAGGTGATACCTCATTGTAGTTTTGATTTGCATTTCTCTAATAATTAGTGCTGTTGAGCAGCTTTTCATGTGCGTCTTGGCCATCTCTGTGTCTCCTTTGAAGAAACGTCTCTTTAGATCTTCTGCCCATTTTTTTTGGGTTGTTTGTTTTTTTAATATTAAGCTGCATGAGCTGTTTATATATATTGGAGATTACACCTCTGTCCATTGATTCGTCTGCAACGATTTTCACCCATTCTGAGGGATGCCTTTTTCCATTCCCGTGTTTTTTAACAAAAAAGGAAAGAAAGGAAAAGAAGCAGAACACTAATGTGCGTAAAATATGCCTTTTGAAACGGTCGTTTTGAAATATGGACGTCCTTTGAATTTTTTGGTCGATATGTGACCCCAGGATTTGTTTTCAGGGCAGGTGTCATTTACAGGCCTGCAATGATTTTGAATATCAACTGACCATTAGCATTGGGATTAAAGCTGCTGTTGTGTGAAACGGCCACAAGGTGGCAGCAGTTCACCCTTACCAAATCTGGTTACTAGGGCAAGAGAGCCTCAGTGGAAGTGGTGTTCTAGATTGGAGTTTAGAATGGAATGTACCAGGAGAAAGCCCCTCACGTTTGTCTCACTACTTCTTGTTCGTGTTTTTAATTTAAGTTTTTATTTTTTATTACAGCAAGTTTGATTACAATGTTTGGCTTGTTGTAGGTGTGGAAGATGTGGTTCTTTTACACATATACAGATGACTGTTCTTCTTGGGATCCTTTTCCCATGTACGCTATGACAGAATGTTGAGTAGTCCTCTCTTGGTATTCTGTAGGTCTTTGGTGATTATATATGTCACCTGTGTTTGTATATGTCTGTTAACCCCGATATCGTAATGAAACCAATCCTCACACCTTTCCATTGGTGAACCATAAGTTTGTTTAATGAATCTGTGATTGCCCTTCTCCGTGGAAATATCTGCCCTGGTATCCATTTTTAGGTAACACCTATAAGTGATATGATATGATATGTGTCTTTCACTTTCTGACTTACTACAAGTCACGTGATTACTTCTAGACTCATCTACGGTGCTGCAAATGGCATTGTGTCCTTTTTTCCCTTGGCTTCTCTTCTGCCTTAGCGGGGTCCATTTTCAACAATGTGATTCCCTGAGGGTTGTGGATTAGCTGACCTGGGCAGCCTTACCCTGCCGGCCCGCCCTCCCCAGGTGTGCCTCGTTGAGGTCAATATAAACAGCGCTCCAGGCAGCAATAGCCCCTGAAGCTGTGCCTGACTCCATATTCTCTGCCCCGTCAGCAGTCTCGGGGCTGTGCTGGTGGGAGGGAGTGAGGGGCCACAGCTTTGTGGGTGGCCCGGTGTGAGTGGGGCTCTGCTGGCCTTTCTGCAGGAGTTGCCAGGCTGCCGCCTGTAAAGAAGAGGATTTGTCACCCATACCTTCCGCTGGAATTTCTCTCCGGACAGAGGGGAGGAAGGAAAAAAGCAGTGGGGGCCGGGACAGGAGGGGTATCTCAGGCAGGGCAATGGAAAGCTTCTGGAAGAGCGCCAGGGTCCAGGACCACGCTGGCTGGCCTGCAGGCACCAAGTTGGCCTGCGTGCTGTCGCTGGTGTGGCTCCACGGTCCTTCCTCTAGGCTTTCAAGCCCTTGTACATATTCAGGTGTTTTACCTGGAAAGGGTGGGAACAGTTCAGCAGCAGCTGGCCTGGGGCTCAGCTCACGTTTACTCACAGATGCCTCGGCACGGTCCCCCAGCTTTGCAATGAGGACGCTCCTTGCATGGGGGTTGGGTTGCTGGCTGTATGGGAGATGGTTCCCCACCTCTGACCAATTTCAGAATTGTTTACCACTGGAGCAAGTGCCGTGATAGGGTTTTCCTCTGTATAACTCGTGGGTTCACTTTTTTTTTCTTTTATGTTTCAAGTTAGATGTTATTCCTCTTTTATGTATTAATAGATATAAGCATGGAAATAATTCATTCCTATAAATACATCTGTGTGACGGGAAGAACTTTTTTCTGTTTTATTTTTAAATTTTATTTTTTAAAATTTTGAAATTTTATTTATTTTTTTATACAGCACGTTATTATTAGTTATGTATTTTATGCATATACATGTATACAGGTCAATCCCAAACTCCCAACTCATCCCACCACCACCACCCCATGGCTTCCCACACTTGGTGTCCATACGTTTGTTCTCTACCTCTGTGTCTCTATTTCTTCCCTGCAAACCAGTTCATCTGTACCATTTTTAGGCTCCACATATATGCATTAATATACAATATTTGTTTTCCTCTTTCTGACTTACTTCATTCTGTATGACAGTCTCTCGATCCATCGATGTCTCTACAAATGACCCAGTTTCATTCCTTTTTATGGCCGAGTCATATTCCATTTTATATATGTACCACATCTTTATCCATTCATCTGTCTGTGGGCATTTAGGTTGCTTCCATTACCTGGCTATTGTAAATAGTGCTGCAACGAACATTGTGGTGAATGTGCCTTTTTGAAATACGGTTTTCTCTGGGTATATGCCCAGAAGTGGGATTGCTGGATCAGATGGTAATTCTATTTCTAGTTTTTTTAAGGAAACTCCATACTGTTCTCCATAGGGACTGTATCAATTTACATTCCCACCAATAGTGGAAGAGGGCTCCTTTTGTCCACACCCTCCCCAGAATTGGTTGTTTGTAGATTTTCTGATGATGCCGATTCTAACAGGTGTGAGGTGATACCTCATTGTAGTTTTGATTTGCATTTCTCTAATAATTAGTGCTGTTGAGCAGCTTTTCATGTGCATCTTGGCCATCTCTGTGTCTCCTTTGAAGAAACGTCTCTTTAGATCTTCTGCCCATTTTTTTTGGGTTGTTTGTTTTTTTAATATTAAGCTGCATGAGCTGTTTATATATATTGGAGATTACACCTCTGTCCATTGATTCGTCTGCAACGATTTTCACCCATTCTGAGGGATGCCTTTTTCCATTCCCGTGTTTTTTAACAAAAAAGGAAAGAAAGGAAAAGAAGCAGAACACTAATGTGCGTAAAATATGCCTTTTGAAACGGTCGTTTTGAAATATGGACGTCCTTTGAAATTTTTGGTCGATATGTGACCCCAGGATTTGTTTTCAGGGCAGGTGTCATTTACAGGCCTGCAATGATTTTGAATATCAACTGACCATTAGCGTTGGGATTAAAGCTGCTGTTGTGTGAAACGGCCACAAGGTGGCAGCAGTTCACCCTTACCAAATCTGGTTACTAGGGCAAGAGAGCCTCAGTGGAAGTGGTGTTCTAGATTGGAGTTTAGAATGGAATGTACCAGGAGAAAGCCCCTCACGTTTGTCTCACTACTTCTTGTTCGTGTTTTTAATTTAAGTTTTTATTTTTTATTACAGCAAGTTTGATTACAATGTTTGGCTTGTTGTAGGTGTGGAAGATGTGGTTCTTTTACACATATACAGATGACTGTTCTTCTTGGGATCCTTTTCCCATGTACGCTATGACAGAATGTTGAGTAGTCCTCTCTTGGTATTCTGTAGGTCTTTGGTGATTATATATGTCACCTGTGTTTGTATATGTCTGTTAACCCCGATATCGTAATGAAACCAATCCTCACACCTTTCCATTGGTGAACCATAAGTTTGTTTAATGAATCTGTGATTGCCCTTCTCCGTGGAAATATCTGCCCTGGTATCCATTTTTAGGTAACACCTATAAGTGATATGATATGATATGTGTCTTTCACTTTCTGACTTACTACAAGTCACGTGATTACTTCTAGACTCATCTACGGTGCTGCAAATGGCATTGTGTCCTTTTTTCCCTTGGCTACTCTTCTGCCTTAGCGGGGTCCATTTTCAACAATGTGATTCCCTGAGGGTTGTGGATTAGCTGACCTGGGCAGCCTTACCCTGCCGGCCCGCCCTCCCCAGGTGTGCCTCGTTGAGGTCAATATAAACAGCGCTCCAGGCAGCAATAGCCCCTGAAGCTGTGCCTGACTCCATATTCTCTGCCCCGTCAGCAGTCTCGGGGCTGTGCTGGTGGGAGGGAGTGAGGGGCCAGAGCTTTGTGGGTGGCCCGGTGTGAGTGGGGCTCTGCTGGCCTTTCTGCAGGAGTTGCCAGGCTGCCGCCTGTAAAGAAGAGGATGTGTCACCCATACCTTCCGCTGGAATTTCTCTCCGGACATAGGGGAGGAAGGAAAAAAGCAGTGGGGGCCGGGACAGGAGGGGTATCTCAGGCAGGGCAATGGAAAGCTTCTGGAAGAGCGCCAGGGTCCAGGACCACGCTGGCTGGCCTGCAGGCACCAAGTTGACCTGCGTGCTGTCGCTGGTGTGGCTCCACGGTCCTTCCTCTAGGCTTTCAAGCCCTTGTACATATTCAGGTGTTTTACCTGGAAAGGGTGGGAACAGTTCAGCAGCAGCTGGCCTGGGGCTCAGCTCACGTTTACTCACAGATGCCTCGGCACGGTCCCCCAGCTTTGCAATGAGGACGCTCCTTGCGTGGGGGTTGGGTTGCTGGCTGTATGGGAGATGGTTCCCCACCTCTGACCAATTTCAGAATTGTTTACCACTGGAGCAAGTGCCGTGATAGGGTTTTCCTCTGTATAACTCGTGGGTTCACTTTTTTTTTCTTTTATGTTTCAAGTTAGATGTTATTCCTCTTTTATGTATTAATAGATATAAGCATGGAAATAATTCATTCCTATAAATACATCTGTGTGACGGGAAGAACTTTTTTCTGTTTTATTTTTAAATTTTATTTTTTAAAATTTTGAAATTTTATTTATTTTTTTATACAGCACGTTATTATTAGTTATGTATTTTATGCATATACATGTATACAGGTCAATCCCAACCTCCCAACTCATCCCACCACCACCACCCCATGGCTTCCCACACTTGGTGTCCATACGTTTGTTCTCTACCTCTGTGTCTCTATTTCTTCCCTGCAAACCAGTTCATCTGTACCATTTTTAGGCTCCACATATATGCATTAATATACAATATTTGTTTTCCTCTTTCTGACTTACTTCATTCTGTATGACAGTCTCTCGATCCATCGATGTCTCTACAAATGACCCAGTTTCATTCCTTTTTATGGCCGAGTCATATTCCATTTTATATATGTACCACATCTTTATCCATTCATCTGTCTGTGGGCATTTAGGGTGCTTCCATTACCTGGCTATTGTAAATAGTGCTGCAACGAACATTGTGGTGAATGTGCCTTTTTGAAATACGGTTTTCTCTGGGTATATGCCCAGAAGTGGGATTGCTGGATCAGATGGTAATTCTATTTCTAGTTTTTTTAAGGAAACTCCATACTGTTCTCCATAGGGACTGTATCAATTTACATTCCCACCAATAGTGGAAGAGGGCTCCTTTTGTCCACACCCTCCCCAGAATTGGTTGTCTGTAGAATTTCTGATGATGCCGATTCTAACAGGTGTGAGGTGATACCTCATTGTAGTTTTGATTTGCATTTCTCTAATAATTAGTGCTGTTGAGCAGCTTTTCATGTGCGTCTTGGCCATCTCTGTGTCTCCTTTGAAGAAACGTCTCTTTAGATCTTCTGCCCATTTTTTTTGGGTTGTTTGTTTTTTTAATATTAAGCTGCATGAGCTGTTTATATATATTGGAGATTACACCTCTGTCCATTGATTCGTCTGCAACGATTTTCGCCCATTCTGAGGGATGCCTTTTTCCATTCCCGTGTTTTTTAACAAAAAAGGAAAGAAAGGAAAAGAAGCAGAACACGAATGTGCGTAAAATATGCCTTTTGAAACGGTCGTTTTGAAATATGGACGTCCTTTGAAATTTTTGGTCGATATGTGACCCCAGGATTTGTTTTCAGGGCAGGTGTCATTTACAGGCCTGCAATGATTTTGAATATCAACTGACCATTAGCGTTGGGATTAAAGCTGCTGTTGTGTGAAACGGCCACAAGGTGGCAGCAGTTCACCCTTACCAAATCTGGTTACTAGGGCAAGAGAGCCTCAGTGGAAGTGGTGTTCTAGATTGGAGTTTAGAATGGAATGTACCAGGAGAAAGCCCCTCACGTTTGTCTCACTACTTCTTGTTCGTGTTTTTAATTTAAGTTTTTATTTTTTATTACAGCAAGTTTGATTACAATGTTTGGCTTGTTGTAGGTGTGGAAGATGTGGTTCTTTTACACATATACAGATGACTGTTCTTCTTGGGATCCTTTTCCCATGTACGCTATGACAGAATGTTGAGTAGTCCTCTCTTGGTATTCTGTAGGTCTTTGGTGATTATATATGTCACCTGTGTTTGTATATGTCTGTTAACCCCGATATCGTAATGAAACCAATCCTCACACCTTTCCATTGGTGAACCATAAGTTTGTTTAATGAATCTGTGATTGCCCTTCTCCGTGGAAATATCTGCCCTGGTATCCATTTTTAGGTAACACCTATAAGTGATATGATATGATATGTGTCTTTCACTTTCTGACTTACTACAAGTCACGTGATTACTTCTAGACTCATCTACGGTGCTGCAAATGGCATTGTGTCCTTTTTTCCCTTGGCTTCTCTTCTGCCTTAGCGGGGTCCATTTTCAACAATGTGATTCCCTGAGGGTTGTGGATTAGCTGACCTGGGCAGCCTTACCCTGCCGGCCCGCCCTCCCCAGGTGTGCCTCGTTGAGGTCAATATAAACAGAGCTCCAGGCAGCAATAGCCCCTGAAGCTGTGCCTGACTCCATATTCTCTGCCCCGTCAGCAGTCTCGGGGCTGTGCTCGTGGGAGGGAGTGAGGGGCCACAGCTTTGTGGGTGGCCCGGTGTGAGTGGGGTTCTGCTGGCCTTTCTGCAGGAGTTGCCAGGCTGCCGCCTGTAAAGAAGAGGATGTGTCACCCATACCTTCCGCTGGAATTTCTCTCCGGACAGAGGGGAGGAAGGAAAAAAGCAGTGGGGGCCGGGACAGGAGGGGTATCTCAGGCAGGGCAATGGAAAGCTTCTGGAAGAGCGCCAGGGTCCAGGACCACGCTGGCTGGCCTGCAGGCACCAAGTTGGCCTGCGTGCTGTCGCTGGTGTGGCTCCACGGTCCTTCCTCTAGGCTTTCAAGCCCTTGTACATATTCAGGTGTTTTACCTGGAAAGGGTGGGAACAGTTCAGCAGCAGCTGGCCTGGGGCTCAGCTCACGTTTACTCACAGATGCCTCGGCACGGTCCCCCAGCTTTGCAATGAGGACGCTCCTTGCGTGGGGGTTGGGTTGCTGGCTGTATGGGAGATGGTTCCCCACCTCTGACCAATTTCAGAATTGTTTACCACTGGAGCAAGTGCCGTGATAGGGTTTTCCTCTGTATAACTCGTGGGTTCACTTTTTTTTTCTTTTATGTTTCAAGTTAGATGTTATTCCTCTTTTATGTATTTATAGATATAAGCATGGAAATAATTCATTCCTATAAATACATCTGTGTGACGGGAAGAACTTTTTTCTGTTTTATTTTTAAATTTTATTTTTTAAAATTTTGAAATTTTATTTATTTTTTTATACAGCACGTTATTATTAGTTATGTATTTTATGCATATACATGTATACAGGTCAATCCCAAACTCCCAACTCATCCCACCAACACCACCCCATGGCTTCCCACACTTGGTGTCCATACGTTTGTTCTCTACCTCTGTGTCTCTATTTCTTCCCTGCAAACCAGTTCATCTGTACCATTTTTAGGCTCCACATATATGCATTAATATACAATATTTGTTTTCCTCTTTCTGACTTACTTCATTCTGTATGACAGTCTCTCGATCCATCGATGTCTCTACAAATGACCCAGTTTCATTCCTTTTTATGGCCGAGTCATATTCCATTTTATATATGTACCACATCTTTATCCATTCATCTGTCTGTGGGCATTTAGGTTGCTTCCATTACCTGGCTATTGTAAATAGTGCTGCAACGAACATTGTGGTGAATGTGCCTTTTTGAAATACGGTTTTCTCTGGGTATATGCCCAGAAGTGGGATTGCTGGATCAGATGGTAATTCTATTTCTAGTTTTTTTAAGGAAACTCCATACTGTTCTCCATAGGGACTGTATCAATTTACATTCCCACCAATAGTGGAAGAGGGCTCCTTTTGTCCACACCCTCCCCAGAATTGGTTGTTTGTAGATTTTCTGATGATGCCGATTCTAACAGGTGTGAGGTGATACCTCATTGTAGTTTTGATTTGCATTTCTCTTATAATTCGTGCTGCTGAGCAGCTTTTCATGTGCGTCTTGGCCATCTCTGTGTCTCCTTTGAAGAAACGTCTCTTTAGATCTTCTGCCCATTTTTTTTGGGTTGTTTGTTTTTTTAATATTAAGCTGCATGAGCTGTTTATATATATTGGAGATTACACCTCTGTCCATTGATTCGTCTGCAACGATTTTCGCCCATTCTGAGGGATGCCTTTTTCCATTCCCGTGTTTTTTAACAAAAAAGGAAAGAAAGGAAAAGAAGCAGAACACGAATGTGCGTAAAATATGCCTTTTGAAACGGTGGTTTTGAAATATGGACGTCCTTTGAAATTTTTCGTCGATATGTGACCCCAGGATTTGTTTTCAGGGCAGGTGTCATTTACAGGCCTGCAATGATTTTGAATATCAACTGACCATTAGCGTTGGGATTAAAGCTGCTGTTGTGTGAAACGGCCACAAGGTGGCAGCAGTTCACCCTTACCAAATCTGGTTACTAGGGCAAGAGAGCCTCAGTGGAAGTGGTGTTCTAGATTGGAGTTTAGAATGGAATGTACCAGGAGAAAGCCCCTCACGTTTGTCTCACTACTTCTTGTTCGTGTTTTTAATTTAAGTTTTTATTTTTTATTACAGCAAGTTTGATTACAATGTTTGGCTTGTTGTAGGTGTGGAAGATGTGGTTCTTTTACACATATACAGATGACTGTTCTTCTTGGGATCCTTTTCCCATGTACGTTATGACAGAATGTTGAGTAGTCCTCTCTTGGTATTCTGTAGGTCTTTGGTGATTATATATGTCACCTGTGTTTGTATATGTCTGTTAACCCCGATATCGTAATGAAACCAATCCTCACACCTTTCCATTGGTGAACCATAAGTTTGTTTAATGAATCTGTGATTGCCCTTCTCCGTGGAAATATCTGCCCTGGTATCCATTTTTAGGTAACACCTATAAGTGATATGATATGATATGTGTCTTTCACTTTCTGACTTACTACAAGTCACGTGATTACTTCTAGACTCATCTACGGTGCTGCAAATGGCATTGTGTCCTTTTTTCCCTTGGCTACTCTTCTGCCTTAGCGGGGTCCATTTTCAACAATGTGATTCCCTGAGGGTTGTGGATTAGCTGACCTGGGCAGCCTTACCCTGCCGGCCCCCCCTCCCCAGGTGTGCCTCGTTGAGGTCAATATAAACAGAGCTCCAGGCAGCAATAGCCCCTGAAGCTGTGCCTGACTCCATATTCTCTGCCCCGTCAGCAGTCTCGGGGCTGTGCTGGTGGGAGGGAGTGAGGGGCCACAGCTTTGTGGGTGGCCCGGTGTGAGTGGGGTTCTGCTGGCCTTTCTGCAGGAGTTGCCAGGCTGCCGCCTGTAAAGAAGAGGATGTGTCACCCATACCTTCCGCTGGAATTTCTCTCCGGACAGAGGTGAGGAAGGAAAAAAGCAGTGGGGGCCGGGACAGGAGGGGTATCTCAGGCAGGGCAATGGAAAGCTTCTGGAAGAGCGCCAGGGTCCAGGACCACGCTGGCTGGCCTGCAGGCACCAAGTTGGCCTGCGTGCTGTCGCTGGTGTGGCTCCACGGTCCTTCCTCTAGGCTTTCAAGCCCTTGTACATATTCAGGTGTTTTACCTGGAAAGGGTGGGAACAGTTCAGCAGCAGCTGGCCTGGGGCTCAGCTCACGTTTACTCACAGATGCCTCGGCACGGTCCCCCAGCTTTGCAATGAGGACGCTCCTTGCATGGGGGTTGGGTTGCTGGCTGTATGGGAGATGGTTCCCCACCTCTGACCAATTTCAGAATTGTTTACCACTGGAGCAAGTGCCGTGATAGGGTTTTCCTCTGTATAACTCGTGGGTTCACTTTTTTTTTCTTTTATGTTTCAAGTTAGATGTTATTCCTCTTTTATGTATTTATAGATATAAGCATGGAAATAATTCATTCCTATAAATACATCTGTGTGACGGGAAGAACTTTTTTCTGTTTTATTTTTAAATTTTATTTTTTAAAATTTTGAAATTTTATTTATTTTTTTATACAGCACGTTATTATTAGTTATGTATTTTATGCATATACATGTATACAGGTCAATCCCAAACTCCCAACTCATCCCACCACCACCACCCCATGGCTTCCCACACTTGGTGTCCATACGTTTGTTCTCTACCTCTGTGTCTCTATTTCTTCCCTGCAAACCAGTTCATCTGTACCATTTTTAGGCTCCACATATATGCATTAATATACAATATTTGTTTTCCTCTTTCTGACTTACTTCATTCTGTATGACAGTCTCTCGATCCATCGATGTCTCTACAAATGACCCAGTTTCATTCCTTTTTATGGCCGAGTCATATTCCATTTTATATATGTACCACATCTTTATCCATTCATCTGTCTGTGGGCATTTAGGTTGCTTCCATTACCTGGCTATTGTAAATAGTGCTGCAACGAACATTGTGGTGAATGTGCCTTTTTGAAATACGGTTTTCTCTGGGTATATGCCCAGAAGTGGGATTGCTGGATCAGATGGTAATTCTATTTCTAGTTTTTTTAAGGAAACTCCATACTGTTCTCCATAGGGACTGTATCAATTTACATTCCCACCAATAGTGGAAGAGGGCTCCTTTTGTCCACACCCTCCCCAGAATTGGTTGTTTGTAGATTTTCTGATGATGCCGATTCTAACAGGTGTGAGGTCATACCTCATTGTAGTTTTGATTTGCATTTCTCTAATAATTAGTGCTGTTGAGCAGCTTTTCATGTGCGTCTTGGCCATCTCTGTGTCTCCTTTGAAGAAACGTCTCTTTAGATCTTCTGCCCATTTTTTTGGGTTGTTTGTTTTATTAATATTAAGCTGCATGAGCTGTTTATATATATTGGAGATTACACCTCTGTCCATTGATTCGTCTGCAACGATTTTCGCCCATTCTGAGGGATGCCTTTTTCCATTCCCGTGTTTTTTAACAAAAAAGGAAAGAAAGGAAAAGAAGCAGAACACGAATGTGCGTAAAATATGCCTTTTGAAACGGTCGTTTTGAAATATGGACGTCCTTTGAAATTTTTGGTCGATATGTGACCACAGGATTTGTTTTCAGGGCAGGTGTCATTTACAGGCCTGCAATGATTTTGAATATCAACTGACCATTAGCGTTGGGATTAAAGCTGCTGTTGTGTGAAACGGCCACAAGGTGGCAGCAGTTCACCCTTACCAAATCTGGTTACTAGGGCAAGAGAGCCTCAGTGGAAGTGGTGTTCTAGATTGGAGTTTAGAATGGAATGTGCCAGGAGAAAGCCCCTCACGTTTGTCTCACTACTTCTTGCTCGTGTTTTTAATTTAAGTTTTTATTTTTTATTACAGCAAGTTTGATTACAATGTTTGGCTTGTTGTAGGTGTGGAAGATGTGGTTCTTTTACACATATACAGATGACTGTTCTTCTTGGGATCCTTTTCCCATGTACGTTATGACAGAATGTTGAGTAGTCCTCTCTTGGTATTCTGTAGGTCTTTGGTGATTATATATGTCACCTGTGTTTGTATATGTCTGTTAACCCCGATATCGTAATGAAACCAATCCTCACACCTTTCCATTGGTGAACCATAAGTTTGTTTAATGAATCTGTGATTGCCCTTCTCCGTGGAAATATCTGCCCTGGTATCCATTTTTAGGTAACACCTATAAGTGATATGATATGATATGTGTCTTTCACTTTCTGACTTACTACAAGTCACGTGATTACTTCTAGACTCATCTACGGTGCTGCAAATGGCATTGTGTCCTTTTTTCCCTTGGCTACTCTTCTGCCTTAGTGGGGTCCATTTTCAACAATGTGATTCCCTGAGGGTTGTGGATTAGCTGACCTGGGCAGCCTTACCCTGCCGGCCCCCCCTCCCCAGGTGTGCCTCGTTGAGGTCAATATAAACAGAGCTCCAGGCAGCAATAGCCCCTGAAGCTGTGCCTGACTCCATATTCTCTGCCCCGTCAGCAGTCTCGGGGCTGTGCTGGTGGGAGGGAGTGAGGGGCCACAGCTTTGTGGGTGGCCCGGTGTGAGTGGGGTTCTGCTGGCCTTTCTGCAGGAGTTGCCAGGCTGCCGCCTGTAAAGAAGAGGATGTGTCACCCATACCTTCCGCTGGAATTTCTCTCCGGACAGAGGTGAGGAAGGAAAAAAGCAGTGGGGGCCGGGACAGGAGGGGTATCTCAGGTAGGGCAATGGAAAGCTTCTGGAAGAGCGCCAGGGTCCAGGACCACGCTGGCTGGCCTGCAGGCACCAAGTTGGCCTGCGTGCTGTCACTGGTGTGGCTCCATGGTCCTTCCTCTAGGCTTTCAAGCCCTTGTACATATTCAGGTGTTTTACCTGGAAAGGGTGGGAACAGTTCAGCAGCAGCTGGCCTGGGGCTCAGCTCACGTTTACTCACAGATGCCTCGGCACGGTCCCCCAGCTTTGCAATGAGGACGCTCCTTGTGTGGGGGTTGGGTTGCTGGCTGTATGGGAGATGGTTCCCCACCTCTGACCAATTTCAGAATTGTTTACCACTGGAGCAAGTGCCGTGATAGGGTTTTCCTCTGTATAACTCGTGGGTTCACTTTTTTTTTCTTTTATGTTTCAAGTTAGCTGTTATTCCTCTTTTATGTATTTATAGATATAAGCATGGAAATAATTCATTCCTATAAATACATCTGTTTGACGGGAAGAACTTTTTTTCTGTTTTATTTTTAAATTTTATTTTTTAAAATTTTGAAATTTTATTTATTTTTTTATACAGCACGTTATTATTAGTTATGTATTTTATGCATATACATGTATACAGGTCAATCCCAAACTCCCAACTCATCCCACCAGCACCACCCCATGGCTTCCCACACTTGGTGTCCATACGTTTGTTCTCTACCTCTGTGTCTCTATTTCTTCCCTGCAAACCAGTTCATCTGTACCATTTTTAGGCTCCACATATATGCATTAATATACAATATTTGTTTTCCTCTTTCTGACTTACTTCATTCTGTATGACAGTCTCTCGATCCATCGATGTCTCTACAAATGACCCAGTTTCATTCCTTTTTATGGCCGAGTCATATTCCATTTTATATATGTACCACATCTTTATCCATTCATCTGTCTGTGGGCATTTAGGTTGCTTCCATTACCTGGCTATTGTAAATAGTGCTGCAACGAACATTGTGGTGAATGTGCCTTTTTGAAATACGGTTTTCTCTGGGTATATGCCCAGAAGTGGGATTGCTGGATCAGATGGTAATTCTATTTCTAGTTTTTTTAAGGAAACTCCATACTGTTCTCCATAGGGACTGTATCAATTTACATTCCCACCAATAGTGGAAGAGGGCTCCTTTTGTCCACACCCTCCCCAGAATTGGTTGTTTGTAGATTTTCTGATGATGCCGATTCTAACAGGTGTGAGGTGATACCTCATTGTAGTTTTGATTTGCATTTCTCTAATAATTAGTGCTGTTGAGCAGCTTTTCATGTGCGTCTTGGCCATCTCTGTGTCTCCTTTGAAGAAACGTCTCTTTAGATCTTCTGCCCATTTTTTTTGGGTTGTTTGTTTTTTTAATATTAAGCTGCATGAGCTGTTTATATATATTGGAGATTACACCTCTGTCCATTGATTCGTCTGCAACGATTTTCGCCCATTCTGAGGGATGCCTTTTTCCATTCCCGTGTTTTTTAACAAAAAAGGAAAGAAAGGAAAAGAAGCAGAACACGAATGTGCGTAAAATATGCCTTTTGAAACGGTCGTTTTGAAATATGGACGTCCTTTGAAATTTTTGGTCGATATGTGACCCCAGGATTTGTTTTCAGGGCAGGTGTCATTTACAGGCCTGCAATGATTTTGAATATCAACTGACCATTAGCGTTGGGATTAAAGCTGCTGTTGTGTGAAACGGCCACAAGGTGGCAGCAGTTCACCCTTACCAAATCTGGTTACTAGGGCAAGAGAGCCTCAGTGGAAGTGGTGTTCTAGATTGGAGTTTAGAATGGAATGTACCAGGAGAAAGCCCCTCACGTTTGTCTCACTACTTCTTGTTCGTGTTTTTAATTTAACTTTTTATTTTTTATTACAGCAAGTTTGATTACAATGTTTGGCTTGTTGTAGGTGTGGAAGATGTGGTTCTTTTACACATATACAGATGACTGTTCTTCTTGGGATCCTTTTCCCATGTACGCTATGACAGAATGTTGAGTAGTCCTCTCTTGGTATTCTGTAGGTCTTTGGTGATTATATATGTCACCTGTGTTTGTATATGTCTGTTAACCCCGATATCGTAATGAAACCAATCCTCACACCTTTCCATTGGTGAACCATAAGTTTGTTTAATGAATCTGTGATTGCCCTTCTCCGTGGAAATATCTGCCCTGGTATCCATTTTTAGGTAACACCTATAAGTGATATGATATGATATGTGTCTTTCACTTTCTGACTTACTACAAGTCACGTGATTACTTCTAGACTCATCTACGGTGCTGCAAATGGCATTGTGTCCTTTTTTCCCTTGGCTACTCTTCTGCCTTAGCGGGGTCCATTTTCAACAATGTGATTCCCTGAGGGTTGTGGATTAGCTGACCTGGGCAGCCTTACCCTGCCGGCCCGCCCTCCCCAGGTGTGCCTCGTTGAGGTCAATATAAACAGAGCTCCAGGCAGCAATAGCCCCTGAAGCTGTGCCTGACTCCATATTCTCTGCCCCGTCAGCAGTCTCGGGGCTGTGCTGGTGGGAGGGAGTGAGGGGCCACAGCTTTGTGGGTGGCCCGGTGTGAGTGGGGTTCTGCTGGCCTTTCTGCAGGAGTTGCCAGGCTGCCGCCTGTAAAGAAGAGGATGTGTCACCCATACCTTCCGCTGGAATTTCTCTCCGGACAGAGGTGAGGAAGGAAAAAAGCAGTGGGGCCCGGGACAGGAGGGGTATCTCAGGCAGGGCAATGGAAAGCTTCTGGAAGAGCGCCAGGGTCCAGGACCACGCTGGCTGGCCTGCAGGCAGCAAGTTGGCCTGCGTGCTGTCGCTGGTGTGGCTCCACGGTCCTTCCTCTAGGCTTTCAAGCCCTTGTACATATTCAGGTGTTTTACCTGGAAAGGGTGGGAACAGTTCAGCAGCAGCTGGCCTGGGGCTCAGCTCACGTTTACTCACAGATGCCTCGGCACAGTCCCCCAGCTTTGCAATGAGGACGCTCCTTGCGTGGGGGTTGGGTTGCTGGCTGTATGGGAGATGGTTCCCCACCTCTGACCAATTTCAGAATTGTTTACCACTGGAGCAAGTGCGGTGATAGGGTTTTCCTCTGTATAACTCGTGGGTTCACTTTTTTTTTCTTTTATGTTTCAAGTTAGATGTTATTCCTCTTTTATGTATTTATAGATATAAGCATGGAAATAATTCATTCCTATAAATACATCTGTGTGACGGGAAGAACTTTTTTCTGTTTTATTTTTAAATTTTATTTTTTAAAATTTTGAAATTTTATTTATTTTTTTATACAGCACGTTATTATTAGTTATGTATTTTATGCATATACATGTATACAGGTCAATCCCAAACTCCCAACTCATCCCACCACCACCACCCCATGGCTTCCCACACTTGGTGTCCATACGTTTGTTCTCTACCTCTGTGTCTCTATTTCTTCCCTGCAAACCAGTTCATCTGTACCATTTTTAGGCTCCACATATATGCATTAATATACAATATTTGTTTTCCTCTTTCTGACTTACTTCATTCTGTATGACAGTCTCTCGATCCATCGATGTCTCTACAAATGACCCAGTTTCATTCCTTTTTATGGCCGAGTCATATTCCATTTTATATATGTACCACATCTTTATCCATTCATCTGTCTGTGGGCATTTAGGTTGCTTCCATTACCTGGCTATTGTAAATAGTGCTGCAACGAACATTGTGGTGAATGTGCCTTTTTGAAATACGGTTTTCTCTGGGTATATGCCCAGAAGTGGGATTGCTGGATCAGATGGTAATTCTATTTCTAGTTTTTTTAAGGAAACTCCATACTGTTCTCCATAGGGACTGTATCAATTTACATTCCCACCAATAGTGGAAGAGGGCTCCTTTTGTCCACACCCTCCCCAGAATTGGTTGTTTGTAGATTTTCTGATGATGCCGATTCTAACAGGTGTGAGGTGATACCTCATTGTAGTTTTGATTTGCATTTCTCTAATAATTAGTGCTGTTGAGCAGCTTTTCATGTGCGTCTTGGCCATCTCTGTGTCTCCTTTGAAGAAACGTCTCTTTAGATCTTCTGCCCATTTTTTTTGGGTTGTTTGTTTTTTTAATATTAAGCTGCATGAGCTGTTTATATATATTGGAGATTACACCTCTGTCCATTGATTCGTCTGCAACGATTTTCGCCCATTCTGAGGGATGCCTTTTTCCATTCCCGTGTTTTTTAACAAAAAAGGAAAGAAAGGAAAAGAAGCAGAACACGAATGTGCGTAAAATATGCCTTTTGAAACGGTCGTTTTGAAATATGGACGTCCTTTGAAATTTTTGGTCGATATGTGACCCCAGGATTTGTTTTCAGGGCAGGTGTCATTTACAGGCCTGCAATGATTTTGAATATCAACTGACCATTAGCGTTGGGATTAAAGCTGCTGTTGTGTGAAACGGCCACAAGGTGGCAGCAGTTCACCCTTACCAAATCTGGTTACTAGGGCAAGAGAGCCTCAGTGGAAGTGGTGTCCTAGATTGGAGTTTAGAATGGAATGTACCAGGAGAAAGCCCCTCACGTTTGTCTCACTACTTCTTGTTCGTGTTTTTAATTTAAGTTTTTATTTTTTATTACAGCAAGTTTGATTACAATGTTTGGCTTGTTGTAGGTGTGGAAGATGTGGTTCTTTTACACATATACAGATGACTGTTCTTCTTGGGATCCTTTTCCCATGTACGCTATGACAGAATGTTGAGTAGTCCTCTCTTGGTATTCTGTAGGTCTTTGGTGATTATATATGTCACCTGTGTTTGTATATGTCTGTTAACCCCGATATCGTAATGAAACCAATCCTCACACCTTTCCATTGGTGAACCATAAGTTTGTTTAATGAATCTGTGATTGCCCTTCTCCGTGGAAATATCTGCCCTGGTATCCATTTTTAGGTAACACCTATAAGTGATATGATATGATATGTGTCTTTCACTTTCTGACTTACTACAAGTCACGTGATTACTTCTAGACTCATCTACGGTGCTGCAAATGGCATTGTGTCCTTTTTTCCCTTGGCTACTCTTCTGCCTTAGCGGGGTCCATTTTCAACAATGTGATTCCCTGAGGGTTGTGGATTAGCTGACCTGGGCAGCCTTACCCTGCCGGCCCGCCCTCCCCAGGTGTGCCTCGTTGAGGTCAATATAAACAGAGCTCCAGGCAGCAATAGCCCCTGAAGCTGTGCCTGACTCCATATTCTCTGCCCCGTCAGCAGTCTCGGGGCTGTGCTGGTGGGAGGGAGTGAGGGGCCACAGCTTTGTGGGTGGCCCGGTGTGAGTGGGGTTCTGCTGGCCTTTCTGCAGGAGTTGCCAGGCTGCCGCCTGTAAAGAAGAGGATGTGTCACCCATACCTTCCGCTGGAATTTCTCTCCGGACAGAGGTGAGGAAGGAAAAAAGCAGTGGGGCCCGGGACAGGAGGGGTATCTCAGGCAGGGCAATGGAAAGCTTCTGGAAGAGCGCCAGGGTCCAGGACCACGCTGGCTGGCCTGCAGGCAGCAAGTTGGCCTGCGTGCTGTCGCTGGTGTGGCTCCACGGTCCTTCCTCTAGGCTTTCAAGCCCTTGTACATATTCAGGTGTTTTACCTGGAAAGGGTGGGAACAGTTCAGCAGCAGCTGGCCTGGGGCTCAGCTCACGTTTACTCACAGATGCCTCGGCACAGTCCCCCAGCTTTGCAATGAGGACGCTCCTTGCGTGGGGGTTGGGTTGCTGGCTGTATGGGAGATGGTTCCCCACCTCTGACCAATTTCAGAATTGTTTACCACTGGAGCAAGTGCCGTGATAGGGTTTTCCTCTGTATAACTCGTGGGTTCACTTTTTTTTTCTTTTATGTTTCAAGTTAGATGTTATTCCTCTTTTATGTATTTATAGATATAAGCATGGAAATAATTCATTCCTATAAATACATCTGTGTGACGGGAAGAACTTTTTTCTGTTTTATTTTTAAATTTTAATTTTTAAAATTTTGAAATTTTATTTATTTTTTTATACAGCACGTTATTATTAGTTATGTATTTTATGCATATACATGTATACAGGTCAATCCCAAACTCCCAACTCATCCCACCACCACCACCCCATGGCTTCCCACACTTGGTGTCCATACGTTTGTTCTCTACCTCTGTGTCTCTATTTCTTCCCTGCAAACCAGTTCATCTGTACCATTTTTAGGCTCCACATATATGCATTAATATACAATATTTGTTTTCCTCTTTCTGACTTACTTCATTCTGTATGACAGTCTCTCGATCCATCGATGTCTCTACAAATGACCCAGTTTCATTCCTTTTTATGGCCGAGTCATATTCCATTTTATATATGTACCACATCTTTATCCATTCATCTGTCTGTGGGCATTTAGGTTGCTTCCATTACCTGGCTATTGTAAATAGTGCTGCAACGAACATTGTGGTGAATGTGCCTTTTTGAAATACGGTTTTCTCTGGGTATATGCCCAGAAGTGGGATTGCTGGATCAGATGGTAATTCTATTTCTAGTTTTTTTAAGGAAACTCCATACTGTTCTCCATAGGGACTGTATCAATTTACATTCCCACCAATAGTGGAAGAGGGCTCCTTTTGTCCACACCCTCCCCAGAATTGGTTGTTTGTAGATTTTCTGATGATGCCGATTCTAACAGGTGTGAGGTGATACCTCATTGTAGTTTTGATTTGCATTTCTCTAATAATTAGTGCTGTTGAGCAGCTTTTCATGTGCGTCTTGGCCATCTCTGTGTCTCCTTTGAAGAAACGTCTCTTTAGATCTTCTGCCCATTTTTTTTGGGTTGTTTGTTTTTTTAATATTAAGCTGCATGAGCTGTTTATATATATTGGAGATTACACCTCTGTCCATTGATTCGTCTGCAACGATTTTCGCCCATTCTGAGGGATGCCTTTTTCCATTCCCGTGTTTTTTAACAAAAAAGGAAAGAAAGGAAAAGAAGCAGAACACGAATGTGCGTAAAATATGCCTTTTGAAACGGTCGTTTTGAAATATGGACGTCCTTTGAAATTTTTGGTCGATATGTGACCCCAGGATTTGTTTTCAGGGCAGGTGTCATTTACAGGCCTGCAATGATTTTGAATATCAACTGACCATTAGCGTTGGGATTAAAGCTGCTGTTGTGTGAAACGGCCACAAGGTGGCAGCAGTTCACCCTTACCAAATCTGGTTACTAGGGCAAGAGAGCCTCAGTGGAAGTGGTGTTCTAGATTGGAGTTTAGAATGGAATGTACCAGGAGAAAGCCCCTCACGTTTGTCTCACTACTTCTTGTTCGTGTTTTTAATTTAACTTTTTATTTTTTATTACAGCAAGTTTGATTACAATGTTTGGCTTGTTGTAGGTGTGGAAGATGTGGTTCTTTTACACATATACAGATGACTGTTCTTCTTGGGATCCTTTTCCCATGTACGCTATGACAGAATGTTGAGTAGTCCTCTCTTGGTATTCTGTAGGTCTTTGGTGATTATATATGTCACCTGTGTTTGTATATGTCTGTTAACCCCGATATCGTAATGAAACCAATCCTCACACCTTTCCATTGGTGAACCATAAGTTTGTTTAATGAATCTGTGATTGCCCTTCTCCGTGGAAATATCTGCCCTGGTATCCATTTTTAGGTAACACCTATAAGTGATATGATATGATATGTGTCTTTCACTTTCTGACTTACTACAAGTCACGTGATTACTTCTAGACTCATCTACGGTGCTGCAAATGGCATTGTGTCCTTTTTTCCCTTGGCTACTCTTCTGCCTTAGCGGGGTCCATTTTCAACAATGTGATTCCCTGAGGGTTGTGGATTAGCTGACCTGGGCAGCCTTACCCTGCCGGCCCGCCCTCCCCAGGTGTGCCTCGTTGAGGTCAATATAAACAGAGCTCCAGGCAGCAATAGCCCCTGAAGCTGTGCCTGACTCCATATTCTCTGCCCCGTCAGCAGTCTCGGGGCTGTGCTGGTGGGAGGGAGTGAGGGGCCACAGCTTTGTGGGTGGCCCGGTGTGAGTGGGGTTCTGCTGGCCTTTCTGCAGGAGTTGCCAGGCTGCCGCCTGTAAAGAAGAGGATGTGTCACCCATACCTTCCGCTGGAATTTCTCTCCGGACAGAGGTGAGGAAGGAAAAAAGCAGTGGGGCCCGGGACAGGAGGGGTATCTCAGGCAGGGCAATGGAAAGCTTCTGGAAGAGCGCCAGGGTCCAGGACCACGCTGGCTGGCCTGCAGGCAGCAAGTTGGCCTGCGTGCTGTCGCTGGTGTGGCTCCACGGTCCTTCCTCTAGGCTTTCAAGCCCTTGTACATATTCAGGTGTTTTACCTGGAAAGGGTGGGAACAGTTCAGCAGCAGCTGGCCTGGGGCTCAGCTCACGTTTACTCACAGATGCCTCGGCACAGTCCCCCAGCTTTGCAATGAGGACGCTCCTTGCGTGGGGGTTGGGTTGCTGGCTGTATGGGAGATGGTTCCCCACCTCTGACCAATTTCAGAATTGTTTACCACTGGAGCAAGTGCCGTGATAGGGTTTTCCTCTGTATAACTCGTGGGTTCACTTTTTTTTTCTTTTATGTTTCAAGTTAGCTGTTATTCCTCTTTTATGTATTTATAGATATAAGCATGGAAATAATTCATTCCTATAAATACATCTGTGTGACGGGAAGAACTTTTTTCTGTTTTATTTTTAAATTTTATTTTTTAAAATTTTGAAATTTTATTTATTTTTTTATACAGCACGTTATTATTAGTTATGTATTTTATGCATATACATGTATACAGGTCAATCCCAAACTCCCAACTCATCCCACCACCACCACCCCATGGCTTCCCACACTTGGTGTCCATACGTTTGTTCTCTACCTCTGTGTCTCTATTTCTTCCCTGCAAACCAGTTCATCTGTACCATTTTTAGGCTCCACATATATGCATTAATATACAATATTTGTTTTCCTCTTTCTGACTTACTTCATTCTGTATGACAGTCTCTCGATCCATCGATGTCTCTACAAATGACCCAGTTTCATTCCTTTTTATGGCCGAGTCATATTCCATTTTATATATGTACCACATCTTTATCCATTCATCTGTCTGTGGGCATTTAGGTTGCTTCCATTACCTGGCTATTGTAAATAGTGCTGCAACGAACATTGTGGTGAATGTGCCTTTTTGAAATACGGTTTTCTCTGGGTATATGCCCAGAAGTGGGATTGCTGGATCAGATGGTAATTCTATTTCTAGTTTTTTTAAGGAAACTCCATACTGTTCTCCATAGGGACTGTATCAATTTACATTCCCACCAATAGTGGAAGAGGGCTCCTTTTGTCCACACCCTCCCCAGAATTGGTTGTTTGTAGATTTTCTGATGATGCCGATTCTAACAGGTGTGAGGTGATACCTCATTGTAGTTTTGATTTGCATTTCTCTAATAATTAGTGCTGTTGAGCAGCTTTTCATGTGCGTCTTGGCCATCTCTGTGTCTCCTTTGAAGAAACGTCTCTTTAGATCTTCTGCCCATTTTTTTTGGGTTGTTTGTTTTTTTAATATTAAGCTGCATGAGCTGTTTATATATATTGGAGATTACACCTCTGTCCATTGATTCGTCTGCAACGATTTTCGCCCATTCTGAGGGATGCCTTTTTCCATTCCCGTGTTTTTTAACAAAAAAGGAAAGAAAGGAAAAGAAGCAGAACACGAATGTGCGTAAAATATGCCTTTTGAAACGGTCGTTTTGAAATATGGACGTCCTTTGAAATTTTTGGTCGATATGTGACCCCAGGATTTGTTTTCAGGGCAGGTGTCATTTACAGGCCTGCAATGATTTTGAATATCAACTGACCATTAGCGTTGGGATTAAAGCTGCTGTTGTGTGAAACGGCCACAAGGTGGCAGCAGTTCACCCTTACCAAATCTGGTTACTAGGGCAAGAGAGCCTCAGTGGAAGTGGTGTCCTAGATTGGAGTTTAGAATGGAATGTACCAGGAGAAAGCCCCTCACGTTTGTCTCACTACTTCTTGTTCGTGTTTTTAATTTAAGTTTTTATTTTTTATTACAGCAAGTTTGATTACAATGTTTGGCTTGTTGTAGGTGTGGAAGATGTGGTTCTTTTACACATATACAGATGACTGTTCTTCTTGGGATCCTTTTCCCATGTACGCTATGACAGAATGTTGAGTAGTCCTCTCTTGGTATTCTGTAGGTCTTTGGTGATTATATATGTCACCTGTGTTTGTATATGTCTGTTAACCCCGATATCGTAATGAAACCAATCCTCACACCTTTCCATTGGTGAACCATAAGTTTGTTTAATGAATCTGTGATTGCCCTTCTCCGTGGAAATATCTGCCCTGGTATCCATTTTTAGGTAACACCTATAAGTGATATGATATGATATGTGTCTTTCACTTTCTGACTTACTACAAGTCACGTGATTACTTCTAGACTCATCTACGGTGCTGCAAATGGCATTGTGTCCTTTTTTCCCTTGGCTACTCTTCTGCCTTAGCGGGGTCCATTTTCAACAATGTGATTCCCTGAGGGTTGTGGATTAGCTGACCTGGGCAGCCTTACCCTGCCGGCCCGCCCTCCACAGGTGTGCCTCGTTGAGGTCAATATAAACAGAGCTCCAGGCAGCAATAGCCCCTGAAGCTGTGCCTGACTCCATATTCTCTGCCCCGTCAGCAGTCTCGGGGCTGTGCTGGTGGGAGGGAGTGAGGGGCCACAGCTTTGTGGGTGGCCCGGTGTGAGTGGGGTTCTGCTGGCCTTTCTGCAGGAGTTGCCAGGCTGCCGCCTGTAAAGAAGAGGATGTGTCACCCATACCTTCCGCTGGAATTTCTCTCCGGACAGAGGTGAGGAAGGAAAAAAGCAGTGGGGCCCGGGACAGGAGGGGTATCTCAGGCAGGGCAATGGAAAGCTTCTGGAAGAGCGCCAGGGTCCAGGACCACGCTGGCTGGCCTGCAGGCAGCAAGTTGGCCTGCGTGCTGTCGCTGGTGTGGCTCCACGGTCCTTCCTCTAGGCTTTCAAGCCCTTGTACATATTCAGGTGTTTTACCTGGAAAGGGTGGGAACAGTTCAGCAGCAGCTGGCCTGGGGCTCAGCTCACGTTTACTCACAGATGCCTCGGCACAGTCCCCCAGCTTTGCAATGAGGACGCTCCTTGCGTGGGGGTTGGGTTGCTGGCTGTATGGGAGATGGTTCCCCACCTCTGACCAATTTCAGAATTGTTTACCACTGGAGCAAGTGCCGTGATAGGGTTTTCCTCTGTATAACTCGTGGGTTCACTTTTTTTTTCTTTTATGTTTCAAGTTAGATGTTATTCCTCTTTTATGTATTTATAGATATAAGCATGGAAATAATTCATTCCTATAAATACATCTGTGTGACGGGAAGAACTTTTTTCTGTTTTATTTTTAAATTTTAATTTTTAAAATTTTGAAATTTTATTTATTTTTTTATACAGCACGTTATTATTAGTTATGTATTTTATGCATATACATGTATACAGGTCAATCCCAAACTCCCAACTCATCCCACCACCACCACCCCATGGCTTCCCACACTTGGTGTCCATACGTTTGTTCTCTACCTCTGTGTCTCTATTTCTTCCCTGCAAACCAGTTCATCTGTACCATTTTTAGGCTCCACATATATGCATTAATATACAATATTTGTTTTCCTCTTTCTGACTTACTTCATTCTGTATGACAGTCTCTCGATCCATCGATGTCTCTACAAATGACCCAGTTTCATTCCTTTTTATGGCCGAGTCATATTCCATTTTATATATGTACCACATCTTTATCCATTCATCTGTCTGTGGGCATTTAGGTTGCTTCCATTACCTGGCTATTGTAAATAGTGCTGCAACGAACATTGTGGTGAATGTGCCTTTTTGAAATACGGTTTTCTCTGGGTATATGCCCAGAAGTGGGATTGCTGGATCAGATGGTAATTCTATTTCTAGTTTTTTTAAGGAAACTCCATACTGTTCTCCATAGGGACTGTATCAATTTACATTCCCACCAATAGTGGAAGAGGGCTCCTTTTGTCCACACCCTCCCCAGAATTGGTTGTTTGTAGATTTTCTGATGATGCCGATTCTAACAGGTGTGAGGTGATACCTCATTGTAGTTTTGATTTGCATTTCTCTAATAATTAGTGCTGTTGAGCAGCTTTTCATGTGCGTCTTGGCCATCTCTGTGTCTCCTTTGAAGAAACGTCTCTTTAGATCTTCTGCCCATTTTTTTTGGGTTGTTTGTTTTTTTAATATTAAGCTGCATGAGCTGTTTATATATATTGGAGATTACACCTCTGTCCATTGATTCGTCTGCAACGATTTTCGCCCATTCTGAGGGATGCCTTTTTCCATTCCCGTGTTTTTTAACAAAAAAGGAAAGAAAGGAAAAGAAGCAGAACACGAATGTGCGTAAAATATGCCTTTTGAAACGGTCGTTTTGAAATATGGACGTCCTTTGAAATTTTTGGTCGATATGTGACCCCAGGATTTGTTTTCAGGGCAGGTGTCATTTACAGGCCTGCAATGATTTTGAATATCAACTGACCATTAGCGTTGGGATTAAAGCTGCTGTTGTGTGAAACGGCCACAAGGTGGCAGCAGTTCACCCTTACCAAATCTGGTTACTAGGGCAAGAGAGCCTCAGTGGAAGTGGTGTTCTAGATTGGAGTTTAGAATGGAATGTACCAGGAGAAAGCCCCTCACGTTTGTCTCACTACTTCTTGTTCGTGTTTTTAATTTAACTTTTTATTTTTTATTACAGCAAGTTTGATTACAATGTTTGGCTTGTTGTAGGTGTGGAAGATGTGGTTCTTTTACACATATACAGATGACTGTTCTTCTTGGGATCCTTTTCCCATGTACGCTATGACAGAATGTTGAGTAGTCCTCTCTTGGTATTCTGTAGGTCTTTGGTGATTATATATGTCACCTGTGTTTGTATATGTCTGTTAACCCCGATATCGTAATGAAACCAATCCTCACACCTTTCCATTGGTGAACCATAAGTTTGTTTAATGAATCTGTGATTGCCCTTCTCCGTGGAAATATCTGCCCTGGTATCCATTTTTAGGTAACACCTATAAGTGATATGATATGATATGTGTCTTTCACTTTCTGACTTACTACAAGTCACGTGATTACTTCTAGACTCATCTACGGTGCTGCAAATGGCATTGTGTCCTTTTTTCCCTTGGCTACTCTTCTGCCTTAGCGGGGTCCATTTTCAACAATGTGATTCCCTGAGGGTTGTGGATTAGCTGACCTGGGCAGCCTTACCCTGCCGGCCCGCCCTCCCCAGGTGTGCCTCGTTGAGGTCAATATAAACAGAGCTCCAGGCAGCAATAGCCCCTGAAGCTGTGCCTGACTCCATATTCTCTGCCCCGTCAGCAGTCTCGGGGCTGTGCTGGTGGGAGGGAGTGAGGGGCCACAGCTTTGTGGGTGGCCCGGTGTGAGTGGGGTTCTGCTGGCCTTTCTGCAGGAGTTGCCAGGCTGCCGCCTGTAAAGAAGAGGATGTGTCACCCATACCTTCCGCTGGAATTTCTCTCCGGACAGAGGTGAGGAAGGAAAAAAGCAGTGGGGCCCGGGACAGGAGGGGTATCTCAGGCAGGGCAATGGAAAGCTTCTGGAAGAGCGCCAGGGTCCAGGACCACGCTGGCTGGCCTGCAGGCAGCAAGTTGGCCTGCGTGCTGTCGCTGGTGTGGCTCCACGGTCCTTCCTCTAGGCTTTCAAGCCCTTGTACATATTCAGGTGTTTTACCTGGAAAGGGTGGGAACAGTTCAGCAGCAGCTGGCCTGGGGCTCAGCTCACGTTTACTCACAGATGCCTCGGCACAGTCCCCCAGCTTTGCAATGAGGACGCTCCTTGCGTGGGGGTTGGGTTGCTGGCTGTATGGGAGATGGTTCCCCACCTCTGACCAATTTCAGAATTGTTTACCACTGGAGCAAGTGCCGTGATAGGGTTTTCCTCTGTATAACTCGTGGGTTCACTTTTTTTTTCTTTTATGTTTCAAGTTAGCTGTTATTCCTCTTTTATGTATTTATAGATATAAGCATGGAAATAATTCATTCCTATAAATACATCTGTGTGACGGGAAGAACTTTTTTCTGTTTTATTTTTAAATTTTATTTTTTAAAATTTTGAAATTTTATTTATTTTTTTATACAGCACGTTATTATTAGTTATGTATTTTATGCATATACATGTATACAGGTCAATCCCAAACTCCCAACTCATCCCACCACCACCACCCCATGGCTTCCCACACTTGGTGTCCATACGTTTGTTCTCTACCTCTGTGTCTCTATTTCTTCCCTGCAAACCAGTTCATCTGTACCATTTTTAGGCTCCACATATATGCATTAATATACAATATTTGTTTTCCTCTTTCTGACTTACTTCATTCTGTATGACAGTCTCTCGATCCATCGATGTCTCTACAAATGACCCAGTTTCATTCCTTTTTATGGCCGAGTCATATTCCATTTTATATATGTACCACATCTTTATCCATTCATCTGTCTGTGGGCATTTAGGTTGCTTCCATTACCTGGCTATTGTAAATAGTGCTGCAACGAACATTGTGGTGAATGTGCCTTTTTGAAATACGGTTTTCTCTGGGTATATGCCCAGAAGTGGGATTGCTGGATCAGATGGTAATTCTATTTCTAGTTATTTTAAGGAAACTCCATACTGTTCTCCATAGGGACTGTATCAATTTACATTCCCACCAATACTGGAAGAGGGCTCCTTTTGTCCACACCCTCCCCAGAATTGGTTGTTTGTAGATTTTCTGATGATGCCGATTCTAACAGGTGTGAGGTGATACCTCATTGTAGTTTTGATTTGCATTTCTCTAATAATTAGTGCTGTTGAGCAGCTTTTCATGTGCGTCTTGGCCATCTCTGTGTCTCCTTTGAAGAAACGTCTCTTTAGATCTTCTGCCCATTTTTTTTGGGTTGTTTGTTTTTTTAATATTAAGCTGCATGAGCTGTTTATATATATTGGAGATTACACCTCTGTCCATTGATTCGTCTGCAACGATTTTCGCCCATTCTGAGGGATGCCTTTTTCCATTCCCGTGTTTTTTAACAAAAAAGGAAAGAAAGGAAAAGAAGCAGAACACGAATGTGCATAAAATATGCCTTTTGAAACGGTCGTTTTGAAATATGGACGTCCTTTGAAATTTTTGGTCGATATGTGACCCCAGGATTTGTTTTCAGGGCAGGTGTCATTTACAGGCCTGCAATGATTTTGAATATCAACTGACCATTAGCGTTGGGATTAAAGCTGCTGTTGTGTGAAACGGCCACAAGGTGGCAGCAGTTCACCCTTACCAAATCTGGTTACTAGGGCAAGAGAGCCTCAGTGGAAGTGGTGTTCTAGATTGGAGTTTAGAATGGAATGTACCAGGAGAAAGCCCCTCACGTTTGTCTCACTACTTCTTGTTCGTGTTTTTAATTTAAGTTTTTATTTTTTATTACAGCAAGTTTGATTACAATGTTTGGCTTGTTGTAGGTGTGGAAGATGTGGTTCTTTTACACATATACAGATGACTGTTCTTCTTGGGATCCTTTTCCCATGTACGTTATGACAGAATGTTGAGTAGTCCTCTCTTGGTATTCTGTAGGTCTTTGGTGATTATATATGTCACCTGTGTTTGTATATGTCTGTTAACCCCGATATCGTAATGAAACCAATCCTCACACCTTTCCATTGGTGAACCATAAGTTTGTTTAATGAATCTGTGATTGCCCTTCTCCGTGGAAATATCTGCCCTGGTATCCATTTTTAGGTAACACCTATAAGTTATATGATATGATATGTGTCTTTCACTTTCTGACTTACTACAAGTCACGTGATTACTTCTAGACTCATCTACGGTGCTGCAAATGGCATTGTGTCCTTTTTTCCCTTGGCTTCTCTTCTGCCTTAGCGGGGTCCATTTTCAACAATGTGATTCCCTGAGGGTTGTGGATTAGCTGACCTGGGCAGCCTTACCCTGCCGGCCCGCCCTCCCCAGGTGTGCCTCGTTGAGGTCAATATAAACAGAGCTCCAGGCAGCAATAGCCCCTGAAGCTGTGCCTGACTCCATATTCTCTGCCCCGTCAGCAGTCTCGGGGCTGTGCTGGTGGGAGGGAGTGAGGGGCCACAGCTTTGTGGGTGGCCCGGTGTGAGTGGGGTTCTGCTGGCCTTTCTGCAGGAGTTGCCAGGCTGCCGCCTGTAAAGAAGAGGATGTGTCACCCATACCTTCCGCTGGAATTTCTCTCCGGACAAAGGTGAGGAAGGAAAAAAGCAGTGGGGGCCGGGACAGGAGGGGTATCTCAGGCAGGGCAATGGAAAGCTTCTGGAAGAGCGCCAGGGTCCAGGACCACGCTGGCTGGCCTGCAGGCACCAAGTTGGCCTGCGTGCTGTTGCTGGTGTGGCTCCACGGTGCTTCCTCTAGGCTTTCAAGCCCTTGTACATATTCAGGTGTTTTACCTGGAAAGGGTGGGAACAGTTCAGCAGCAGCTGGCCTGGGGCTCAGCTCACGTTTACTCACAGATGCCTCGGCACGGTCCCCCAGCTTTGCAATGAGGACGCTCCTTGCGTGTGGGTTGGGTTGCTGGCTGTATGGGAGATGGTTCCCCACCTCTGACCAATTTCAGAATTGTTTACCACTGGAGCAAGTGCCGTGATAGTGTTTTCCTCTGTATAACTCGTGGGTTCACTTTTTTTTTCTTTTATGTTTCAAGTTAGATGTTATTCCTCTTTTATGTATTTATACATATAAGCATGGAAATAATTCATTCCTATAAATACATCTGTGTGACGGGAAGAACTTTTTTCTGTTTTATTTTTAAATTTTATTTTTTAGAATTTTGAAATTAATTAATTTATTTTTTTATACAGCAGTTTATTATTAGTTATGTATTTTATGCATATACATGTATACAGGTCAATCCCAATCTCCCAACTCATCCCACCACCACCACCCCATGGCTTCCCACACTTGGTGTCCATACGTTTGTTCTCTACCTCTGTGTCTCTATTTCTTCACTGCAAACCAGTTCATCTGTACCATTTTTTAGGTTCCACATATATGCCTTAATATACAGTATTTGGTTTCCTCTTTCTGACTTCATTCTGTATGACAGTCCCTTGATCCATCGATGTCTCTACAAATGACCCAGTTTCATTCCTTTTTATGGCCGAGTAATATTTCATTTTATATATGTACCACATCTTTATCCATTTATCTGTCTGTGGGCATTTAGGTGGCTTCTATTACCTGGCTATTGTAAATTGTGCTGCAACGAACATTGTGGTGAATGTGCCTTTTTGAAATACGGTTTTCTCTGGGTATATGCCCAGAAGTGGGATTGCTGGATCAGATGGTAATTCTATTTCTAGTTTTTTTAAGGAAACTCCATACTGTTCTCCATAGTGACTGTATCAATTTACATTCCCACCAATAGTGGAAGAGGGCTCCTTTTGTCCACACCCTCCCCAGAATTGGTTGTTTGTAGATTTTCTGATGATGCCGATTCTAACAGGTGTGAGGTGATACCTCATTGTAGTTTTGATTTGCATTTCTCTAATAATTAGTGCTGTTGAGCAGCTTTTCATGGGCGTCTTGGCCATCTCTGTGTCTTCTTTGAAGAAACGCCTCTTTAGATCTTCTGCCCATTTTTGTATTGGGTTGTTTGTTTTTTTAATATTAAGCTGCATGAGCTGTTTATATATATTGGAGATTAAACCTCTGTCCATTGATTCGTTTGCAACGATTTTTGCCCATTCTGAGGGATGCCTTTTTCCATTCCCGTTTTTTTTTAACAAAAAAGGAAAGAAAGGAAATGAAGCAGAACACTAATGTGCGTAAAATATGCCTTTTGAAACGGTCGTTTTGAAATATGGACGTCCTTTGAATTTTTTGGTCGATATGTGACCCCAGGAACTGTGTTCAGGGCAGGTGTCATTTACAGGCCTGCAATGATTTTGAATATCAACTGACCATTAGCGCTGGGATTAAAGCTGCTGTTGTGTGAAACGGCCACAAGGTGGCAGCAGTTCACCCTTACCAAATCTGGTTACTAGGGCAAGAGAGCCTCAGTGGAAGTGGTGTTCTAGATTGGAATTTAGAATGGAATGTGCCAGGAGAAAGCCCCTCAAGTTTGTCTCACTACTTCTTGTTCGTGTTTTTAATTTATTTTCTTTATTTTTTATTACAGCAAGTTTGATTACAATGTTTGGCTTGTTGTAGGTGTGGAAGATGTGGTTCTTTTACACATATACAGATGACTGTTCTTCCTGGGATCCTTTTCCCATGTACGTTATGACAGAATGTTGAGTAGTCCTCTCTTGGTATTCTGTAGGTCTTTGGTGATTATATATGTCATCTGTGTTTGTATATGATTGTTAACCCCGATATCGTAATGAAACCAAACCTCACACCTTTCCATTCGTGAACCATAAGTTTGTTTAATGAATCTGTGATTGCCCTTCTCCGTGGAAATATCTGCCCTGGTATCCATTTTTAGGTAACACCTATAAGTGATATGATATGGTATGTGTCTTTCACTTTCTGACTTACTACAAGTCACGTGATTACTTCTAGACTCATTTACGGTGCTGCAAATGGCATTGTGTCCTTTTTTTCCTTGGCTTCTCTTCTGCCTTAGCGAGGTCCATTTTCAACAATGTGATTCCCTGAGGGTTGTGGATTAGCTGACCTGGGCAGCCTTACCCTGCCGGCCCGCCCTCCCCAGGTGTGCCTCGTTGAGGTCAATATAAACAGCGCTCCAGGCAGCAATAGCCCCTGAAGCTGTGCCTGACTCCATATTCTCTGCCCCGTCAGGAGTCTCGGGGCTGTGCTGGTGGGTGGGAGTGAGGGGCCACAGCTTTGTGGGTGGCCCGGTGTGAGTGGGGCTCTGCTGGCCTTTCTGCAGGAGTTGCCAGGCTGACACTTGTAAAGAAGAGGATGTGTCACCCATACCTTCCGCTGGAATTTCTCTCCGGACAGAGGTGAGGAAGGAAAAAAGCAGTGGGGGCCAGGACAGGAGGCGTATCTCAGGCAGGGCAATGGAAAGCTTCCGGAAGAGCGCCCGGGGCCAGGACCACCCTGGCTTGCCTGCAGGCACCAAGTTGGCCTGCGTGCTGTCGCTGGTGTGGCTCGACGGCCCTTCCTCTAGGCTTTCAAGCCCTTGTACATATTCAGGTGTTTAACCTGGGAAGGGTGGGAACAGTTCAGCAGCAGCTGGCCTGGGGCTCAGCTCACGTTTACGCACAGATGCCTCGGCACAATCCCCCAGCTTTGCAATGAGGCCGCTCCTTGCGTGGGGGGTGGGGTGCTGGCTGTATGGGAGATGGTTCCCCACCTCTGACCAATTTCAGAATTGTTTACCGCTGGAGCAAGTGTCCAGATAGGGTTTTCCTCTGTATAAATTGTGGGTTCAGGTTTTTTTTTTTCTTTTATGTTTCAAGTTAGATTTTATTCCTCTTTTATATATTTATAGATATAAGCATGGAAATAATTCATTCCTATAAATACATCTGTGTGATGGGAAGAACTTTTTTCTCTCTTATTTTTAAATTTTATTTTTTAGAATTTTGAAATTAATTAATTTATTTTTTTATACAGCAGTTTATTATTAGTTATGTATTTTATGCATATACATGTATACAGGTCAATCCCAATCTCCCAACTCATCCCACCACCACCACCCCATGGCTTCCCACACTTGGTGTCCATACGTTTGTTCTCTACCTCTGTGTCTCTATTTCTTCGCTGCAAACCAGTTCATCTGTACCATTTTTTAGGTTCCACATATATGCCTTAATATACAGTATTTGGTTTCCTCTTTCTGACTTCATTCTGTATGACAGTCCCTTGATCCATCGATGTCTCTACAAATGACCCTGTTTCATTCCTTTTTATGGCCGAGTAATATTTCATTTTATATATGTACCACATCTTTATCCATTTATCTGTCTGTGGGCATTTAGGTGGCTTCTATTACCTGGCTATTGTAAATTGTGCTTCAACGAACTTTGTGGTGAATGTGCCTTTTTGATTTCCGGTTTTCTCTGGGTATATGCCCAGAAGTGGGATTGCTGGATCAGATGGTAATTCTATTTCTAGTTTTTTTAAGGAAACTCCATACTGTTCTCCATAGTGACTGTATCAATTTACATTCCCACCAATAGTGGAAGAGGGCTCCTTTTGTCCACACCCTCCCCAGAATTGGTTGTTTGTAGATTTTCTGATGATGCCGATTCTAACAGGTGTGAGGTGATACCTCATTGTAGTTTTGATTTGCATTTCTCTAATAATTAGTGCTGTTGAGCAGCTTTTCATGTGCGTCTTGGCCATCTCTGTGTCTCCTTTGAAGAAACGTCTCTTTAGATCTTCTGCCCATTTTTGTATTGGGTTGTTTGTTTTTTTAATATTAAGCTGCATGAGCTGTTTATATATATTGGAGATTAAACCTCTGTCCATTGATTCGTTTGCAACGATTTTTGCCCATTCTGAGGGATGCCTTTTTCCATTCCCGTTTTTTTTTAACAAAAAAGGAAAGAAAGGAAAAGAAGCAGAACACTAATGTGCGTAAAATATGCCTTTTGAAACGGTCGTTTTGAAATATGGAAGTCCTTTGAATTTTTTGGTCGATATGTGACCCCAGGAATTGTGTTCAGGGCAGGTGTCATTTACAGGCCTGCAATGATTTTGAATATCAACTGACCATTAGCGCTGGGATTAAAGCTGCTGTTGTGTGAAACGGCCACAAGGTGGCAGCAGTTCACCCTTACCAAATCTGGTTACTAGGGCAAGAGAGCCTCAGTGGAAGTGGTGTTCTAGATTGGAGTTTAGAATGGAATGTGCCAGGAGAAAGCCCCTCACGTTTGTCTCACTACTTCTTGTTCGTGTTTTTAATTTATTTTTTTATTTTTTATTACAGCAAGTTTGATTACAATGTTTGGCTTGTTGTAGGTGTGGAAGATGTGGTTCTTTTACACATATACAGATGTCTGTTCTTCCTGGGATCCTTTTCCCATGTACGTTACGACAGAATGTTGAGTAGTCCTCTCTTGGTATTCTGTAGGTCTTTGGTGATTATATATATCACCTGTGTTTGTATATGTCTGTTAACCCCTATATCGTAATGAAACCAATCCTCACACCTTTCCATTCGTGAACCATAAGTTTGTTTAATGAATCTGTGATTGCCCTTCTCCGTGGAAATATCTGCCCTGGTATCCATTTTTAGGTAACACCTATAAGTGTTATGATATGGTATGTGTCTTTCACTTTCTGACTTACTACAAGTCACGTGATTACTTCTAGACTCATCTACGGTGCTGCAAATGGCATTGTGTCCTTTTTTTCTTGGCTTCTCTTCTGCCTTAGCGAGGTCCATTTTCAACAATGTGATTCCCTGAGGGTTGTGGATTAGCTGACCTGGGCAGCCTTACCCTGCCGGCCCGCCCTCCCCAGGTGTGCCTCGTTGAGGTCAATATAAACAGCGCTCCAGGCAGCAATAGCCCCTGAAGCTGTGCCTGACTCCATATTCTCTGCCCCGTCAGCAGTCTCGGGGCTGTGCTGGTGGGTGGGAGTGAGGGGCCACAGCTTTGTGGGTGGCCCGGTGTGAGTGGGGCTCTGCTGGCCTTTCTGCAGGAGTTGCCAGGCTGACACCTGTAAAGAAGAGGATGTGTCACCCATACCTTCCGCTGGAATTTCTCTCCGGACAGAGGTGAGGAAGGAAAAAAGCAGTGGGGGCCAGGACAGGAGGGGTATCTCAGGCAGGGCAATGGAAAGCTTCCGGAAGAGTGCCCGGGGCCAGGACCACCCTGGCTGGCCTGCAGGCACCAAGTTGGCCTGCGTGCTGTCGCTGGTGTGGCTCGACGGCCCTTCCTCTATGCTTTCAAGCCCTTGTACATATTCAGGTGTTTTACCTGGGAAGGGTGGGAACAGTTCAGCAGCAGCTGGCCAGGGGCTCAGCTCACGTTTACGCACAGATGTCTCGGCACAATCCCCCAGCTTTGCAATGAGGACGCTCCTTGCATGGGGGTTGGGGTGCTGGCTGTATGGGAGATGGTTCCCCACCTCTGACCAATTTCAGAATTGTTTACCGCTGGAGCAAGTGTCCAGATAGGGTTTTCCTCTGTATAAATGGTGGGTTCAGGGTTTTTTTTTCTTTTATGTTTCAAGTTAGATTTTATTCCTCTTTTATGTATTTATAGATATAAGCATGGAAATAATTCATTCCTATAAATACATCTGTGTGACGGGGAGAACTTTTTTCTCTTTTATTTTTAAATTTTATTTTTTAGAATTTTGAAATTAATTAATTTATTTTTTTATACAGCAGGTTATTATTAGTTATGTATTTTATGCATGTACATGTATACAGGTCAATCCCAATCTCCCAACTCATCCCACCACCACCACCCCATGGCTTCCCACACTTGGTGTCCATACGTTTGTTCTCTACCTTTGTGTCTCTATTTCTTCGCTGCAAACCAGTTCATCTGTACCATTTTTTAGGTTCCACATATATGCCTTAATATACAGTATTTGGTTTCCTCTTTCTGACTTCATTCTGTATGACAGTCTCTTGATCCATCGATGTCTCTACAAATGACCCAGTTTCATTCCATTTTATGGCCGAGTAATATTTCATTTTATATATGTACCACATCTTTATCCATTCATCTGTCTGTGGGCATTTAGGTTGCTTCCATTACCTGGCTATTGTAAATAGTGCTGCAATGAATATTGTGGTGAATGTGCATTTTTGATTTACGGTTTTCTCTGGGTATATGCCCAGAAGTGGGATTGCTGGATCAGATGGTAATTCTATTTCTAGTTTTTTTAAGGAAACTCCATACTGTTCTCCATAGTGACTGTATCAATTTACATTCCCACCAATAGTGGAAGAGGGCTCCTTTTGTCCACACCCTCCCCAGAATTGGTTGTTTGTAGATTTTCTGATGATGCCGATTCTAACAGGTGTGAGGTGATACCTCATTGTAGTTTTGATTTGCATTTCTCTAATAATTAGTGCTGTTGAGCAGCTTTTCATGTGCGTCTTGGCCATCTCTGTGTCTTCTTTGAAGAAACGCCTCTTTAGATCTTCTGCCCATTTTTGTATTGGGTTGTTTGATTTTTTAATATTAAGCTGCATGAGCTGTTTATATATATTGGAGATTAAACCTCTGTCCATTGATTCGTTTGCAACGATTTTTGCCCATTCTGAGGGATGCCTTTTTCCATTCCCGTTTTTTTTAACAAAAACGGAAAGAAAGGAAAAGAAGCAGAACACTAATGTGCGTAAAATATGCCTTTTGAAACGGTCGTTTTGAAATATGGACGTCCTTTGAATTTTTTGGTCGATATGTGACCCCAGGAATTGTGTTCAGGGCAGGTGTCATTTACAGGCCTGCAATGATTTTGAATATCAACTGACCATTAGCGCTGGGATTAAAGCTGCTGTTGTGTGAAACGGCCACAAGGTGGCAGCAGTTCACACTTACCAAATCTGGTTACTAGGGCAAGAGAGCCTCAGTGGAAGTGGTGTTCTAGATTGGAGTTTAGAATGGAATGTGCCAGGAGAAAGCCCCTCAAGTTTGTCTCACTACTTCTTGTTCGTGTTTTTAATTTAATTTTTTTATTTTTTATTACAGCAAGTTTGATTACAATGTTTGGCTTGTTGTAGGTGTGGAAGATGTGGTTCTTTTACACATATACAGATGTCTGTTCTTCCTGGGATCCTTTTCCCATGTACGTTATGACAGAATGTTGAGTAGTCCTCTCTTGGTATTCTGTAGGTCTTTGGTGATTATATATGTCATCTGTGTTTGTATATGATTGTTAACCCCGATATCGTAATGAATCCAAACCTCACACCTTTCCTTTCGTGAACCATAAGTTTGTTTAATGAATCTGTGATTGCCCTTCTCCGTGGAAATATCTGCCCTGCTATCCATTTTTAGGTAACACCTATAAGTGATATGATATGGTATGTGTCTTTCACTTTCTGACTTACTACAAGTCACGTGATTATTTCTAGACTCATTTACGGTGCTGCAAATGGCATTGTGTCCTTTTTTTCCTTGGCTTCTCTTCTGCCTTAGCGAGGTCTATTTTCAACAATGTGATTCCCTGAGGGTTGTGGATTAGCTGACCTGGGCAGCCTTACCCTGCCGGCCCGCCCTCCCCAGGTGTGCCTCGTTGAGGTCAATATAAACAGCGCTCCAGGCAGCAATAGCCCCTGAAGCTGTGCCTGACTCCATATTCTCTGCCCCGTCAGCAGTCTCGGGGCTGTGCTGGTGGGTGGGAGTGAGGGGCCACAGCTTTGTGGGTGGCCCGGTGTGAGTGGGGCTCTGCTGGCCTTTCTGCAGGAGTTGCCAGGCTGACACCTGTAAAGAAGAGGATGTGTCACCCATACCTTCCGCTGGAATTTCTCTCCGGACAGAGGTGAGGAAGGAAAAAAGCAGTGGGGGCCAGGACAGGAGGCGTATCTCAGGCAGGGCAATGGATAGCTTCCGGAAGAGCGCCCGGGGCCAGGACCACCCTGGCTGGCCTGCAGGCACCAAGTTGGCCTGCGTGCTGTCGCTGGTGTGGCTCGAACGCCCTTCCTCTAGGCTTTCAAGCCCTTGTACATATTCAGGTGTTTTACCTGGGAAGGGTGGGAACAGTTCAGCAGCAGCTGGCCTGGGGCTCAGCTCACGTTTACGCACAGATGTCTCGGCACTATCCCCCAGCTTTGCAATGAGGACGCTCCTTGCGTGGGGGTTGGGGTGCTGGCTGTATGGGAGATGGTTCCCCACCTCTGACCAATTTCAGATTTGTTTACCGCTGGAGCAAGTGTCCAGATAGGGTTTTCCTCTGTATAAATGGTGGGTTCAGGGTGTTTTTTTCTTTTATGTTTCAAGTTAGATTTTATTCCTCTTTTATGTATTTATAGATATAAGCATGGAAATAATTCATTCCTATAAATACATCTGTGTGACGGGAAGAACTTTTTTCTCTTTTATTTTTAAATTTTATTTTTTAGAATTTTGAAATTAATTAATTTATTTTTTTATACAGCAGGTTATTATTAGTTATGTATTTTATGCATATACATGTATACAGGTCAATCCCAATCTCCCAACTCATCCCACCACCACCACCCCATGGCTTCCCACACTTGGTGTCCATACGTTTGTTCTCTACCTCTGTGTCTCTATTTCTTCGCTGCAAACCAGTTCATCTGTACCATTTTTTAGGTTCCACATATATGCCTTAATATACAGTATTTGGTTTCCTCTTTCTGACTTCATTCTGTATGACAGTCTCTTGATCCATCGATGTCTCTACAAATGACCCAGTTTCATTCCTTTTTATGGCCGAGTAATATTTCATTTTATATATGTACCACATCTTTATCCATTCATCTGTCTGTGGGCATTTAGGTTGCTTCCATTACCTGGCTATTGTAAATAGTGCTGCAATGAATATTGTGGTGAATGTGCCTTTTTGATTTACGGTTTTCCCTGGGTATATGCCCAGAAGTGGGATTGCTGGATCAGATGGTAATTCTATTTCTAGTTTTTTTAAGGAAACTCCATACTGTTCTCCATAGTGACTGTATCAATTTACATTCCCACCAATAGTGGAAGAGGGCTCCTTTTGTCCACACCCTCCCCAGAATTGGTTGTTTGTAGATTTTCTGATGATGCCGATTCTAACAGGTGTGAGGTGATACCTCATTGTAGTTTTGATTTGCATTTCTCTAATAATTAGTGCTGTTCAGCAGCTTTTCATGGGCGTCTTGGCCATCTCTGTGTCTTCTTTGAAGAAACGCCTCTTTAGATCTTCTGCCCATTTTTGTATTGGGTTGTTTGATTTTTTAATATTAAGCTGCATGTGCTGTTTATATATATTGGAGATTAAACCTCTGTCCATTGATTCGATTGCAACGATTTTTGCCCATTCTGAGGGATGCCTTTTTCCATTCCCGTTTTTTTTTTAACAAAAAAGGAAAGAAAGGAAAAGAAGCAGAACACTAATGTGCGTAAAATATGCCTTTTGAAACGGTCGTTTTGAAATATGGACGTCCTTTGAATTTTTTGGTCGATATGTGACCCCAGGAATTGTGTTCAGGGCAGGTGTCATTTACAGGCCTGCAATGATTTTGAATATCAACTGACCATTAGCGCTGGGATTAAAGCTGCTGTTGTGTGAAACGGCCACAAGGTGGCAGCAGTTCACCCTTACCAAATCTGGTTACTAGGGCAAGAGAGCCTCAGTGGAAGTGGTGTTCTAGATTGGAATTTAGAATGGAATGTGCCAGGAGAAAGCCCCTGAAGTTTGTCTCACTACTTCTTGTTCGTGTTTTTAATTTATTTTTTTTATTTTTTATTACAGCAAGTTTGATTACAATGTTTGGCTTGTTGTAGGTGTGGAAGATGTGGTTCTTTTACACATATACAGATGTCTGTTCTTCCTGGGATCCTTTTCCCATGTACGTTATGACAGAATGTTGAGTAGTCCTCTCTTGGTATTCTGTAGGTCTTTGGTGATTATATATGTCATCTGTGTTTGTATATGATTGTTAACCCCGATATCGTAATGAAACCAAACCTCACACCTTTCCATTCGTGAACCATAAGTTTGTTTAATGAATCTGTGATTGCCCTTCTCCGTGGAAATATCTGCCCTGGTATCCATTTTTAGGTAACACCTATAAGTGATATGATATGGTATGTGTCTTTCACTTTCTGACTTACTACAAGTCACGTGATTACTTCTAGACTCATTTACGGTGCTGCAAATGGCATTGTGTCCTTTTTTTCCTTGGCTTCTCTTCTGCCTTAGTGAGGTCCATTTTCAACAATGTGATTCCCTGAGGGTTGTGGATTAGCTGACCTGTGCAGCCTTACCCTGCCGGCCCGCCCTCCCCAGGTGTGCCTCGTTGAGGTCAATATAAACAGCGCTCCAGGCAGCAATAGCCCCTGAAGCTGTGCCTGACTCCATATTCTCTGCCCCGTCAGCAGTCTCGGGGCTGTGCTGGTGGGTGGGAGTGAGGGGCCACAGCTTTGTGGGTGGCCCGGTGTGAGTGGGGCTCTGCTGGCCTTTCTGCAGGAGTTGCCAGGCTGACACCTGTAAAGAAGAGGATGTGTCACCCATACCTTCCGCTGGAATTTCTCTCCGGACAGAGGTAAGGAAGGAAAAAACAGTGGGGGACAGGACAGGAGGCGTATCTCAGGCAGGGCAATGGAAAGCTTCCGGAAGAGCGCCCGGGGCCAGGACCACCCTGGCTGGCCTGCAGGCACCAAGTTGGCATGCGTGCTGTCGCTGGTGTGGCTCGACGGCCCTTCCTCTAGGCTTTCAAGCCCTTGTACATATTCAGGTGTTTTACCTGGGAAGGGTGGGAACAGTTCAGCAGCAGCTGGCCTGGGGCTCAGCTCACGTTTACGCACAGATGCCTGGGCACAATCCCCCAGCTTTGCAATGAGGCCGCTCCTTGCGTGGGGGGTGGGGTGCTGGCTGTATGGGAGATGGTTCCCCACCTCTGACCAATTTCAGAATTGTTTACCGCTGGAGCAAGTGTCCAGATAGGGTTTTCCTCTGTATAAATGGTGGGTTCAGGGTTTTTTTTTTATGTTTCAAGTTAGATTTTATTCCTCTTTTATGTATTTATAGATATAAGCATGGAAATAATTCATTCCTATAAATACATCTGTGTGATGGGAAGAACTTTTTTCTCTTTTATTTTTAAATTTTATTTTTTAGAATTTTGAAATTAATTAATTTATTTTTTTGTACAGCAGGTTATTATTAGTTATGTATTTTATGCATATACATGTATACAGGTCAATCCCAATCTCCCAACTCATCCCACCACCACCACCCCATGGCTTCCCACACTTGGTGTCCATACGTTTGTTCTCTACCTCTGTGTCTCTATTTCTTCACTGCAAACCAGTTCATCTGTACCATTTTTTAGGTTCCACATATATGCCTTAATATACAGTATTTGGTTTCCTCTTTCTGACTTCATTCTGTATGACAGTCCCTTGATCCATCGATGTCTCTACAAATGACCCAGTTTCATTCCTTTTTATGGCCGAGTAATATTTCATTTTATATATGTACCACATCTTTATCCATTTATCTGTCTGTGGGCATTTAGGTGGCTTCTATTACCTGGCTATTGTAAATTGTGCTGCAACGAACTTTGTGGTGAATGTGCCTTTTTGATTTACGGTTTTCTCTGGGTATATGCCCAGAAGTGGGATTGCTGGATCAGATGGTAATTCTATTTCTAGTTTTTTTAAGGAAACTCCATACTGTTCTCCATAGTGACTGTATCAATTTACATTCCCACCAATAGTGGAAGAGGGCTCCTTTTGTCCACACCCTCCCCAGAATTGGTTGTTTGTAGATTTTCTGATGATGCCGATTCTAACAGGTGTGAGGTCATACCTCATTGTAGTTTTGATTTGCATTTCTCTAATAATTAGTGCTGTTGAGCAGCTTTTCATGGGCGTCTTGGCCATCTCTGTGTCTTCTTTGAAGAAACGCCTCTTTAGATCTTCTGCCCATTTTTGTATTGGGTTGTTTGTTTTTTTAATATTAAGCTGCATGAGCTGTTTATATATATTGGAGATTAAATCTCTGTCCATTGATTCGTTTGCAACGATTTTTGCCCATTCTGAGGGATGCCTTTTTCCATTCCCGTTTTTTTTTAACAAAAAAGGAAAGAAAGGAAAAGAAGCAGAATACTAATGTGCGTAAAATATGCCTTTTGAAACGGTCGTTTTGAAATATGGACGTCCTTTGAATTTTTTGTCGATATGTGACCCCAGGAATTGTGTTCAGGGCAGGTGTCATTCACAGGCCTGCAATGATTTTGAATATCAACTGACCATTAG